>NC_067472.1:136124961-136485159 GCF_947179515.1 Apodemus sylvaticus | reverse complement strand
TTTATTATTTCTCAGTTATGTCATGTAGTTGCTAGAGACTAAATATATCTTTAGAGAAGTGATTTTTGCAGGTTCATGTCATGAAGTAAAAACCTAAAGAAAAAAGTGCTACGGAGTGCATTTTAATGTCTAGAATGTGGAATGAAGAGGCCCTTGAGACCTGTAGCCCCGTGTGTCTATAATCCATCCGAAGATGCTGGGAAACCAATTATGCTATGTTGGCCCAACGATGAAAATCGATACTTGATTTGGGGTTCTCTCCGACAACAAAAGACTGTGCCTTTGATCACCTTGATGATGTTTCATGCCATGAGACCCCCCTCTTTACCTATTCACTGGTCACTCTTCTCCATTAGAAAAATCACTGCCTGCCTTTCCTCCTCTGGCTTTGGTGCTGGCAAGTCCGCAGGACCCTGGATGGGGCCATTCTTTGGGACTTTCTGTTATTGGTGCCTTTGTTAATCTCTGCGCATCCATAAAATTGAGACGCTGCTGGATTAAGTGGGCATTACCTGCGAATAATACTTGTGATTGATCTCAAATTTGATTTCCCACCACCTCTTCCTCTGTGTGTATCAGAGAAAGTGAGGTTTTGCCCTCCAAGGTATTCCTAAGTCTTTCAAGGAAAGAGGATAGAGGGGAAGCTGAAGAGATAATTGGGGCAAAGGAGGAATAGGAAGCATAATCCTCTTGTCTCCTACTTCCCTAAAATGCCTGCTATCTGGAGAACTGAGAAAATAAGCAGTACCCCTCCTTCCCAGAGCCTAGGAAACTCCTCTGCGCTCATCTCTTTCTCGTCAGGGAGGAAAGTAATCAAACCAGGACCCACTTCACAGCCCCAGAGCTGCGCAGTATGAGTTCCAGCTCCATTCCTAAGTAGCTCTTTTACAGGATAAATTTCCTCAGTCATTATATGCTTTGGACGAAGGGCTAGTCTTATTCCCCCACCTCCCTGAAAGAACTCTTTAGAGATTTTCTGATTCTTTATCTCAATTACTCACACACGCACAGTCATGTGCCCTTCCAGTTCTCTAGGGCTGGTAAGAACTCAGTGTTGGTGCCCCTGCGGGTGGTGAACTATCATCACATACCTTCTGAATGTCAGAGGGCACCCTGGAGAGAAAGTCTAGGAGCTCATTATTGTCGATGGAAAAAGGATTTCGGAGCTTCTTAGTAAATTTATTTATGCCTGCAATACAAAAATATGATGTGTTTATCATCCATATCTACCTACTTATCTTTATATATCTATCATTTATCTAACATTCTCTCTTTCTCTTTCTCTCTCCTCCCTCTCTCCCTCTTCCTCTTCCTCTCCCTCCCTCCCTCTCTCCCTCCCTCTCTCCCTCCCTCCCTCTCTCCCTCTCTCCCTCTCTCCCTCTCTCCCTCTCTCCCTCTCTCCCTCTCTCCCTCTCTCCCCCTCTCCCTCTCTCTCTCTCTCTCTCTCTCCTCTCTCTCTCTCTCTCTCTCTCTCTCTCTCTCTCTCTCTCTCTCTCTCTCTCTACCTTCCTACCTTCTATCTTTGAAAGCATGCCTGAGTGGGGGAGGACAGATATTCACAACTAAAAATTAGTGTGAAAACAATCACTGTTCTTCCAATTGTGCACAAGCTGCTGCCATGTGGCATCATTCACAACAACTTTTTCCTGAAGAGATGGAGGGTCGTGTTGTGGAAAGAGGGCTTTGCCTTCTTCAGCTGTAAAAAATCCCATTACCACTGTCAGCAGCAGAGCTGTAGAATCATGCGCTAAAACTGGGGAACTGATTGGTTCTTTTGGTAACCACTGATTAAGAGCCTCCTCTGCTATGGAAACAAATGTCCCAGATGGGAAAAGGCCTCTACTAGTCAAAACAAGTCCCTGCTTGGATGCTCTGGACCAAACATAGCCGTGGGGAGAGGAGGGTGGGAAGCTTTGGTGGGGAGAGAGAAACTGCAGCAATAGCTCTCTCTTTATTCGTCTTCACAGGATCCTTTTCTCTCACTGCAGAACAGAACTTGACATGTTGATTGCACGTTGCTGGCAGAAACTGTGAAAAGTTATTATTGGAAAATTATCTTCCTGTGGTGGCTAACTTCATTTATGGACTGAAACACTGGCGCACATGTTTGTCCAGGCAACAGGGTCCACACTAACTTAGGATGGCGACAGTGGTAATTAGAATGAGGTTCAATGTTCAAGATGCCAAGTGACCCTGCGGCCTCTGTCAATCTGGAGTTCCTGGGCATGCCCAGAACATGGTTTCCTCTGCAGGGAGAGATTCCTCCCAACTTTTTTTTTTCTACTACTCTGTTCCTTGGGGTTGCTCTGCCTTAACCAGATCCCATAAGCTACAGTCTTTTCACCAAATGTCAACCCTTTTTTTTTTTTCATGTTGAGTTTTAGAAGCAGAAAGACTAGGTGGCCTTCTGAAGTTTTGCCACAGGGTGCTTGTTTAACAAGGATGGTATCTGAAGGCCCGCCTGTCCCAATGATGCTGAATGAATGCTTAGCTTAGTTGTGCTCTGAATGGCTCCTACTCAGAAGCCAAGTTCAACAGTCCCCATCACATAAAAGGTTTGATGTTTCCCTTTGTTCATTAAATATGACTTTGCTTTCATCTAAGGACTAGACTTCCTGCATGGCATTGTACCTGACACAATGACAACCTCCAGTCCTTTCTTTGGGGGGTCAGATTTACATCTGCTTTGCAAATGGGAGCCAGCCATTGTTCATGAGTAAATGGTGGCTTGGTGGCTGGGCTGGGGAAGGATCTCAGTAGTGCTCCCCTTTCCTTCAAGTCAAAGCTGCACTCTGCCTTTCTTCCCTCTACCCCCACAGCAAGCTTCATGTTTGGAACTAAAATTCCCCCCAGCGTTCCTTTAAACTAAAATACTCTCACTGTGTTATTCTAAAGACATTTAATTGTAGCATGGGCTTTTTGGCAAAAGAAAACAGACAAGGCAAAGTGATGAAGGGAGACAAAGACGTATTGAGAAAAGATGTATCTTCTATTGTTAATTATATATAGTGTGCGCATCTGGAGCCTTTACAACGAATGGCAAGGCAGGGATAATATCACAGTCGATCAAAACACTGCATTCTTAGCCACTGAGGAGATTACAAACCTGCACAGCAGCTCAGATGCACCCATAAAAGCAGAAGTAGTCCACAATGCAGGGAGACCATGTTTGAATAACTTGGAATAAAAACCACAAGGTATTCAGCTTGCATGCTTCAGAAGTATAGCTTATTTTTAAGGTATCTTAGGTTCAATGATTTGAGATATTCCACTAAATTATCTCTCATTTGAGATCAAGTACAAAGAGGACATCATAGACTCTTGGTCAACTTTATGGGGTGATAGGGCAATAGCAAAGGTGCAGCCATACCTGGGCTTCCCATTCTAGGTCCATAACATGTTAACTGTGTGATTTCGGGCACATCACTTAATCTTTCTGGGCCCAAGATTTTTGACAATGAAATCCTCATAATAAAAACATTCCCTCTGCAGTTTCATGATTGATTAAAGTATCATGTTGAATAATATAATAATAATAATATTATATATAATAATAATAATATAATTTTATAATATGCAATTGCCCAACAATAGAGAGTAGCTGGAGTCATTGCCGTGGATGCTAATTAGATAGCAACACAAGGAGGTAGTGAAGGAAAGGAAAGGAAAAGTCTTTGTGCTATTGAGCTTCACACATACTATTTTGGGAATACATACCCAGACCTGGAAGTTGTGTCTTGATCCAGAGAATAATAGTCCTAACTTTAGACTTTATTTTTAAACTTAAATGACACAGAGATTTATCTGCTATAAATACTATTAGCAAAGATCAAAAAAAGGAAATGAGATGTAAATGATGGGGTATGACATTTGGTAAGGACATTGTTGGACCCAGACTATACAGCATATAGATCAGTTAATGGATCTGACGCCTGAAGTAGAAAACACAATCACTTGAAGAAATTATATGGCTTAATAACAACTCCATGGCATAGAATGATGGTGCCTGTCAAATACTTGGGTACATTGTGTGCAGGTCCAAGAATCACACTGGTTGAGCGTAGGATAGAGGAGCCATGCTTATCTTGTCAAATCCTGAGTCCCTTTCATGTGACAGATATCATGTTCTCAAACAGAAATACAAGATGAATGGCTCATGGTTCTTCATTATACAAGTTCAAAATACAGCATGGAGAGTTTCTATCTACTTGGTCAAAAATGGATGTGTGTGAAAGCAGAACTGGGAAATACGAATGAGAACATCCATGATGAAGAAAAGAATCAAATAAATGAAGAGAAATATCTAAAAGAAAAAAGGCTATGCACTAGACCGAACAGTGGAAAATGCAAGGTCTACTCAGTATATGTATATCATATAGGTCAACAAAGTCCCCTAGGGACTCCAGAAATGTATGTACCATACAAGTCAGCAAAGTCCCAAAGAGAAATTGCTAAGGACAATTTCAGAATTTCTTAACAGCTGACCCTTTGTGGAAATTCCCAAAGTCACTCTCCGAAAATATAGAAGTGGTAGGGGCCACTTTACGAAGCACAATTATAAGCATGTAGAGTCAACTGGTCATATTTTCAAGAACTCCTTTCACAACTGTTTATACCCACATGCCTCCAGTACCCATTACAAAGACAAAGGGTAAAGGGGTGGTTTCCCCTGTCAGAACCTCACAGGAGGCCATCCAGAGACTGCCCGACCTGGGATCCATCTCTGATATAGTTACCAAGCCCAGACACTATTCGGGATGCCAACAAGTACCTGCTGACAGGAGTCTGATATAGCTGTCTTCTGAGAGGCTCTGCAAGTGCATGAGAAATACAGAGGTGGATGCTCTCAGTCAACCATTGGACTGAGCACAGGGTCCCCAATGGAGGAGCTAGAGAAAGGGCCCAAGGAGCTGAAGCAGTTTGCAGCTCCATAGGAGGAAAAACAATATGAACCAACCAGTACCCCTAGAGCTCCCAGGGTCTAAACCACCAACCAAAGAGTACACATGGAGGGACCCATGGCTCTAGCTACATATGTAGCAGAGGATAGCCTTGTCAGACATCAATGAAAGGAGAGGCCATAGGTCCTGTGAAGGCTTGATGCCCCAGAAAGAAATACAGAACAGGGAAGTAGGAGTGATTAGGTTAGTGAACAGGGGGAGGGGAGATAGAATAGGGTTTTTTTTTTTTTTTTGGAAGGGAAACAAGGAAAGGGGATAACATATGTAAATAAAGAAAATATTTAATAAAAAATTAAAAAAAAAAACCTCACAGTGAATTTTCTGAGTCCAGCAGTATTTCCCATGAGAGTTTGGAATTTAAGCTGTTTTCATGGGTTTATCTCAAATAATTTCTGTGCTTGAAACCCTTCTACAAAAGGATTTGCTATATGTAATACAAGATCTTATGCATGGAATCTTGGTTATTTTTTCCCAAAAGTTTAAAGCCATTGATTCGTTTTTGACACTAATTCATCTGGCAACCAACACAAGTTGCTAGGTAACTTTTAGAATAAGTCACCTAAACCTTAACAAAGGCGGAAGGAACAACCAAAGTTTAGGTATATACATGCAACTTTTTCTATGTGATAAAGGTGGGTCTACAGGGGGATATATAGAAAAGACATGCAGGAGTATTCTTTGAGCCTATGGCAATGAATAACTAACTCACCTCAACTAAGGAGAGGTCACAGTCATAAGAGAACTGCATAATATATTCCAAAATGCACTGTCTGTTTTGTATGTGGAGAAGAGGCAAGCTATGGTATATTGATGGCTAAGGTTTAAACTTCATTACTTACTAGGAAACTCATCAGTAAGCTATCAAAAGTTGTCTAACATAGAACCAAACAACCAGAATGAAAAGTTGAAAGGATTTATTTGGGCCAATGAGAGCAAGACAAACTCCACACTGTTTAGCAATATCAGCCACAAACTGAAAAACAAGTAAATACATATTTTGTTAAGGAGATTCAAAGAGATGTTAGAAAGCTTCAAAGATGTGAGACTATAAAACCAGAAGCCAGAGTGATTTAGATGCAGAGAAAAGAGGCCTAGAATTACCAAAATTGACAATTAGAAGAGGAAATACAATCACGTAGTTTCTCTGTGTCTGAACTCCAGATCCCTGTATTAGACAACTAGGGGTCAAAAATATTAGCAAAAACAAGTTCTATCCTGGAACTAGATTGATTTTTCCTTTGTCATTCCCTAAAATTAGAATATGACAATCATTTGTCATATGTTTATATAGTTTTATATATTAGTATTCAAGGGATGTTTTAAAATACAGGGGAGAGTATGTATAGGTTATAGGCAAATACTACATCATTATATAGTGGATATAAGAGATATAGGTATTCACAAGATTCATGGAAACAATCTTCTGAGGTGATATAGGGAAGCCCTTATGAACCTTCTTCATGGAAGAAAGGATACACAGAAGAATTACCAAATATACATGCTGTAACAGCTGACCATGGCATTTAACTTAGCATGAACAAGAGAGTAGCCAAAGGCCTATCATTATCAATCACATCTGGTTAGAAGATAATATTTACGAACAAATGTAAACAAAATTAGATCTGAAAAGGAATCTTACAGAAATGAAGGAAGAATAAAATAATTTTAGCTATATAATTCAGCAGTGTTTGAAACTTCATACCAGATCCACAATCATGCCTAATTTTTAAGTTAAAACTCCATGAAGAAGAATTAGAGTACAGTTTTGCTTTGACTAGTTTCAATGGAGAACACTTGACAGTTACACCTCCCAGGATGCTTGAATCTCATTCAGAAGGAGAAATAAAATAGTTATCAGAGGTGGATGGAGAGAAGGAACTCTAGTGGAGAGACTTAGGGAGAGAGGACCCAGAGAGTAAACAGAAATCTGCAGCTGTGAGGGAGGAGAAGTTTCTCTAGGACATGCTAGAGACCTGGGATGAGGGAGGCTCTAAGGAGTCTATAAGGGTAACTCTAGCTGAGACCCTAGCAGTGGTGGATATGGAGCCTGAAGTGGCCACCTCCTGTAGCCAGGCAGGCCTCCCAGCGGAGGGATAAGGACAGCAACCAACTCACAAAATCTTCCACCCCAAATCTGTCCTGCGTATAAGAAGTACAGTGACAAAGATGAAGCAGAGACTGAAGGCCACCCAACAGCTGGCCCAACCTGAGACCCATCCCGTGGGCAAGAGCCGGTCCTTGACACTATCAATACTCTGTGGTGCTTGCAGACAGGAGCCTAGCATAACTGCCCTCTCTCTCTAAGAGGCTTTACCCAGGATCTATGGAAAGAGATGAACAGCTAAACATTCAGTGGAGCTCGGGTGGTCTTATGGAAGAGTTGGGGGGAAGCACTGGGTAACCCAAGGAGGACTAGGATTCCACAGGAAGACCAACAGAGTCAACTAACCTGGATGCTTTGGGGCTCTCAGAGACTAAACTACCAACCAAAGAGCATACATGGGCTGGACCTGCCTCTGCTATACACACATATGAACCAGCTCTTCAGCATGGTCTTCATGTAGGTCTCCCAACAACTGAAACTGTTCTTGGCTCTGTTGCATGCCTGTGGCTCCAGTTCCTCAGTCTGGACTACCTTGTCTGGCCTCAGTGTGAGAGGATGTACCTAGTCCTGCAGTGACTTGATGTGCCATGGTGGATTGGTACCCAGAGAAGCCTCCTTCCTTATCAGAGAAGGGGATGGGGGATGTGATGGGAGCTATGGGGGTGGGGGTATGGAAGGAGAAGGGTGCTACAATCAGGATGCAGAGTGAATAAATTAATTAAAGGAAAATAAGCATGCAAGCAAACAAATAAACAAACATTACACCTCATATAGAATGATCAGGTTACCCTCCCCAACTCCTCGCTGTTGTGAATTCTTATGAGCTAGTTCCCTAATAACTCCTCTCATTTCCAAATGTCCACTTTGCATTTCTTCATCAGCAGGGTTCTCTAGTCTCACCATCTTCATATATTTTCTTGATGCTTCCAGAAATAGTTGTAGCTTTTATCTTCATTCCCATTTTCTCTGCTGTTACTTATAGGTGAATGCACCTAAGCAGTCTCTGATCTTTGGAACTTTCCTGAATATCTTGATGTGTAAGATCCCATGAAATAAGGAAGACGTGAGATTCAGTAACAGTCGTAAGACAAAGGCTGCTTGCTTCTCCCTCAGAGAGGTTAGACTGCTCCTGGTACACTCTTTTTGTTATCCTCAAAAGGTAGACAGGGTCACATAAAGGCATCTATTTTGTCCAGCACCTTGCTTAGATGTGAAACCTAGCATGGCATGTATGGTAAGTTGATCACCTTTCTTCTTGCCTTTTTAAGAAGTGGCTAAACTTTTATGCATGCATGCCAATTCCCCTGCTAACAATAGCTTCCTCTTCTTCACCCACTACTTAGGTAATCATAGATATCCATCCCTCATCCCACAGATTCTGGATTTAACTATGAGGTAAGCTCATTTCTTTGCTATAGTTGAGATGGAATGTCAGAAGCAGTGAGGCAGTGGCCAAACTCACTTTTACAGCACATAAAGGGCAAGATGCAGGTGTTTGCCCACCATTTGAACCATGGCGTTTCCGGAAAGTTACTAGTCCACAGCCATATATTATTCAAATGGATTTACGACCAGGAAAGCCTAAAGGGAAATGGCAAGCCTGATCACAGTTTCATTTGACTGTGTCTCTGCACAGGGCTTATAAATATCCATGTTGAGACCTCATGAAACTGGCTTTTGCGGAAAGGTCCTGGAAATTTTCATTCCCCAAACGTTTTCCTTAATCTCACGTTTAATTGGTAACAGGGGCACATTTAAAGTTTATGGTTGTACTTTAAAAATGAGTAATTTGTTCTTACCTGGAACTGCCTACTAGCAAAAGGACTGTGTCAGACTTACCCCAGAGTAGAATGATATACCGTAGAGGGATGAAATACAAAACGATAGTGGTTATGGCCAGAATCAAGCAGGCCAGCAGCGAAAGGAAGGGGACCGTCCAGTTAAACATGCTGTGGACAAACAACACCGGCGTCAGTTAAGTCATCACAGAACATGTAGTTTATAGATAGTTACAAAATATGGCCAATTTAAACGGTTTATTTAAATTATATATATATATATAATTATATATATATATATATAATTATATAATATATATATATATATATAACTGACACACACACATTATATAATATATATATATAATTATAATATATATATATATAATGTGTGTGTGTCAGTCTCTAAAAATAAAAATTAAAGATAAAATTGTGCTAAATTGATTGTATATTTGACAGGGCACCTGAGAAATATTAATGAGGAGACAATCAGAAGACCCTGCTAGCCCAACTTGTCAGAGAATCAGTAACACTGCCTCCCTCAAACAATCAGTGAGGCACTGCACTGTGACTAAGAATGGCCATGCTGCCACAATTGCTTAGTACCTACATCTCTTGAAAACTTAGCATCAGGTAATTCATTTCATGGTGGATGTTTCTCTCTTAGTGAACACATAATGGCTAGAAAATGTGAAAAATGTGGAGATTATTATTATTTCTACGTTTTTACACTTTTGTGTGCAAATGGAGCCCTAGACCCTGGGCTATAGAAGTGGATCCAGGTGGAACACCACTGCACAGTCCTGGAATCTGCCTGCCCTGAGCTCACGCCTGCGCCTAGACTATCTCCCATCAGTAGCTTCACCTTCATGCATAAATGATTTGTTTATATACTGACTTGTATTAGTAACACATAGAATTTTTTGTTTGTTTTGTTTTGTTTTCTGGTGTCTCTGCTTGGAGAAAATAAGGAGAAATAGTGAATCATTTCAGAGAAAGCAAAATATGCTAGCTCTCAGGCATTAAGTGTCATACATTATATTTATGTGGTTGGACTGCAGTACTCTTAATAATTCTGCCATTTAGGTACTAGCCACGTTTTACAGAAAACAAACTGAGACTGGTTGATCTTCAATATTCAGGGTTGGGGATGTGGTCCAGGATGTTGTGCAATCTACTTCTGTACAAACATGCAGACCTGAGTTCAGACCTGCAATACAACATTACAAGGAGGGGGAGGAGGGAAGAAGAGGAGGGAAAGGGGGATGGGAGGGGAAGGGGGATGGGAGGATGAGGAGAAAAAACAGGCATGGCTGTATGCCCTGTAACCCCACTGGGGAATGACTGGGGACTGGTTCCCAGGATCTCATTAGATGATTAGCCCACACAATGCATGTACACACATTGTATACCATAATTACATACCACAAATAAACCATGAGTCTACCAATACTAACATACTTCAGATAACTCACCCTCTCTTTCAGACTATTATCAATATTATTAAAATCTTTACCCATTGAAAGGTATAGTATTTATTATGTGCAATTTTAAGTTCATTCATAACAAGCAAATTTACATATCTTTTGGAGAATCTAAAGGACAATTTTACAAGAATTTAAGAGAAAAACATATATAGGTTGGAAGGAAATCCAGGAAAACCCCAGGAGGAAAGACGGGGAAAACTTCACTCTTTCTAAGTTCAGCATGGAACTGAAATAGTGTTAGCTTAGTAGGACAATTATTAGATCTTCTCTTCCATCAGAGGCTCCTAGCTCCATTATTCTATTAGTGTAGTTTTCACCCCTCATCAAGAAAATTCTCTTTACAATAGAACAAAACCATCACAGAAACCAGTAGCCAATCAAAAATCAGAATTGTGAAGCCCAGTCCCAATGGCTACATGTAGAACACACTCATATGCTTACGATCAGGAAGCATTGCGGATGAAAGAGCAGAAAGCGTTTAAGAGCCAGAGGAGCAGGAAGTTGGCCATGGAGAGAAGTGTTTCCTAGTAAAGTCAGACGCTACACTTACACAGCCTCACCATCTAAACATGAGATGAAGAAGGAAAACAACAACACACACGCTACCGTGGATGAGGAAATGCCCACGAGGCCTCAGCCTACATGAAAAACTACAGGTCATTAAGGATCATTGAAGATAGGAGAAATGGTCTTCCCAGAAAAGAATACACCCACTGGTTATCCAATACCAAATGCTCAACCCTGAATACATAGACACATAAGTAACATTGTATGAACTGAGTAGGTTGTATTTAGGAATATATGTATTAATAGAGCCATACAATTAATGAAAAAGGAGGCCTTGAATGTGAAAGAGATGAAGGAGTGGGTATATGAAAGGTTTTGGAGGGAAGAAAGGGAAGGGGAAATGATGCAGTAAAAATCTCAAAAATAAAACTGTAACTAAAGAATGAAAAAACACTCTGAAAAACAGAAGTAGAACACTAAGCCGAGGGAAGAGCTCTAAAGCCAAACTTTGGTAGGTTTTAACATGCTCGTTGACTCAAACTTTACCTTTCTTTCTTTTTTTTTTTTTTGCCTGAAGTCAATTTGTAAGCATATATAAGAACGTTAATTTATACACCAACTGGCCTTGCCTTTAGTCCAACTCTAATCTTGGGTAATTGGGGAAACTGATCTAATAAATCTGAATTATAATATTTCTCAGTGAAATAGTATTATTAATAGTGTGCATATTCTAGATATCTCTAGATTTAAACATGAATAAACAAAAACTTATACTTTAGTAGCTACTTATTTGGTGTCTTAAATTTTAGCATACTTATAATTATTAAATAAAAATATACACTTCATTATCAAATTTATCCTTTTTGTTTTTGTCAATTTGTACATTTGGTAAGACATCTTGCTTCTAAATTGTTTTGATTTTTGCAATACAATTCAGTCTCATACTGGCCCAAAACTCAATGTATAGTCCAAGATGACATCCAACTCATGATTCTCTTCCTGCCTCATGCTTGCTCTGTGGTCTTTGTTCTACATGTGGCACTGCACAGTGTAGAAAAGAATCAAAGAGTGGTCCTTACCCAAGGACACAGAGGCTACATGAATGGCTACCAAAGCATTATTCACAGCCTTTATGTTTTAGAAAACATAATAGACACAGGTGTGTCTATTAGTAACTAACAAAGAAATCTTCCAATAAAATGCCTAACCTAAGAAACAAAAACAAGAAACAAAAAACAAACAAAAATTTGAATTATATTTAGACTCTGCAATATCAAATATATTTAGAAAGCAATAACACTACACAAAGATCACTCACACATAGCATTCCCAAGCATGGAGATTCCAAGCTAGATCTAGACATCCATCAAAATATAGACATCAGTGCATACATATAATTATGGAGACACTGTAGGAATAGATGTCTATACTGCAATGAATGGATATATTCCAAACAGTTAATGGTAGATACAGGTGATAGAGTTTAGAAAAGAAGCATAGGGTGTGATAGGAGACTTTCATGCAGCATGTTTGATTCTTATAATGGATATATTGTGAAATAAAATCAAATTAATGTGAATGTTGAACTGTGATTTTAAATGTTTTAATTGTAGAAAAATGAGCAGACTACACCATATCCATACATATACATATAATATACATACACACACACACACACACACACACACACACACACACACACACATATATATATATATATATATATATATATATATATATATATATATATCCTCAGTTAGGTATGACCATTTGACCTTTGCAGATTTTTTATTAGGATTGTGTAAGTAAAAACTGTTTTCCATTCTAACATTGTCTAACGAAAAGTAAAACCATAGGTAGTGTACCCAGCTTCTCTCTGTGTCATTCCCATTTTATAGATGTGAAACTGACAAGCCACATCTACCTTACAGAAATACTCATACTAGCCAATAAAATAGTGAACACAAAGCATTTAAAATCTCACAATGCACAGTAATTATTTAACAAATTTTACCTGCTTGTATTGCTTTGTTATATTGCAAACATAACATAAATATATCAGAGAGCAGTCTGAAGATAATAAAATGCATTAAACATGAATTTATTTTTTAAGGAAGAGATATAAATCACAGTTCTTTTTCTAGCAATAATATATATTCTTAAAAGAGTAAAGTTCTGAGAAACTTGAGGCCACAGAGAATGGAGAGGCCGGGTGGAAGGTGGGGTGGGGACATCCTTGTAGACCCAGGGGAGGGGGTATGGGATGAGGAACTGTCAGAGGGTGGACCAGGAAGGGAATAATGAATGACTGGGCTATAAAAAAGGATGTTTAATTAATATATATATATATATATATATATATATATATATATAAAGAAAAGAGTAAAGTTCTAGAAAAATGGTTTGAAAAAAATATTTTATGGAAAGAAGCTAGGCCACCACTTAGCAGACATGAAAATAAGAAAACAATGTAATTGCAAAAAAAATAAAATAAAATTAATATAAGAATGTTAGATGTTAACTCAACTTTAAAGTAATTATTCTACCAAAAATTATTTTAAACAAAAAAAAAATGGATTTTTTAATAGGTCTTTATGTTACCTATGGGAGAGACAAAGGAAAATGCCTAGGGCATTCCAAAATCAAAAATTTAATAGAAAGCATGAGGGTAAAGCATATGTCTATATATTTATAGTAAGGCTAAGTGAGAAACAGAATGAATGAAAGAAGAAAGAACAGAAAGGAAACCTTCAGAAATAGATAGGAAGGAGTAGACAGATACCATGAGGACCTGGGGTTCAGGAAGACAGGATTGCAATCTGAGGTTAGGTTACCTGTACAGATTAAAATGCTTTGGGAGCAGCATTTAAGGAAAAACAAACAAACAAACAAACAAACAAACAAAGATGATGAATCCCTGGTTGTTAGCTGCCCATAGTGAGCCATGGCAGAATCTCCTCCGGCAGGGGCAGGAAATGCTATTATTCCAGACATCTGAGTGCCCCCAACACAGCAACCCAAGGAATGACAGCTCACACCTGACACCAAGTGGCACCTGGCTCCATAAATGAGCACCACCAGGAACAGCAGAAAACAGATCCTGAGATGGAAGGTTTCAGGTGATGAGGCCAACTTGACATGTTATACAATCATTGTTTAATATGGATAGTCACGAAAAATTAAGAAGCCATTAAAAATTCTATTCATAAAAATATTAAGTTTGAATAGGGTACTTAAAAATAAGACATCGACATCTAAACTGACTAGTAATCACATGAAATTTGAATAAAGTACATGCTATGATGGAAAGATATCAAATGTTTGACATAGAGTGATCAGAAAAAAAATTCTGGGTATGTTAAAAAAATAGGTGAACATGGATCATGAAACTAACAAAGGGAAGATCGCACAGCTATATTCATGTAATTCAATAAGATAGAAACATTTACTTTAGTAGTAAATAGGTTACATCCTAATGATTAATAAGGTAATTCATAAAGAAAAACAATTTTAATGTGCAAAAACATCCAGAGTCCTGCCGGTGCCATGCCACACAGAAGCAGAAATGACAGTGAACTGAGGATATCCAAAGTCCAGCCTGCCACAGGGGCCTGGCTATAGAACTCAGGAGCCTGCCAGGCATGGCAGCTACTACAGTGTACAAGTATGTGGAAGCCAGATGGAGAGAAAGAGAAGTGAAACGATTTGAGCATTTTGAAGAGAGATGAAACTGGGGAGGTGAGGGTGGAGACAAAGAGGCTGTTGTGAGTAGCCTGCCCTCCCACCTTAGGCCATGATGCAATCCCAGCCCATGCTGCCATGCAGGGTCATGTCTGGGTTCATAGCCATGCAGCCGCAGGGGTCTGTGTCAATGCCCATGGCTCATATTACCACTAAAAACCATGCAGACTTCCCTGGTCTGGGTTGCTGCCTGGGACCACATTGATGTCCAAGGATTGTGCAGAGCAGGCCCTGCCTCTTAGTGGCTGCGTGCTCTGGAGAGATGGTCCTACCTTTCTCCAGCTGCAGAACTCAGAAGAACAGGCTCTGCCCCTCTCCTGGGCATGAGAGCTAGAGAGCTACCTCTGCCCTTTTGGGCTGCAGCATTGGGTGAGCTAGCGGAGGCGGGTGTTGAAGAGTTGGTATGCTGACCAACTCAGCTACCACTCATGCTCAGATCCAGAGCTCTCCCTCATTTATGAACTGATGGAACTTGTGAAAGGGCCTGTGCTATAGATCCAAAGCTGCAGGAGCCCCATGACACAGGATATCCTAATAGAGTTCGAGTTGAGGATCCAGTATTGATGATGTAGCAGAAACCAGGGGCCTTGAATCAGACCAATGACTCATTACAACAAATATTTTTGAGTAAAGACATGTGGACAAAAGGGTACACTGTGGGGCACAGTGTGACTCACTACAGTTTCCATGCTGAGATGTCCTGTTTTTGCTTTTTATTTTCTTTTGTAGGGGGGGTTTCAAGGGCAGAGGGCAGATACAAAGAGACAGGGAGATGAGTGGGATTGGGTTACATGATGTGAAACTCACAAAGAATCAACAAAAAGTTAAAAAAAAAAACCCAGCAACAAGAATATAGAAAGCCAAAACCAACAAAATTCAAGGAGGGATAGTTCTTAATCCTAGGGGACTATTTTAAAAGATCTCTAAGTAACTATTAGAAGAAATCCATCAAAAAACAAAGTTTAGTGCACATTCAAGATGAGTAATTTGAACTTAGGAAATATACATAGTACAATATTCCCAGTGATCTACTAAGATTACATAGAAAAATTATGGCAATAAGCTATTGTTGGGCCAATATTTTCTGAACAAAAAGAAACATAATGGCAATCTAGAGTCAAAATGATATACAGAAAATTTCCATAGTAACCTAAATTAAGCAACACACTTCTTGGCCAAGGAAGATAGCAAAATAAAAACTCAGAAAATGGCTTTAGCTAAATGCAAAAGATTATTATTGCTATGCAAAATGTCTGTTATGGCACTAAAGCTCTGCTTACCAAAAAGTGTAGAAGAGTCAATCTTTATACCATGAAGTGATACAATTGCCCAGAGGCAGAAAAATAGTAATCAATGAAGAGCACTGAAACTGATGAGGAAAAGTAGCCAAGGAAAGAGAAATAGGAAGCAGATTCAAGAAGGAAAACCTGGGTTCCTTCTAAAGCCTAATATAAGTGGTAAATCTTTGTTAAGGGAAAAAAGAAGTTAAAAAACTATTAAGTATTGTGGAAGGTGATACTGCAGATCTTACTAACATATAAAAATATACAACAGCAGGACTGAGAAGTCCCAGCAGGTAAAGGTCTTGCTGCACTACATAAGAATCTGAGTTCAAATCCCTAACACCCATGTCAGTCAGGCATGGCTGCATGTCCCTGTAACCCCAGAACTGAGTGAAGACAGGCAGATCCCCAGAGCTTGCTGGCCAACCAGCCTAGCAGAAAGGGCAAGCTTCCAGTTCAGTGGCAGACCCTGTTCAAGACAACCAGGCACTGATCCATAGAGAAAGATATTGGCCATTGTGCTCTGTCCTCCCCATGTGACCACCCTCCTACAAAATGGATACATCACACATATTTATGAACACACACACAGAAAAGTAGAATATTCAAGCTATGGTAACTTCTAGTAGTTACAATTTATAGAAGTATGTTATAGAAAGATTAGAGCCTACATAAACATCAATTATAGAAAAATGAGTTACTATGCATGTACATAAATATATGAACAAGAAATTAATATTTTATTAAAAACCTTAAGAAAAAAACTATACTCCCAGATGTCTCTCTAACAAGTTCTCTCAGATAAGGAAGAAAATGACAATTTTCCACCGCCATTAAAAAGTTTCACAGAACAGAGGAGACTAAACTCAATTGGTGTCTTCTATATTTGAGGAATTTTGAAGAACAGAAGAGTAACTGGCCACAGTATTCATCACAGCTGCAAAATCCTAGGCCTGTGTATACATCATAAAATCCAGCAATAAAGAGGCTCAAATAGTACACGAAGCACTGTGTATCATAGAGCACAGAGAGTTCATTCCAGGGTGGTGAGCCTGGCATCCCATCTACGAGTCAACCACAACACTTGCATACATCAGCAGAAAGAATGGAGTGGGTGCATGGATCATGCCAATGAATATGCAGAAAAGAGTGTTTGACAAACTCAACTCAGGTGAACGATGAGATTGAGCGATAATCAGGCACCAAAGGAACCCTTCTACATCTCAAGAACAGCTTTACAACAACCCATAGCAGAAGTCTTCCCTAGCGGGACAATGCTGGGATCTCTTACTCTGAGATGGAGGCAGCAGAAGTGCTCTCTACCAACCAAGTTCTGCTCAGTGTTGTCTTCTATCTATGACCAATGCCCCAAACCAAACTAAACACACAGGGGCTTCAATGAAAGGATGAAAATGTCACTTAAATGACAGGAAGATCTAAACAAAATCCCTCCTCCTCCTCATGTAAGAACAGTAAAAGGACTTGGTATGGCAGAGTGGGTTGGAACCACTGGGGGCATCCCCCTACTCTGAGGAGAAGAGGAGGGGGAGAGGCTATGTGAGGGTGACCCTTGGAGGAGAGGGGGACAGTGATTGGGATGTAAAGTGAATTAAAGAAATTATTTTTTTTTAAAGAGCTGCAGTAACAAAACCTATGAAGGTCAATAGAAATGAAAGAGGAAGATGTATTTTATTTTTAAACATCAGTAAGGAACAGGTAGATTAACAGGAAATTAAAATCTCTCTCTCTTTCTTTTTTTAAATGTAATTATAAGTAATGACAAATTAAGAACCTGAGAATCAATCTCTCACACATTTGAGTGTCAACAATCTAGGATGGAGAATATGATGGTTGGAAAGATGGAGGAGGACATACATTCATGCAACCCTTACATTTGTGTGTGCTACTTGAAAGTATGCATTGTGTATGTATGCCAAAGGCCAGAATTCTAGTGGAAGTCTTCTAGAGCACACCCAAGGTTGAACAGCCTTGGCCAATCACAGCTTTCCCATTTTGAAATCAAATAATTAAGGAAACACTTCTATGAACTTTTGTAGTTTTCTTGAGTTGGAAGATTTCCAAATTCTAATCATAGAGTGGGGAGAGCTAAATTTCTTAACATGAGCCTACCGCCATGTGAGGATATTATTTTGGAAAATTTAAGGCACTTAGCACAAATGATTAGGGCAGCATCCAATGACATGAGTACATCCCCACTGTCTTGGGATTGTTCCATGACAATTCAGTGGTTACTGTTTTTCTCAGCTGAGACAAATGAAACCCTCAGATGCCTGCTCTCTTAGAAACAAAAGCTACTGGCTACCCCTTCCTGTAGATCCTTCTCTATGGCATATCCAACAAGATGGTCTCATTTAATATGCACCTGTTCTCATGGTAGCTTGCTAATACTCTTCTGGGCATTTGTTCTTGAATCTGTTCCCTTTAATATACTTCTCTCAGGGTAAACTCAAAATGTGCCGCTGTCATTGCAATGGATTCCCTGTGATTCTAACTGCACTTCACTCGCCTTCCTAACACCACTTCCTATTTAGGAGAGTCCTACATTATAACAAGGGGCCTCATACACTCCAGATCATCCAAAACCAGTGAACCTCTGCCTTCCTAGGACCTCTAATATCACCAGTTCCTCCTTGAAGCTTTCCCTAGCTACTCAAAGACACAGGGTTGAAGCCATCATTCCATAGAGACATTCAGTACACCCGGCTCCCCAGGATCACCTGACTTGCTCTCCAGGAGAGTGCAGTGCCAACTAAAATTCTCAATGCGATATGTGCACAGATTTGAAATATGCATATGTTATAATAAGTGATCAGAGAAGATAACCAGGAAAGATAAAATGCCGCTTCTTCCCTGTACACACAGCAGCGGTGACAATTGCTCGGAAAGAGCTTCATGTAAATGCTCCATGTTGCCCAAAGATGGCAAGAAGTTTTCCTGGTTTGTAAGCACGGAATTACAATAGAATTCCAAGAGTGTGACAAATGGCATCCCACTTGAATACCCAGCAGGGAGTTTAAGGTCAATGTAATAATGAATAGGCAAGTAGTTAATAGGAGTCCAGCCTATTAGCCTTCCTGTGTTGCAGCTGGGCAGAACAGTGCTCTGTTCATGGCCTGTAAACACGTTCCGGGCATGGCCGCCACAGCTGTGCTGGGCACAGCTGCCTATCAAAAGCACTGTAGAGATGGAGCCTGTTTAAATCACGCCACCCTGGCTCTCCCCTCACACACATTTCCTTGTACATTATCAACTACACAACAGCTACATTTGTATTTTAGAGATGTCTGAGAATGGGGACAATTGTACCAAACAGCATCTTCCTTCCTTGGCCTTGCCCCCACTCCACATCCTCTTATCCTCCTGGCTCCCAGTACAGTCTCTACTCTCTCTCTCTTTTTTCATTGACTTTTTTCTGTCGCCTTAAGGCCTTTTGTAATGTGTCCCGTCTCTAAACATCACCACGTCTCCCCCTATCTTGTGGACATACTGCTTCCCCTCCCTCTCCTTGTATCCTCTACAGGGCTCAGATTTGTGTCTATGTGCAGGGTTCCCATCTGCTGCAGCCCCCATTTGCCAAACTATCTTCTCCCATTCTTGGAACTGCTCAGAAGTGCTCCAGTCTTGCCTTCTAGCTCCCACTCTTGTAAGTCAGTCATATCTTGCACTCATCCAGCCTCTCCTAGCATCCTGCCCAGATTTTATTTACTGAAGCGATCTCATTCTATTTTCCTGTTACAGTTTTTCTTCTTTACTGAAAAAAAAAAAAAGATTCTTGGAGCGCAATACTATATTAAAGCCTAATAGTAAAGGACTCAGGTTCATATCCAAGCTCTGCGGCTTAGTGGCTGTGACCTTACACTGCATACTTAATCACAGCCTGTAGCATCTTAGGCTGTAATAGAAATCCTTACCATGTTTGTTCTTGCCTTTGTTTGTTTCATTTTGCTTGTTTTTGGAAAGAAATTTGTATTGGGCACATAACACACCTGCTCATTTACATAACAATAGGAAACAACAGAATAAATCTGTCAAAGTTCACAGGGCCTACTAGGATGAAAGATGTACTTTCTAGCATGATGAGGAAAGGCCTCATAGGTAATGGTGTCACACACTCAGCACTAGGGGGCCAGAGACAGTTGGATCTTTGAGTTTGAGGCTAGCCTGCACTACAGAGTGAGTTCTAGGACAGCCAAGGCTACACTTAGAAACCCTGTCTTGAAAAACCAAAAAAAAAAAAAAAAAAAAGAAAAAAGAAAAAGAGTCCTAAGATATTCATGGAGGCACTGAAAAAACTTCATGTCCCTCCACCTAATATACTATTCGTTGTATACAATTAGTTGTGTACAATAAGAAAACCTATTCTAGTAATTTGCTAGATTGTGGGGTTCAGATTCACCCCCCCCAGAGCACATTTGCTCCCCTCTGATCTCTGAATCAACCCAGGGGTTTTACACTGAAACCAGGATATCTCTGAAAGGGAAAAGGGCATGATTAATAGCTGTCCTCACAGAGACTGAGGCGCCATGCACAGGGTCTGCATGAGTCTACACCAGGCTCTTTGCATTTGTAGTATGGTTTTCAGTTTAATGTTCTCTTGGGATTCCTGAGTGCAAAGGAGTGGGTCTTGGATTCTTGTGCCTTCTCTTGGGCTCTTTTCCATCTCTTTTTCCCCCTGTCCAACTTCAATTTGATAGCTTTGTTTTACTGAAATGTATTTTATTTTGTCAAGTTTGGTTGATATCTCTCAGAAGCCTGTTCTTTTCTAATGGAAGGTAGAAAAAGAGCAGATCTGGATGGGAGGGGAGGAGGGGCGAGCTGGGAGGAGTGGAGGGAGGAGAAACCATAATCAGGATCGATTATGTGAAAAAGGAATCGTTTCTTTTGTTGCCTTTTTATCTTGTTTTTCCAGACAGAGATTCTCTGTGTAGCCCTAGCTATCCTGGAACTCAATTCTGTAGACCAGGCTGGCCTCGAACTCAGAGATCTAAATGCTGAGAAAAATGGGCTGTGCCACCACTACCCTGCCAAAAATCTATTTTTAACAACTGTGAAAATACAGTCATGCAAACAGAACCATATTGTCATCCCGGTTCTGACATTCCCACATCTGTCATGGTGACAAGCCCAAAGGACAACGTAGATGAAGGAAACCCTGGTTGAGTAATTCCCCTGCTTTCCTCATCACGTACAGGAGCCACCATCCTGTGGGTACCAGATCTAGTTTACACACCACTGAATATGGGCGGGACTTACTTCTTAATCCTTTCTCCAAAAGAAGCAACTTCCTCCAAGATGTTCTGGACAGTGGAAACAATATCCTGGACCATATAGATTCTCTCGATTATCCCCTTTTTCTCAGACTCCTAGGAGACACAAAAAGCAAGATTTATATTAGATACTTGGAAAACAAAAAGAGTAATTTCAAGACAACAACCACATTTTTCCAAAAATATTTATTGACTCCAAGATATAAAGGCCAGTTGACTCTTTCTGTTGCTGTCACACACAGTGTGGCTCCCAGTCACAATCTTAAGATCCAAAAGTGGTAACAGGAGGTCCTTGGGAGGTCCCTGCCGAGAATTCCGTTATTGTTTCAGTGTTGCCAGCTGTTTTTCTCTCTCTCCTCAGGTTGCCTAAAGTACACTTATTGCCTCCTCTCTGACAGTGCTACAGATAGCTAAGAGCAGGTCACTCTGGAATACACACAACAGGCTTCCAAGTACTGTGACTTCTTACACAAACGGTTACATTGTAATAATCATGTTCCCAACACACTGCAGACACCAGGAAAACTTCAGCCAACCTTTGGCAACTTTGTCAGAAACAAAGCAAGCATCAAAGACATGCCATCGGCATCTGGGCTGCAGAGGCCCCTGTGCCACAGCTGGCAAGGAGATCTGGCACTGTATCATGTGATTTATTTATGAGCTTGGAGTACTACATACTCTTATCTTCCTCAGTGTCCACTGTCTAAGAATGTCCCCTCCTCCCTAAGTTATGTATAGATCTTCAATATATTTAACTGTGCTAAATAGCTATAACACTATTAACATAATTTAAGATTATGCAAATTATTACACAAATTGTTACCATGTATTTTTATAGTTTCTTGGCTAATCTCTTTCCCACTGTGGTCTCTCTGTGTCAATCCAGCCTACTATGCTGTTGAAAGAGTCTTTACAACATTTATAGCCAAGTAACAAGAGATTGTTACTTGGATTAGAATTATGATGAATCACTCAGTAACAGACCACTCCTAGGCTACCCTCCATGCTAAGGAAGGAAGGAAGGAAGGAAGGAAGGAAGGAAGGAAGGAAGGAAGGAAGGAAGGAAGGAAGGAAGGAAGGAAAAAACAATCAAAATATGCAAACAAAGAAACAAAGAAAGACAAATAACTAATTTTTATACTCTATTTCTGCTTCATTTAAAAGAAAGAGCCATGAATGGAGTGAGGAAACTTGCGCTCCCTGTGGTGGTTTGTTTAAGAGCGCCTATAGGGCAGGTATGTGTAATCATTTAAGTAATACCAATCCCATCATTGGGTATGGAAGGAAACATTGAATCTGTTTCTCCTTGCAGTGGCAACTTTGCAAGACAGTTTTACTATCCTTAACTTTTAAATTACTTTCCCCTTATTATTATTCTTTAAGAAGTTTGTGCTAAAAATTAGACATGCTGTCAAGGTGATCTCATTCATACCCAGCAACCTACAATGGCCTATGAACGGGCACAATGGTCAAAACTCATCTCTGTCTGCTACATATGCTCTGTGTTTACAAAGAAGCATTTGAAGGCTCTGGAGAGCTTGACCCGAAGGGCAAAGGAGCTTCCTCTTTGTAGCAGCATTGACTTTAGGTCAAAACAATTTTTTGGAAAATGATTCACGTTTCTGTGTGGCTCAATTTGCTAAGAAACTTGCTGTATTAATTGTTTGATTTTTTTTTTTACCTCTACAAACGAACCCAAACTTAAGTGTTAATTAGTGTACCAAACTAATGAAGGATTCTGACAGCATCCTTTCAGTTTTTAAATGAATTTGACGTTTTGCTTTGAGTATTCAGTATCCACAGATGAGAATCAGATTTGCATAATTTTAAGAATCAGAGCAATTAAAATCCTGTATATTTAGAATTACCAACTAACTCATTTTGATTTATTAGCTAAACTATAAAGATGCTTTCACTTTGTTTTATAATACATTGTTAAGAACAAGAATATATAGCACATATACATTAAAATAAAAAGTTATTATGTTGATTACGTGAATATTTGAAACTGACACACAAAGATTGGTCATGTATGGTACAAACACTCGGATGCACTCAACAAATTCACGTTGTCTGTGGTTCCCTGGTCCTTTCGGACCAGCCTGTCACAGGTTGTGCATCCTGTGAACTTTTATTTCATCCTCTCATTTCTAATATCCATAAAGTTATTCTTAACCATCTTCAGAATTAAACTCAATGGACATTAAACCAGCATCTTAATCCTCACCACTGTAGACAAAATTGAGAGCAATACTCAACAAGAATTTAGGCACCCTGAAAACTCACTATAAATGTGACAGATGGAAGAAATCTTTAATTCAGTATTAAAATATCAATTTTATATACATAGGATTTTTTAATATCCACTGCTATAAACTTTCTCTACATTTTTAAAGATAGTGCTTCCAATAAGATATTTCCTTATATGATTATTTTATAGAAATTACTCAGAATTACTATAGGTTTGCTATTTTATATTTCTAGATATACTATATTTTACGTTCAAATAGTTTTATCATAATTTGAAATAAATGATAGTTTCCATATACTTCCACAATGTGATATAGCAATAGGGCCCCCACAAGGTATCAGTCTTTCCTACTAACAGAATCATGAACTCTGTAGGCCTTTCCACAGAGTGCCTACCTATCTTAGCCCTGGGTATTTTGCTACAGCAACACCAAGCAACCTAAATATAGCCAGCATACCAATACCTACCATTAGTATAATAGTATCAGAGCACTGTTATTTATTAAATATATATACACCTATGTAGGTATAGTATATAGATATCCTTTTATTTAAATTAAATTATAAGTTTATATGGATTTTAATTATATATATCAAACTATATATGTATCATTCTTACTTAAATACTGAAGTGCATTATACAAGTTTTTTAAAGTGCATATTATTCAATATAGCCGGAAAAAAATAAAACCTAATGTTATATTCAGTTTAGTTTTTCATCATCTTATCTATGGCATGGATTAAATTCAGAATATATTTAACATACATTTATACACTTCTTATTCTTTGCACTAACCATTTTAAATTAGATGTTTGGAGGTTTTGTGTATCTTGTAGCCCAGGCCACGGCATGGCACAGTAGGCTGGTATAGCAGGTGGATGATGGGACCGAGGAATGAGTTAAGCTTCCACAAGTTCCTGAGAGAGGAAAAGGCTAGCACTTTTTTTTTATTGGTGACTATTCACAGCCTACCTCTAGGCATAGCTAGTTCTAGTCCCTGGAAGGAGTCAGGGATAGATAATTTCTGCCTACTAGTGCCTAACCCACTGTTTGTCCTTTAGAGGTTGGCTACCTACAAACAGATTTCAAGAGTAATAATAGTAAGGGCCCTTAGGAAAACCTAAGCAACTTGCTCAGCTTGTTTTAATATAAATGTTAAATGTTAGCTCTAAAATGAAGACTATTAGCAAATATAATTTTCCTCGAAAAACAAGGACCTATGATATATCATTTTCCTCTGAAATTTATTAGTATAGGAAGAGATCATTTTTCCAGTGTTTTTATTCCAATGAAGTGTATTTTCCATATGCCCCTATAATATGACATGGGATATGTCCATCTGGAGGATGTATCCTCATGATTAGGGTCAAGGATATATTCTGTTCCTTAAGTGGCTTTGGTGTTCTTGTGATAAGGTCCCTTTGGGTTAATCAAGGAATAATAGCTCCTATTCTACATGAAGATGGTATTTGTACTTTGGTAGTTGCATATGTGATTAGCATCTTTCATACTCTCCCAGTCTATGTTTTAGTGGTAGAACTTAGTAGACCAGAAGATAAGACCAGTTGGCTCTGTATGACTGCATTCTTGGGATCCACAAAATTGCCACAGGGACTCCACAGGGCGAGGACTCTTTCTTGATGGAGAAATGGGTGGATACAGGGAATGAGCAGGGATGTCAAAGGACTGCTTGCATTGACCTGGGAACCTGTCAGGTATATAAAAAATAGCAAGCTACATTCTAGATATCATAAATCTATAAAAATAAATAGTTGAAATTAAGCCCTATGGAATTAGAGAAGCCTCTTTGGTGTACTCACACATACTGACTGATGTCTGTCCTCTTCCATCAAGCCATAATTCTGCCTCTTAGTCATCCAGTAACACATTTATCCATTGTGGTGGCTTGATGGGAAATGGCCCCCACTGGCCCAAGGGAGTGGTACTATTAGGAGATGTGGCCTAGTTGGAGTAGCTGTGGCTGTGTGGAAAGAGGTGTATCACTAGGATAAGGGCTTTGAGGTCTCAGAAGCTCAAGCCATGCCTAGTATCACACAGCTGTCGGCTGATTCTAGATGTAGCACTCTTGGTTCCTCCTGCAGGCGGCCATGCCTCCCTCACACCATGATCATAATGGACTAAACCCCTGAAACTGTAAGTCAACCCTAATGAACTATTTCCTGTATAAGAGTCGCCATGGTTATGGACCCTCCTCACAGCAACAAAACCCTAACTAAGATATTCGTTTTCTGTACCTCTAAAGTTATCTTTAAGCCACTAATCTGCCAATGGATGTGGCCCAGAGACACTGACACTAATCCTGTTTCCAAGGTGTTAGCATCTAGACATGGTAAGGAATTCATCTGTGTTCATAAACACATAACAATGAACTAAAATCTAAGGCTGGACTGCCAAGAATGTCTCATTCCATAGAGCAAGTACCTAATGCTTTAAGCATATATAATATATGTATATATATAATTTTATACATATATTTAATTTTCCATTTGATCTCTTGGTGTCTCTGGGTTTCCCCTCTCTCTCTCTCTCTAATTTCCATACAATGCATCATTTTGAAGAATTGGCTCCTGCTAAGTTTTCCTCCCTCCCATTTTCCCTGGGATTTTCTTATACAGCTTTTATAGGAATGTTTATTATTTGATTTTCATCTAAGAATCTGATATGCAATCAGTGATTTTTAGATCAATAGATGAAAATTCAGATAAAATGTAAAATACAACTCCTTACACACAAGCTATCTATATATCTGTACATTCTAGAAACATACTTACCTTTATAGTAACCAACATTTTGCTCCCATCCTACACTGTAAAGTTATTTCAAATAAGATATATCAGTTTTATGATTTTAAAAATAAAAAATATCCATATAACAATGCTCATGAAACCTTTAGTATTACTTGTATTTTTATAAAAACAACAGTGCATTTCTGAAAAACATGAATGAGGTTTGTATGAACATTAACTCTCTTGGATTGCTATGACAGAATACATGAGGTAAGTGATTTATAAAGTAAAGAGGTTATTTGGCTCTCAATTCTCATGACTGGAAGATTCAAATAGCATGGTACTGACATCTTAGCAGGAAAGAAAATCAACCTTTGTAAAATGGCCCAAGCTTTCAGGGTTCCTTCATTTTATGATAATCACTTTCAGGAGCAATTATATTCTACCCTACAAGACCAACACTAACCGCCCCCGCCTCACCATGGATGTGGTGCCTGCCTTGATTAAGTCTCATTAGCCTTGCTTCTGCACAAACACCTGAGGACCAGAAACTGAACGCCCAGGAGTCAGAGATTCTCCTTAGCAGCAAGCATGATGACTTTTTATATTTGAATATTAGTTGCAGTTCTGAAAACTGAAACTCACATAATCTTGACCCTGATTGGGGTGGGAGGCAAAGATGAGAAGTTTTAGTTGGTTTTCTACTGTTGTCATGAAACACCGTGACCAAAAGCAACTTGAGGAAGAAAGGGCATATAACTTACAGTTGGTAGTCCATCATATTGGAAAGCCAGGGCAAAAACTTAAGGCAGACACTGAAGTTGACACCATGGAGGAGTGATGCTTACTGTGTTGGTCAGCCTGTTTTCTTATACATTCTATTACTAAGAACGCAGGACTAGCAACAACTATAGTGGGCTGGACCCTCCCATAGCAACCATTCATTTAAAAAAAATAGCCCATAACCTTCCTTATAGGCCAATCTTACTGTGGTATTTTCTCAATTAAGATTCCCTTTTCTCAGATATGTCTATGTTTGCATAAAGTTGAGAAAAAAAGAATCAGGAAAGAAGGTTTATAACATGTGTAAATTATTTGGTATCTTCATTAACCTGAACACATTCCCTTTAAGCAGGAAAAAAGACAAAGGATGAACAGTCTTTTGTCTAACTTAAAGAATTCTGGATGCATTTGTGTTTCGTAGGAAAGGCTCTTCTGGGACAAGTCTGTTCATGTTGCCCTGATGCTCAGAGAGATCGTCTAGCAGCTGGATGTGCACCCCGCTGGCTTTATTTACACATCTCAGATTGAACCAGGGGATGTGGTGATAACAGTTTAGCAGATACAACATTGCATCTGCTGCTGACACCACACTGCCTGGGAAGAGTAAGAGTGATTCATTCAGAAAGACAGACAGCAGTGGCACGCCGGCCCCTGGCCCTCTCACCACAGAGGCTCCTGACTCATACAGAGAACTGTGGGTAGAAAAAGAGTGATGACCACTGGTATGATTGCACAAATGAACAAGATGATTGCGACTGACTGCACTGCCACAGCAGGGTCTTCCTTATCATTATAAACCCACAAAGGGAGAGAGGACCAAGTGGACGCCTCATGACCAGGGCTCTACTTGATGGGCAAGCACCTGTTATTAAAGCAGAGGAGGGGAAAAAAAGACTTCAAGTCCAGAATCCACTTTCACAAGGGTCCTTCTGGTTACATGTGTGCATATGGTATGTACGTTTGTATGTATGTTCGCACACATGTGCATGTGGGGCATATGGAATGCCAGAGGGGCTGGTGCTCTGTATTAGGCAGAGTTTCTTAGTTGAGCCCAGGGCTTGCTGCTTTGCTAGACTGAGTAGCCAGTTTGCTCTGCAGATCCAGTTTCTACCTCCCATGGGCTAGTAGGACGCATGGGCTACTACTCTTCCCTCCTGGGTTTATGTGGGTGCTGGGGATATGAACTCAGATCCTCAGGCTTGAGTAACCAGTCATTTTAGCCATTTTAATCCATTGTTCCATCAAACTAGCTCTTGCTTCGATTTGTATCTTGCTCTACAAGAATGAGTGTCAGTAGTGGGGGTTGAGGGGATGACATGTGCCAATTCTTGGCTGTTAGAAGCTGAGGAGGAGGGCTACCCCATAGGAAGACTAGAAGTCTCAGAGCCCTGAGATCTCTCAGACACTGAGCCACCAACCAGGCAGCATACACGAGCGGGTCCTAGGCTCCTGACACATATCTAACAGAAGGCTGTCTAACCCTCTAGAGACTTGAGGCCCCAGGGAGTGGGGAGGCCTGGCAGGAGGGTATCTTCTTACACACACTGGAGAGGACAGTGGGGAGGAGGAATGGGATGAGGAACTGTGGGTAGGTGGGGGATCTGGTTTAGAAAAACATGTACTTTCTCTATTTCTGGTTTAGAAAAACACTCACGTTCTCTATTAATTATCTAAGCAAAATAGGGGATATATTCCTGAAACTGACCCTGACAGGGAAAACAAAATACTTTAGACATGCTTAGAAGTTGAGTGGTGCTTGTCAAGGAATGCTCGCAAGTCTCCAAAGGATCAAGACAAAATTTTTATCTCAAGAGTCTCCCAGTAATGTCAGCCATCCAGACGAAAGATGTAAAACTGGGGTTTTAGCCAAGGGAAATGCATTGTCTGCCTCAATTCATTGAATATTAGAGAACTGTAATTTGAAAACTTGAACAATCAACATTAGAAATTGATTGAGTAGCATTAAGCATGGAAAAAAACTTAGTATCTTAGTATCCTCCTCCCCACTGTCCTCCCCAGTGTGTGCAAGAAGACACCCTCCTGCCAGGCCTCCCCACTCCCTGGGGCCTCAAGTCTCTAGAGGGTTAGACAGTCTTCTGTTAGATATGTGTCAGGAGCCTAGGATCCGCTCATGTATGCTGCCTGGTTGGTGGCTCAGTGTCTGAGAGATCTCAGGGCTCTGAGACTTCTAGTCTTCCTATGGGGTAGCCCTCCTCCTCAGCTTCTAACAGCCAAGAATTGGCACTTGTCATCCCCTCAACCCCCACTAAAAAGGGCTTGGAACCAGTATTTCTGCTACATGATATTAAAAATTGTTCCCTAAGAAACAGGAGGCTTGCCTGGTGTCAAAACGAAAGGATGAGGAAAAGGAAAGACCACAACCCCTGACATCTCGAGGCAGATTCTGGAAAGATGCAAATGTAAAGGAAGTGGCCATCCTTAACCTTTGGGATGCAAAGTCTGGGAGGACTGATTCCCTGGACCAGCTGACAAACAGATGCTGCCATAAGGGAAAGATGCCTTGTGGATCCTATAGCTACTGATGCTCCAGAGTGCACAAAGAGTGGTAGTTTTCAACTTTGTTATGTGCATTCTTTGCCTTCCCCCTAGGTAGGAAAGGGGAGAGACTAATGGGTAAGATAGTCATCTGGTTAAGAGAAATAAAAAGTAGGACTGAGGATATGACTCAGTACCATGAGGATGTTGGTTTGGGTCCCAGAATAAACAAAGAGACAGGAATTCCAGTACCCATCTGGGAAGAAGTCAGTGGGGGTGAGACAGGCAAGATAGATCCTCAAAGCTGATTGTCTGGCCCACTTGGCAGAATTAATGAACCTCAGGATAGTAAGAAACCTTGTTTTACAAAATAGTAGATGGGGCGTGGGTAGAAAAGGCATCTGACCTCTGACCTCCACACTCATGCATGATGTATCTACAATAAGATGTATATAACACACATACAAACAAATTTCAAGCGCTAAAGGTAATTCCCATACACTGAAATAAAACAAACAGCAGCTCCTATAAACAGTTTCAGTTCCCTCAACATTTCCCTCCAAGAGCCCCAATGACTTCCCAACTCTATGCAAGGGTGACTCAACTAGTACTGTAGTTTTCAGGGGAGCACCTGTGTGACCGTGACCTTTATATTCACAGGGAACCTGCTGCAGAGAAAAACATCAGCAAATGTTGCTGTTGCTTCAGTGTGGAATGAATGAATGAACTAATGAATGAATGAAGAGTGACATGCCTGTTTCCAAACAATGGAATACACTTTACTAGAAATATTTATCTGGGAGGATCTGGATTGGAATCCCACTGTGAATCTGACAGAGAAATCACCGAAGGGTTCATTTCTCTTCAATGAGATTTGTTAATTAATGCACGGGGGAATTAATAGTCAGCAGTGTATTTTGAGTGCTGAATGAGTTAAAGGACATAAAAGGCTGTAGTGCTTGAACATTATAAAGTCACTAATGTTTCCATGAGTTTGAGTATTCAAATGTTGTACCATCCTGTTTTAAGTGAATACTGTTATAGTCATTTCTTCATACATAACTTCTCTGGTAAGAAAAATGTGATAACTTTATTTCCTACCAATTATTTTAAAAACTCTCAACTTATAAATTATCTAAAATGTATCCTGTAAACTCCGTGTATAAATTGGGATACAGGATGGGGTGGGGCCATCGTGAAACAGTGGATTTCACTGGGAAACACAAGAGTAACTATTACTACCCTTTAAAAAAAAAAAAGAAAAGAAAAAAAAAGACTACCAGGTGGTGATCTCTTCAAGCTCCCATGGTTAGTTTCAAACTCAAGGCAATAGAGGTAGCTTCAAAACCATTACAAAAAGTAAAGGAAACCACAACTAATAAATGGAGAAATGAGTTTTAGGGTCTAGAAGAAGGAATGTCAGAAGGAGGAGAGAAATGGGAGGGAGAAGAGAGTGACATAATGCATAGTTTACTGGTGTGACACTGGGAAAGAACAACATATTCTAAATAAGAAAAATTGCCCGTGGATAACCAGGATAGAGTGTGTCCAGTTTATTCTCCCATAGCTTCATGGAATAATTTTAGACATGGGAAAGTCATCAGCTTGATGTAGTACTGACCTCTGAAGAAAAAGAGCATTGGACTCTATGCTTTTAGATAGTAATGTTACTTAACAGCATAGAAGACATATGGAATTTACAGCCTGGTGTGTCTTGCTTCACACTGCTTGAAAGCACATACAGAGAACAGCACTTAGAGTGGATGTTTTAAAACATCTTCAAGTACCAGGGACTCTGCTCAGTGTCATGACAAGCAAGGTACTCAAATAATATCCAGGGACTAAGTTAAGAACATCTTTGGATTCCTTCTGAAGGAAATGAAGTCTCAGCCCTTTGAAGAATGGAGACTGGGTTTTCAAAAAGGAAATGTGCATGAGATAATATGTCAAAAAAGTTTGGGGACTCTGGAATTCACCCTCTTGTGATTCAAAACGCATATCCACTGGTCATTAAGAATTGGCTACAACCCATTCTCCTATTAAAATCTTAAAAGTAATACAGTGTAGTAGAAATCTAGCAGTAAAATGCCCACATTAATAAAAAACACATTAAATCAAATTATCAGAGCTTAAATAAAATGACCATTTACTTTACTACCCTGGAAGTTTTGATGAACAAGTTCTCGGCACCACATTTTGCATATAGGTTTCTACTTGTTCAAAAACTGTGTGCACATACATGCACACTTGACTGCATACCTAAAGTTCTCCATTCAAAGAAGCTTGCTGGAAAATTTCTTTTCTTAACAATAATATACTTTGTAATTATTAACCGGTACTGTGTGCTATAATTAATAAACATCACTGATCAACATGGTGTGTGTGTGTGTTTCTGTCTGTCTATGTGTCTGTGTTGGTATATATGTTTGTTTGTATGTGAGTGTATCTGTCTGTGTGCTTCTATGTCTTTGTGTGTCTCTGTGTATGTCCCTATGTGTACATGTTTGTCTGTGTGTATTCATCTGTGTGTGTGTGTGTGTGAATGTGTGCATGCTGCCATTGTTATTTTTTACTTTCTTTCTTAAGAAGAGAAAATGAGCAAAACTCCTCTTTCTGATACATTGTCAGACAGACAATCCACGGTCAATAATATTCTTTAGTTCAAGGGAACAAACAATTCACCTCTCTAGGAATTAACCAAGGTAGTAGCCCTGGGTCCCACATCGAAAGAACATTACAGGTTAATTCTGAAAGCAACTCCCAAGTGCTTGGCATACGTGCAGCAGATCAGGATGGAAAATCTGTTTAAATGCCCACAGTAATGGCATGCTAAGTACTTAAAGAGTTATGTTCTAATGTGTTTGTCTCTGAGTGTATGCATGTGCATGCAGCTGCACACAGAGATCATAAGAGGTGGACAGAATACCCCTAGAATCAGACTTATATGTGGTTGTGTGCCACCTGATGTGGGTGCAGGAAACAGAATCCAGCCCCCCCTCCCCCTCGCAAGAGCATCTCTCCAGTCTCAAAATGCTAAGTTTTCTAATCAGGGACAGTACATGTCATGCTCTTTCATCTTTACTTAGTGCAGAATGCCCCTCAATGAATGCTTAGACATTTCTTATTCAAAGAAACATAGCTATTATCTGGTTTTATTCATAATGGATATAAATGGATGAATTTCTTTTCTCTCTCTCTTTTTTGGAATGAAGTTGATTGTACTTTATTTCACATGATATAAGGTCTCTGTTATAAAATTTATCCCTGATGCTCCACATACAAAGGTTTTAAATTTTACCCAGGAAAAAAATGATTCAGTTTAAGAACTTAAGAATTCCATTCTGGGACAGAGAGGTGGGGTTGAAGAACACATGTTGCTTTTCCAGAGAACCTGAGGTAGTTCCAGCAACCACATAAGGCAGCTCATCAGAAACTGTGACTCCAGTTTCAGGTCGCCCAATATGTCTGGCCTCTGTGGGCACCCTCATTCATGAGAGGGAACACATTCCTCCTCAACACACATACATACACATAATCAAAAATTATAAAGACTAAATTTATAAAGCAGGTCAAATCTATACTGTAAAGACTTGAAATGGTCTATCCCATATGCAGTTACCAAACCCAGACACTATTAGGGATGTCAACAAGTGCTCACAGACAGGAGCCTGATAGAGATTCCTGAGAGGCTCTGCCAGTGCCTGACAAATACAGAGGTAGGTACTCTCAGCCAACCAATGAACTGAGAACAAGGTCCCCAATGCAGGAGCTAGAAAAAGGACCCAAGGAGCTGAAGGAATTTGCAGACCCATAGGAGGAACAACAATATGAACCAACCAGTAACCTAAGAGCTCCCAGGGACTTAACCACCAGCAAACAGTACACATGGAGGGACCCATGGCTCCAGCCACATATGTAGCAGAGGATGGCCTTGTTGGACATCACTGAGAGGAGAGGCCCTTGATCCTATGAAGGCTCGATGTCCCAGTATAGGAGAAGACCAGGACAGATGCCGGAGTAGATGGGTTAGTGAGGAGGGGGAGGGGGAATCAGATAGGGGGTTTTTGGAGGGGAAATGAGGAAAAGGGATAACATTTGAAATGTAAATAAAGAAAATAACTAATAAAAAAATGTAAAAGTAGAAAAAATAACAAAATAAAACCTAAAAAAATTAAAAATGCATGCTGATAAGGAAAATATGATGAAATTGATCTATTTTTCTCATCAGCACTGACAGGTACTCACGCCATCATCAATGATCCTTAGAGAAGAAGCCATTCAAGTCTCACATCTAGTTATACAAAAACTAACCTATACTGTGACTATCAGAACAGGCTTTTTTTCTCATAGCAAGAAACAATTTTTTTTAATTTTATTATATTCTGTTATGCTTCCATTTTTCTGACACTAATAGTAAATGCTGGAATATTCTATGTAAGTAATCATTGGGCTGGAACAAGAAAGAAACTCTCTGGAAAAGTATTTATACTTTCAACAATGAAAACAAGATATTATTGTCTTATATGACCTTTCATAAATATGGGTTATAGCATTTTACACAATCGTTTCTTGGTTCATGCTTCAATTACTGACCTTTACTGTGTAGAAAATTAATGCAATTTTCATTGTAGTCCATCCGTACAAATAAGGTCCACATGCAGGATTCCACATAGGAAATTTAATAAAAATAGAAAATGCTAACTGATTGTTGTTGGCTGAACTCAGCTATTATCTGTTTGTTCTCGGGTCCCTAGAACACTATAGTTGCAAAAAGCAATTTCTTACATGGACCATCTGGTATAAGAAAGAAGAATTTTTCTTTCTTCAAAGTTTAGTCTGTGTATTTTGTTTCTTAAAAGCCAAAAATATAGCTACCTGCAAGATGTATGTGTATCACAAAAGAAAAGAAGGAAGAATTGTGACATCCAATCTGGTTTCTAACATAGATAACTACAGTGTGCTGTTAAGAGTGAGAAGGAGCCAGAGGCGACAGTGATGTCATTTTACAACCATCTCTATCCCAGACAATAGAAGTATGACAGATCCCAGACCATGCATGTCCTGGTCTCTGAGTCAGAGAAAGGCAGAAGATGGGAGTTCACTCTTCCCCCAAGAAGCTGGGTCAAGCAGCCTTTCATCCCCTGTCAACTGTGGTTGCCTTTGCTGGGCAGGGGAACTGGAGATGAAGGTGTGTCACACTCAAGATAGATGGGTGGCATGGAGTAGCTTCCCTGCCTTCTGCTTTTGTAAAGAGCAGCTCTATATTTGCAAATTGCTCCTCGTTTCGGGTATTTTACACATCCCAAAAGCATGTGTTGTCATGTCTGACACACAACAGAAGCCATGGGACTCTATGAAGAGGATCATTCAACAATCCCCTGTGGTAGGGAATCACCCCGTCATTGCCTGGCCAGGTCTCAGACAAGCACATTGTGATGCTGGGATTCTGTCCAAAGAGAGAAAATGTTGCATTGAGACACACATGAGATGTGCCCTCAAGAAGTCTTAGTGCTGAACTTGAAGTTTAACGAATCTAGTTTTAGTTTAGCGAATTCCCAAGAGAAGAGTCCTGGCTAGTTTTATGACAACTTGACACAAGCAAGACTCATTTAGGAAAAAGGAACTTCAGTTAAGACAATGTTCTGAACAGACTGGCCTGTGAACAAGACTTGGAACATTTCCTTGATTGATAATGGATGTGGGAGGGCTCATTTTACCAAGTGTGAGTCCACCCGTGGGCTAGCAGTCCTAGGTGCTTTAAGAAAGCAGGCTGAGGAATCCCTGAGGAACAATGCAGGCAGCAGCTTCCCTCCAGGGCCTCTTTCTCAGCCCCTGCTTCCATGTTCCTGCTCCACTTCAGTTCATGCCCTAATGTTCCTCAGTGATGTACCATGACGTGAAAGAGTAAGCTGAAATAAATCAAACCCTTTCCTTCTCAAGTTGCTTTATATCATGGTGTTTTATGGTAGCCATAGAAACCCTCAGACCAGAAACAAGAGTGGCATGATATGGGCAGAGACTAAATGTATGCCAGGCTCCCTAGCAACAGAAAGGTGTATTTATCAGAAAGAACAAAGATAGCTTTCTTTTTCTCATTTGGGATTTTTTTCCTTTAGAAAGTTATTTAAAAATATAAAACCAAGGAAACAAAATACAATGGTTATAACCAAACTGTGAAAAGAATATGTTGAAATGCCTTCATGGAAACATCTCAGAACTGAATATACCCTGAAGTGAGTGAGGACAGCCCCACTGCCGATGCTCTCCACACAGGACATGTTGATAACACTTTTGTATGGAGCACCACACTAAGTCCTGGTCCATTTCTGTGAATGGCCTTTTGGATAGATGCTTTCGGCAGTCATCCTTGCTCAGAACTAGGTTAAATGTAGCTCTTCAAAAGATTATCCTCTGGGATAGAATCTAGATTGGACTTTGCTGCCTGATAGCCTGTTGGAGAACACATGAGAGCCATTATCTTCATTAATGCATCTATGGCTACTTGTAAGAGACCCTTAAGATCAAGCCTGTTAACTGTTGACATTCACTGACACAAGTAGGTACTACAGAGTCACCAGTCCCTCTCTTGAGGTTCAGGCCATTCCTTTCAATGCCTCCTAGTCTGCTGTGTGTGTTTCTGGTCTAATATCACACAGCCCCCCCCCCCCTCTCTCTCTCTCTCTCTCTCTCTCTCTCTCTCTCTCTCTCTCTCTCTATATATATATATATATATATATATATATATATACATACACATACATACGTACATACTCTAGAGACACTAGAGTATATAGGCTGTGGAAGGTTAGCCATTGAATCAGTGTAGGGAGTTGTCGCCTATGCAGCTTTGGGGATGTTGTCATTTATGTGTTGGAAAATGTTTTCAGTAATGCAGCTGATTTGGGATAACCCATGCTCCTATAAGTAACCCCTTACCCATGTTCTATAATAATCCCCATAAACCCACTAGGGTCACAGGTCTGACCATGGTGAGTTTGTTCCTGCCCCCACCCCCCTTGGTGCCCTGTCATAGGTGAGAAGCCATTTTTTTACATCTGCCCAGTGAGGGCTCACAAAATACTTTTACAACCAGTGCTTTTGTGTTTTCTGTCTGATATAGTATCTCAATTTGTACCTCAGTATGTTCTCCAACTCACAGCAATCCTACTGCCTCAGCTTCACAAGCCCTGGGATTGCATTTATAAGCTTCCATGAATTGGTCCATTCCCTCCTGTTGGAAGCTTTTTAAATATGTTATGATAAGATATTCTATAACAACTGTCCCTGGGGGTAAATGTGGTCCTATTTCATGGGTGGCACATTTAACAGATTTAGATAAAACAAAATCTGCCTTAATTTTAAGCTCTGCTTTTTAAAAAACTTTAATTTTTGCCTAGTGTGATATTGTGATATAATAAGAAATACATATTTTGCCTTGGGTCCTGGCTGTTGGCCAGAACTCTTAAAGCTCTTGAGTTTTCCTAAGCGATAAGAGTGGCAGGAGTGTGTGCTGTTCTATTTGGGTTTTGTCTTTAGTTCCTGAAACAGGTCTGGATCTAGAGAGGTGGGAGGGGAACCTTTTGCTGTGCAGAACAAGGCCCTTTCCTTCATACCCAAGATTAAGTGAGGGTGGGGTCTTCTGAAATGCCCCTGACTGAGGGAGCATCACACCACAGGAACCAGGCATCTATCTGACGATAAGACTGAATCTGCAGTCTGCAGTACCCCTTCCCAAGTTCCTCACGTTCCAACCATAGAGACAGAATCCACTATCACCAACAGTTACTGACTAACCTAATCAATCTTGTATTGATAAAGAAATATCCATGCACACATTACTAGAAGCACCAACCATTGTCAGGAGGCTTCTGTGCAGACAAATGTGAGGATTTTGTGGGCCTAGAGGAAGTGTGGAAGCACCACACCCTGTCCCATACATGCGTTTCAGCATCTCTTCTATTTGATTGTTCCCAAGTTGAATCATTTATCATAAGCCAATAAGGAGAAACAAGTATTCTCCTGAGTTTTGTGGAGCAATTCTAGAAATTTATTAAACCCCAGGGATAGGTTACAGGAACCCCAACTTACAGCTGGTTGTCAGAGGTACAAAAGGGCAGCCTTGCAAGTGGCCTCAAACAGGTTTAAAATATCCACTTGTCAGTATCTCACAAAACATCTCTCCAAGCGCTGAGCTTGGTCTTTGCCTAACAGTCAATGGTTTGATCATTCAGAAACCACTTGATTTGGTTAATCAAGAATTATTTAAAAAACAGACTTATATTAGCTATCACTTCTATTCTGGAAAGAGACAATTTTTAAAAATATACTGTGCTTTACTCTATTGTGTCTTTAATAATGATCGCCGTCAGACAACAGATAAGATTCACTCTGTAACACACTCATTTGCTTCAAATGGGCAAAACCATCTGGTCCCCTCAATTAACTGTAAGGCTCCGATGCCACAGAACCAATCTCTGAATTAATGTCTGTTCCGCAGGCATTGCTATTGCACATGTGCTCTGCAGGTCCTCCTTTCTGCCCTCCCTTTCTTCTCCCACACGTCTCCCCCATCCCACCAGCATGGCCCCCACACACCCAGGTTATAGGGACTGGAAGCGCATTAAGCTCAAAGCCTCTCATTTGATACTTCACTTTTTTATTTTTTCATTTTGTTCCAGAAGGTTTGCCTGAACGTGTAATGACAACAGAAGCAGCAGATTTGAGAGATTGTCCCAGGAGAAGGACAAGGACAGATGCACACAGACATATAGCAGAGAACGCTGCCAGCAACAGCTGGGGAAGTGACAGGCTCCGAAGTGGGTGACCACCCTGCGGAGCGGATGTGAACCTAAAGGAGCAGCCACTTCCCTTGATTTGCTCTTGACTTTTCTTCTCAGTGACAGAGAAAGGACCATCTCGGTTTATGACCTAACTCTGAGGAAAGTTCAGGGTTTGCTCCTGTTTTACCCTCTTTCCTTCTCTTTTTAACACTCTTAGAAAGGACTAAATACCTCAGGATCCACCAGAACAACAAACACACATTATCATTGTCACTAAAAATAATCATGGTGAGATATGAAGGATAGTTGTTACTGCTATGACATACATCAAAGGAAAGTAGATATTATAGCCATTTCATTTTAAATAATCAAGAGGTTGATTCCTTTTATATCATAATATTTCTATAATATTATATAATGCTAAAAAGTCAAAACAGATACAACCTGGAAAAATGCAGTATGGCCAACATTAGTTCCATTAAGGGTCTGACATTAATACACCACTTACCTTCTCTTCCTCTTTCTCTTCCTCCTCTATGTCTGTGCTATCCTGAAAGGAAATCCCATAACTTGTTAATTAAGTTTGACAATCAACTGGGATTACCCAATGCAAATGAAACAGGCATTTTAAAATGTTCCTATAGAGCTGAAACTCATTATCCTCTTGTAAAAAGTCACACCTTAAAAGTTGAGACACTGTGGCAAGGTTATAAACAATAGATATCATCTACTTAGAATCTTAGGTATAAATAAATCTATTGTGCAAGTGTCCCTTGACAGCATCTACTTTCAAAATGCATAGCCAACTCATCCTTTCTGTAAACAGTTTTGTTCTTGTCTGGATGATAATCCAATTGCTATGCTAACTTGAAAATATTTATAGTTATAAGGACCATTCTTTTCCCATTGCAGCCATTACTGAAACAGTCTACAACAGAATATGTCTTTGTCTAAATATAACCCTTTTTTAAGAATGCTAGATTTTTCACCTTGGGGTTGCAGGAAGGGAGAAGGGAAGGAAACCAAAGACTCTTATTGTCTAACAGGAGTGCAACTTTAGACCAGGGGCTGGACTACAGCTGTGATGCTACTGGGTTCAGTTAGAGCAGTTTAGATGTCCTTTCTGTGTAATAGGAAAATTCTGCCTCATGTAATTGCAATGTCTAAAGGTGACCATTGCTCAGCTATGAGGCCATACGCCTTTACTCCCACTACTCTGGAGGCAGAGGCAGAGGCAGAGGGATCTCTGTGAATTTAAGACTGGACTCTGCACAGCTGTCACCAAGGCACTCGGGGATATAAAGTGAGACTCAATTGCAAAAAGTTAAAACAAAAACAAAAACAGACCACAAAACGAAAACATTTGGGTTCGGGAGCAGGGAAGAACAGTCAATAGAGAGAATCTGGGACTTTTTCAACTGGAAGACTTACTTTTCTGCTTAATCATGTGAAAGTCAGCCTTCATATTTACTACAGCTCTGCAAGTTTCAAGCAATTTTCTACCTTATAACTGTTAATAGAAGTGACAATAAAGTGACCAGAGTACTCGCCTCTCTGCCACCAAACCTCCGAGCAGTCATGAAGTACCTTCTCTCAGACTGGTGCTTCCTCATCTCTGATAAGCATCTCTAGAGTCAGTGGCCAGGCTGTAAGACACTCACTGACTGTATAGGAGATTGGCTTGTCCACCACTGGCTCCATTCATGTCTCATAAAAGCCAATAGACAAATAGGAATGCAGAGAAGAAAGGTTGGTGGTGTGCAGGGAAGTAAGGGTTAAACACCATTACAGTTGGGAGAGTGAGATGTCATCATCTTGAGTCATGATTTCTGCAATTTGTCCCTGTGACTTTGGGCCATCACTCCCTGGCTCTAAACTTTTGTTGCCCTACCCTTGACAAAATGATAACAGAAGTTCTAGCCTCATTCCGAGTTGTGGATTTGAATATGTTTTTTCTTTTAATAAAAAAGTTTTTAACAATGCAAATTTGTATTCCTACCCATAACAAGATATTTATGAACATCTGTAAACACAGATGTATACATACAAATCCATAGGATAAAAAGGAGCTTATACTCAAGGTAGCAAAATAAAACCTGGCTAAACATTGCACCAATGTGAGTTGACAACATTTACTATTACAGATTTGTCACTACTAGAGATGTTGCCCTAATTTATATTCATATAAAATCTAGTCTATCAATATACTTAAACTATAAATCCATTTTTTTCTTAGTCAGTTCTCCTGTCTTACTGATATGTGTCCATGCGTATGCCATAGTTATAAAATCAAAATCAAATACAAGAGAACTTTGGAATTTCTTGAGGGTCTACCTCTGCCATCTGCTCACTTTTCTACCTTTTTCAAAGTCTAAATGAAGCCAGAAATGTCCCTCAAATTCTATTCTTTTAACAATGCTTTTAAATATAATATAATTACATTTGAATTAAGGAAAAAACTCATGTGTTGGTGATGGTTTTACAAAGAAATTTAGCAGGCACAAAAATTTTAGAACTTTGATTTTAAAACCTGTTTCTTAAATTAGAAATGGGAAAGTCAGCTCCTAAAGCAAGTTAATAATTCAAGTCCCTGTTCACTGAAAACAGAAAAATATGCCCTGAGCCAGGATGGATGAAGAGCATCAGGAGGGCCAGAGAAATAGACACCAAGGGATTTCCTTCAGAAGGGAGGTGTACCTTTTCACATAAAGGAACTTTGATGGCTAGCGGGAAACCTCATGGCGCATGGGAATAGAGGGTGGGAGCTATTGTCTCCCACTTGCTGAGCACCCTGGAAGTTGGTAATCCCTGGAGAAGCCTCAAAGTGAAGAATAGCCTAACCCAGTTTTCCAGAGAGTTTTACAGTGTTCTGGAGGGGGCTCAAGGAACTGCCAAAGATTTTCCTCTAGTGTCTAGGGTAATTTTCAGGGACCTGATCAGAAACTAGATAGGTGCAGAGATTTCTAGGGAGGAAATGACAGTCAGTATCTAAAGGGTCCCCATCTTATTGAGAACATGAACTGTAATGTGGGAATAGAAGACATCATAAAAAGGAAGATGCGGAATATGTGTGATAAAACACATGTCCTATAAAATGATTTGTATCTCATTCTTCATGATTCAAAGGGTAGGTTGGAGCATGGTTGAGTCATGATACTAATGCACTGATGCTGTTCTATTCCTCACCAGGACATTGGAGGAACTCTCTGGATCTTTGCTTACCTGGCTGTCCTGGGTGCTGCTGGCTTTCCCTTTCATGGGTCTGAGGAAGTTGTACAGAAAGAGTAGCAACAATGCCAGAGGGATCATGTAGAGTTCAAAATTCCAGACGGTGACCAAAAACACCTACCAGGAAGACAAATAAAGGCTCAGTGACAATTGGATTAAACAGAAGGTGGGAATTTTACATTGCTAATTCATTGACATAAAAACATTAAATTTATGGATAGCTCAAAAAGGGTAAAGGCCAAATGGGTACAGCCATGGATACAGGGGCATAATGGAGAAGGAGATTTAAGTGGGGACAGGGAGGGGAGGGGAGGACAGAGAACCAGGATAACAATCACTGAGGATGACTGAAAGACGCATCCTACTGTTTGAGAAGCTATAGGTGATAAATAGATGATTGATAAATAAATATATTATAAATAAATAGACAAACAGGCAGGAAGAAAGAATGAAAGAAAGAAACAAAGAAACAAAGACAGACAGACAGACAGACACAGATATAGAAAAAAGTGGAGTTTCCTTATACAGGAGATAATGTTTCTCCAAGAAAACATAAGTTGCTAACAAATAAAGTCCAGTGTTGGGTATGAGGAATTTCTAAGCTTTTGGCCAGGGATGTCAGAGACACAACAACACAGAGTCTTGTAATTGCTCTTGGTTGCTCTTGGAGTTTTACCAGAACTCCATGGTAAAACCTATTGCTCAGAACATGACTTTATTCATAGAATATGGGAAAATAAAGTTGGTATTGATAAGGAAGCATCCACTCTGATGGCTGGATATCATAGTACTAGAAAGTACTATGCTGCTTTGGAGGGAGTCATTAACATTTGACCTAAGGTGCCTTGACTGACATGATAGGCTTATACCATAGTGTCACAACTATTACAGGGGTAACCAACTACATCCTGAATGGATTTAAAAATCCCCAACACGGGAAGAAATGCTTGTTTAGTGATATAAATCTAGGCAAGAACCCATTGTTTGAGAGATCATAGGCTCAGGAATAAGCCTCGTACCATAATTCTGCTAAACGGACAAGTCTCAAACTTCCCTCTAAATTCAGACCTTGGTCATAGATTAGAGTAGCTTTCAGACCTCATCAGAGATGTTTCTTTGTTCAGGTGAAACTGGCTAATGCAGAAACTAACAACCAGTCAAAATGTAGAGATAGGGGTCATTGGAGTGCTCAGACACAATAGAACATCTGTATCACAGCCTCTTTCCTTAAAACTCAGGAACCATTGCAGAAGAGGTAGAAAGACTGAATAAAGGAGCCGGAGGTCAGAGAGAACTGGAGTAAAACACTGTTTTCTGGATATGGAAAGATTGCCACACTGATGAACCAGTGCTAAGCTAAGAAGAATCAATGGCTTCTCAGGGAAGGAGACTTGGTTTTCCTTAAGGATGTGGCCTCTGCTCCCTGATAGATTCAGTACACTTTGGTACATGGACCCACACTTATGAGTATACAAGAAGCACAAACAGAACTTGTTTATGGCCAGTTCTTGCTATCAGTAAAGACAACTAGAACTAAGGAGAATGGCTGACAAATTTTCAAACTACAGGCATTTAACATACATGTAAGCTTCCAAAAATCTCTTTAAGAATCGTTCACTAAGAAAGTTGTAAAATTGTAGGGCTCTTAGAAAATAATCAGGTAATACAGATGTTATACAAGATACAAAGGCACATGGACCAATCGCTCTCAGCCATGAGACATGCTGTGGAAAGCAAGTTAGAACTCAAGGCCCTAAGCTACAGTCATGTGTAAGACATGCAGGCAAGCCATAGGGACACTACCTCCAAGGACACAAACTATGAGAGCCCAGGACTACATCTGGGGAGCGACTAATACAATACTTGAACCACACTGTGACACACATCATATTAGATGAGTCACAGGTTTTTAAGTATTAGCTTCCAGTATGTGGAAAAAACTTGAGTATAATATTTCATCATAGATATAAAAACTTCCTATACAAAAGTAATAATGCTTTAGAGCTAAAGACTTTTCTTTACTAAAATTTAAAGACATATAACTATTTATATTGTTCTATTCTTTTATTTTTGTTTGCTGTGCATACTAAACAACTTTATCCACAATGTGTCTGTGTATATATATGTACACAAGTAATAATGCTTTAGAGCTAAAGACTTTTCTTTACTAAAATTTAAAGACATATAACTATATTGTTCTATTCTTTTATTTTTGTTTGCTGTGCATACTAAACAACTTCATCCACAATGTATCTATGTATATATAAGTATATATATATGTATACACACACACACACACACACATATATATATATATACATACACATATATGCATATATATACATATTTAAAATCTGGTTATAATTTGCACGAATAACTATAATTTGAATATATTACTTTTTCTATTTTTTTAATTTTTTTCTAATTGTTTTATTTATTTACATTTGAAATGTTACCCCTCTTCTCAGTTTGCCTTCCAAGAGTTCTTCATCCCATCCCTAACCCCATTTTCCTCTGAGAGAGTACTTTCTCACACAACCCTGTCATCTATCCACCCCCACCCCACCCCACCCCACCAGAATGTATTAATTTTTAAAATTAGCAAACTTGTTGATTTTTTGTTGTTGTTTCAAATAATATTTTAATTGGGGGTAGTCTAATGTGTATTCACATGAACTATGTATAGGAAATCTCTTCTCTATCTTTGTATATATAACTTGTTTTTTCTTGTTTAAGTGCTCCTACAAAGCAATGTACAAAGAGATATTAGAAGAGATATTATTGCCTAATTCCAAACTTTAATGAAAATTGTTCTGGTTTTCTAATATTGTATCATTAAGCATGATGTTGGCTTTTAGTTTTCACTATATAAATCATATTATATCAAGAATATATAGTATATATCAAGAATATATAATACATTCAGTTTTAATATGAAAAAATACATTCAGCTATTCACTTTATTACTGCTGATATTCATTAAATATTTTAAAAACACTTATTTGTATCTGGTTTAAATTTAATGAAACATTTTAAACAATAGGATTTCTATTCATTCTAATAAGGGTTTTTAATGAGTATTATTTATTAAATCAGTAATGGATGGTGGCTGATCAAGTGTTTTTGTTTTTCATTCGTTTTACCATTTTCTGAAGATTTTATTCTCGTTTTAATACATTAATAGGATATATTTACATAAACAAAAGATTGAAACAATATTTTCTTTCTTGGGAAACCCCTGTCACTGAAGTCTGTTTCTTAATATATATTGTACTGAACTAAAATAGCTTCACATTGATTTCAACAACATATATTTTTTGATTTTTCTGTTATTTTCAAATTTTGGTATTAGTGTTATTATGACATCACATAAGCATTCTTCAACACTTTGGGATGTCTGTTATAGTTTATACGCCTGGATGTTTTAAGATGACAAAAATACATAGACCCCCCACAAGTGTTGATAATTCCTTTTGTCATTCATTCTTCTGTGACCATTTCTCTTTTTCAAAAATAAGACACTTTAGGTAGGTCTTTCCTCAGCTATATTCCAGGCAATTTTCTCTTAAAAATGGAAAGTTGTTCACAAATGAGGATACTTTGGGTATTCATTAGAAAATACACAGAAATTATGCAAGTATATGCTTAAAAAACCTGTGAGATATGACATTATTTTATTCAATAAAAATGCTTACATTTTCTTTATGCCTACAACAAGGATATTCATTTTACCTATTATATTTCCCCATTCAAATGACTGACCTCAATGAATGTGTTACATAATTTTATCTACGAAAACATTGATTGAAATTTTGGTGTTTTATAAACAGAAGCACATATAAAGTTAATCATACATGTAACTTCAGGGTTTATGCCTTCAACATTCCATGTTCTACTGCAGGAATCCTCTTTCACCCTGAAATGATAAGTCTATTTTTCTTTTCAATGATAGATGTATGTATATGATCTTTATTATTTTGATGTTTTTATAATTAGAAACATGTAATAAAAAATTCCCTATAGTTTTAGCAACTAAATTTATATACTAATGGACACCTTTCTTTTATTTCTACAATGCCACTTCCATCTCAAGCATGCTGATGAAATTTCATCAGCCACTTCAGCAGAAAATAGCTGTAAGAAAATTATTCCTAAAAACAGAATTTTAAAATATATAACTATATATGTGTTTGCACATCTCTGTGTAAGGCATGGCTTCATATAGATCAAAGAACAGTTCTTCCTTCTCTATGCATGTATGTCACTTTCCATTCCAGAGTTTTCTTTGGAAATCTATTTATCTGTCTGTCTGTCTGCCTAGATAGATAGATCGATGATAGATAGATAGATAGATATCGATCCAAATTATATATACATAATATATTGGATAATTTTATATAATCAGATATATAATTACATATATAATAGATATATCAATTATATATGTATATAACAAATAAAGTCTAATAATAATATTTTTCTTTCAGAACTGAGTATTCTTTGGGTACTTTGAGTGCTTTCTGATTTTTGACCCAAGAACTATTACAGTCACAGTGATGGTACTGGTGATAACATTTCAAAAATGATACAGAAAAATTCTAATGTGAAACAGCATTTTAAAACACATATGCCTCAGCAAAGCAAGGCACTTAACAATATCTCTTATGGAGTTTATAATGTATTAGATAGAAAACACAAAAGTTTAATTAAAAAGGAGACTAGGCAAATCAACTGAGACAAGAAACTGTTTATATGTGTAATGTTGGCAGGTGATAGACATTGATTCTAAGCTAACTATCAAGGGTTAAGGGGGAAAAACATGCTCACAAATACAAATTGATTTCTAGCATGTTATTTAAATGTAAATGTAAAGATGAGGAAAGTAAAATTAAAGGAGAAACCATATAAAAATGGGGAAATGAAATACTCATTTAATCCAAAATACAATAATCACACTATGATATACTCATTTAAATCCAAAATACAATAATTGCACTGTTAATGTACTAATCATTATAAACATAAATAGCAGAGATAAAAAACAGCATCTATGGGAAGAAATCAATAGCTTAAATAACGGAAAAATTTATAGCAAAATAAAAATTAACACAACTGAATAATAAGTTTGCTTGATGATTAGAGAAATCTCCACTGAGAAAATCTGAAGTGCAAATGATGTCGCTTGAATTTATTCTAAACATTGAAAGAGGAAATATCAGAATACAAGGAAACCTGCAGATGTTATTGTATGAAGTTGTTATTACTGTGATACCCAATCCTGACAAAATTCTTACCACCACCTCCCCCACAAAATCACAATCAAATGGCCAAACTGATATAGACACAAAATCTCCCACCCTTAGCAAATAATATCAAGGGATATATGTAAAACCATATGAAAAAGACACTAACATCAAGACTAAGTGGAATAGGTACAAAACTGAAAAATGTAGTTTAATTTACAAAATATAATGTAAATTGCCATTTTGACAGAATAAAAGAAAAATATTTCATTATTTTAATAGATAAAACAAAGCATTTGAAAACATGTAATTCCCATCTTTCCTTACAAATTATGCACAAGAAGAATTTCACCAATTTGGTAAAAGGTGCCAACAATAACTTTTAGATAATATACTTACTCTTGCAAGGGTTTGAACATAAGACATAGCTTGAATCTTATTCAAGCCCTTTAGTTGACTTAAAAACCAGAACAGGGAAGTGGGAACGGTTGGGTGGGAAAAAAGAGGGAGGGAAGGGGGCTGATGGGACTTTCAGGGAGTGGAGTCTAGAAAAGGGGAAATCATTTGAAATGTAAATAAAAAATATATCAAATTAAAAAAAAAGAACACTCATGCAACAAAAAAGACCAAATATCAACACCTAGAATCACATTAACCATCCCATCCTCAGAAGCCTAGACAATGGTGTAAAAAAACCACCAACATTAACAGCCAAGATAATATTCCTCCACCAGAACACAGCAAACCTACTAGAGTAGGCCCTGAGAAATGCAATATACTTGAAACACAAGACAGATACTTCAAAATTGCAATTATGAATATGTTCAAAAACCTTAAAGAGGATATTTTTTTTTCATAGCAGCCCTATTTATTTATTTATTTAATTTTTTTTTGCATTTTTTTTATTCGATATAATTTATTTACATTTCAAATGATTTCCCCTTTTCTAGCCCCCCCACTCCCCGAAAGTCCCGCAAACCCCCTTCTCTTCCCCTGTCTTCCCACCCACCCCTTCCCACTTCCCCGTTCTGGTTTTGCTGAATACTGTTTCACTGAGTCTTTCCAGAACCAGGGGCCACTCCTCCTTTCTTCTTGTACCTCATTTGATGTGTGGATTATGTTTTGGGTATTCCAGTTTTCTAGGCTAATATCCACTTATTAGTGAGTGCATACCATGATTCACCTTTTGAGTCTGGGTTACCTCACTTAGTATGATATTCTCTAGCTCCATCCATTTGCCTATGTTCTACTATGTTCATAGCAGCCCTATTTGTAATTGCCAGATGCTGGAAAGAACCCAGGTATCCCTCAACAGAAGAGTGGATGCAAAAAATGTGGTATATCTACACAATGGAGTACTATTCAGCCATTAGAAACAATGAATTCATGAAATTCTTAAAGAGGATATTAATAAGTCCATTAATAAAGCCTGTGAAAATACAAACTGTGAGATGAAATAATGAAAACATTTCAGGACATGAAAGTGGAAACAGAATAATCAAAAAGAAACCAAACCAAGATTAAACCGAAAGTGAAAACTTTAGGAAGCCTAACAAATGTCTGAGAAGTTAGCCTCACTAACAGAGTACAAGACATGGAAGAGAGAGCCTCGGGCATGGAAGACAAGGCAGAAGAAATGGAAAACTCAATCAAAGGATGTTAAATCTTGACAGGGAGAGGGAGAGGGAAAGAGAGAGGGAGAGGGGATAGTGGAGAGGGAGGAGAGGAGAGGGGGAGAGGGCAGAGGAAAAGGGAGAAATCAAATGGACCTCACAAATATTTAGAGAACATTCCATCTAAACACAAAAGAATGTACCTTCTTCTCAGCATCTCACTGAACTTTCTCCAAACTTGACACAAAGCAAGTGTCAACAGATATAAGGAAATTGAAAACAGACCCTGTCTGTCCACCATGGATTAAAGTTTTATATCTAACAACAAAAACAACAGAAAGCTGACAAACTCATAGAAACTGAGTAACTCACGATTGAATAAAAAATGTTGACAGAAACAAGAACAGAAAGTATAAACATATTAAAATTAAATAAAAATTAAAACAAAATATACCTAAGCCTATGCGACCCAATGAAGGTGGTTCTAAGAGGCAAGTTCACAACACTAAGTGCCTACATTAAACAATTAGAGACATATCATGTTAGTAATTTAGGAATGCACTTAAAAGCCAAAACATGCAGAAATAAAACACATTATTGGACAGCGAGAAGTAATCAAACTCAAGGCTAAAATCAATAAAATAGAAAAACAACAAAGAATCAATGAAACAAAGAGCTGGTTCCTTGAAAAAAAATCAATAAGATTGATAAATATTTAGTCAAATTAACTAAAAGACAGAGAGAAAATGTCCAAATTAATAAAATTAGAGACAAAAGTGGAACTTCACAACAGACACCAAGGAAATTCTAAGAGTCATGAGGGCATACTTTAAATATATATTGTTATATATTGTTTTATATATTTTGTTATTACTATATATATATATTGTTTTCTATATATATTCCACCAATCTGGAAAACAAAAAAGAATACATTTTGATATATTCCACTTACCAAAGTTAAATCAAAGTCAGATAAGCAATTTAAACAGAGCCATGATCCCTAGTGAAATAGAAGCAGTAATTAAATGTCTCTTAACCAGTCCCACCATCACCATCGAAAAGATAGTGAAGGAGGGATGGGTTTAGCTCTGAAGTCAGCTAGACCTTCAAAGAAGATTTAATGCCAATATTTTTCAAATTATTCTGCAAAAATGTAAGTGAAAGGAATGTTTCCTATTTTTTAACAAGGCCACAATTACTTAGATACCTTAATCACACAAAGATCCAACAAAGAAAGTCACAAATCAGTCCCCCCTATGAAGAGATATAAAAATTTACAACAAACGGCTTGCAAACAGAATCTAAGGACACATCAAAATAACAACCCAGACCCACCATGGCCATATAGGCTTTATCCAAAAACACAGGAATGAGTCTACATTTGTATGTCAATAAATATAAGCTACCTCATGCTACAACATATGTAATACAGGCACCATTACTGCTACTTGGAGTTTGGTTTATGACACCAGGTAAACAAACCTACTATGCACATCTCACTGGTTATCTTTCATTAAACAACCTGAGGATATGAGGAGTTCTAAACCATACCTAAGGAATCCCCTCAATTTTTTTTACTAGAAATAATTTTTGCTTTAAATTTAATTTGCAGGATCCAGAGACATGGCTCAGTAGTTAAAGATGTTGTCGCCAAACCTGATAACCTGAATTCAATGCATGGGAGCCACATGAAGAAAGGAGAAAGGCAACTTTTATGAGCTCTGATCTGCAAATATAGGCCATGTCATGAACATTTCCACATACATATGCACATACACACACACACATATACACAATATAATACACAATAAATAAATGTTGACAAATTCATTCATCTACTTATATAAATTTGACATAAGTATCTAATATATACACACACACATATGTATATATATACACATACATACATGAGACTATAATGAGACAATATTACCCATAAAGAGACTTAGTGCTTTCCTGGGGAAATTTTTAAAGATTGAAATATCTTAAGTGCTTAGTATCTCTAAGTTATCTGTAAAGAAAGAGCTAGAATGGCCCTTAGAATGGAATAAGGTATGATCAAATCTCCCATACTAGCCTGCACTGGATGTTGTTTCCTTCAGCATATCATGAGGGCATTGTATTGTGTCAGGAAGTGTCCAACAATCAAATCTTCCTGTGTCTATATGGTTCCACAGAAAATAATTTGCAACAAATTCAGTAATTATCCAACCACCAAAGCTACCAACCAACTTAATAGTTTCTACAAACTCCAGAAGATTACCTCTAAGTATCTATCTTGAAACATTAAGTCCAATGATATGGCTATTTCTCTAAATCATTTTACAGCTCCCTCTCTTGACACTGTCTTCAGATTATCTCTTTCTGATAACTGACAATAGATTACAAAGTAGGGAATATCCAAAAACTAGCAAAAAATTTTTCTTAATAACACTCAAAAATACTTCATTGGTGAAAATGAAGAAAAAAATATGTATTTTTTTTCTTGGATAAAAATGTCTGTACTCAAAGTCATTCTTAAGATAACAATATTAGAGTTGGAAAGATGACTCAGCAGTTAAGAGCACTGGATGCTCTCTCAGAGGACCTAGTTTCATTTCCCAGTGCCCACATCATGGGTCACACCCATCTGTAACTCTAGTTCAATGAAACCTGACACCCTCTTCTAGTCTCTGAGGTTACCAGGCAAACATATGATATATATATAGATATATACATTTATGTAGACAAAACACACACAAACATAAAAAACAAACTTATAATAGTTGGTTTTTAAAGTTTTGTGTGAGGTAAAAATGTCATATATACCAACATCCCCAACAAATCATAAAAAAAAAAAAAAACGCTCTAGTCCTATACCTGGTGAAAATGTTCTCTTGCACCATGGCATACTAATGACTTGTAGACTTTATAGCTTAGCAGAGTAGGGTGAGCCAGCTTACACTTGAATGTATTTTATCAGCCAATTCCCGGTACACACTCCAGGCTCCTCACCAGACTGCATGGCTGAGAGCTGCAAGATCTGAAATGTTGCCAGATAGGACTGTGCTCATCAACACACTCTTCTCTGAATTTTAAAGGTAAGCACCTCAGATTCTGATGCATTTATTTACTTCTACAGTGTCCTTCTCTCCCATCTTGAGTGCTGCACACTAACCCAGCCTGCTTGGACAAGTCTATCTCCTGCATAAATTTACTGTTCATTATTCTTTCTGCTCCAATTAGCTAAGTAACCTGCAATGGATAGCATGGACTTGGACATAAATGAATAAAAGGGAAGAAATATTGATACAAACAAAAGGTATCTTAGGCCAGAAAGATGGATCAACAGGAACCTGTTATGAGGCCTGATGACATCTGTCACCTTTGGAATGCACACAAATATTGAATGAGAGAAACAAATTCACAAAATTTTCCTCTCACCCTCATGTGCATGCTGTGGCACACACACTCTCCACCATCATATACACACACAGTGCCAATAAAATAAAAATCCTTGAATCAGAAATAACCATCCATCATGGCACTTACTTGGAGATTTTACCCTCTGATTTATAATATATTATATATAATATACATAAATACACAACATATACCATTAATATAGTATATATAATATAAGCAACAAAATATTATATATGATGTATGTTATAATATTATATAGATGATGAATAAAAAGTAGAAAGAGAAAAAGGAAGAGAAAGAAAAGAGGAGGAGGAAGAAAAGGAGGAGGAGGAAGAAGAAGAGAAAGAGGACGAGAAAGAGGAGGAGGAGTAAGAGGAGGAGGAGTAAGAGGAGGAGGAGTAAGAAGAGGAGGAGGAAGAGGAGGAGGAAGAGGAGGAGGAGGAAGAGGAGGAGGAGGAAGAGGAGGAAGAGGAGGAGGAAGAGGAAGAAGAGGAGGAAGAAGAAGAGGAAGAAGAAGAGGAAGAAGAAGAGGAAGAAGAAGAGGAGGAAGAAGAGGAGGAAGAAGAGGAAGAAGAAGAGGAGGAAGAAGAGGAAGAAGAAGAGGAGGAAGAAGAGGAAGAAGAAGAAGAGGAGGAAGAAGAGGAGGAGGAGGAGGAGGAGGAGGAGGAAGAAGAAGAAGAAGAAGAAGAAGAAGAAGAAGAAGAAGAAGAAGAAGAAGAAGAAGAAGAAGAAGAAGAAGAAGAAGAAGAAAAAACACCACTATCAAAAAGTAAACAAAAAAGAACAAGAGGAAGGGCCACCATCATTAGCAGGGCAGGTTTTGTATTCTACTGAGAGAGAAAATACCATCAGTCTTCCCCATCTTAGCCATGTGAGCTACAATGATAAGCTTGGTGAGATATGCTCACTAGTGCAATTGTAGCACAGATGCTACAGAAATATCCAATGACATTTTAAAATTATATTTCAGGACAAGTCCAAAGAAGGAGTTCATATTTGGAATTATTAAAGACGCTAGAAATCTGTGTGTAACTGGGTCAAGGAGAGCGCCTACTTACATTATTTTGCCAAATGGATATCACAGTAGTCAATAGACATATTATGATTTATCTTTACATACTTGGATTAGGGCATCTCTCAACTGTGATCAGAGAAGCTTCTTTTTCTAGTAAATAGCTATTAGCACAGAGATCACTACTGGTTAACATGCAAAGAATAAGAGACTATGGAATCCTCATGCCAAAATGGGACATTAATTTCAATACATTGTCAACCAAGGGAAATATACAACAGAATAACAGAGTACAAGGAGCTCAAAGGTTCCCTAAACAAAACTCACTGGTAAGAAAAAAATGCATTTTTATTATAAGAGAATTAGAATTTTTAGCAAAATGAAATAATATGTTATATGCCCAATTGATAAAATTAAGAAGTCAGGTTAGGTAAAGAGATTCTAAGGATTGAGTAAGATAAATTCAGCTGGATGCTGATGATTTATAACTTAGAACATGATGAGCACTAGCTAATCAAACAATATATGTTTACATGATGTTCTATAAATCCCATATCCTCAATCAGTCAGTATAAACCTAAAAAAATAAACACATGGAAAACTATGTAAGAAAGACATGGGTCCAATTCCCAGAGTTCCTGACTCTGCAGGTTTGATGAGTGCTATTGAGAAATTGCATTTTTTTTATTCATTTTAAAATTTCATTTTTTTAAAAAAAAAATACAGTGACCTGCATACATTTTTCATCACAAGAACATTTATACAATTCAATTCACGGTGATTATATACCCTGATGTTCTAGATTTAAGTAATAAATGAACACTTAAAGCACTTTGAATATTCAGTGCATTAAACAAATGCTTTTATAGTGAAGGCCTCAAAACCCTTTACAGTGCACATGAACCAGGAATGTGGAAGGCTTCGGTTTGAAAATCCAGCCTCCTCATTTGCTTCTCTCAGGGACCCACAGCTTTCCTGCCCCTGTTAACTCCACCTTGCCTGAGAGCTAACACCAGGTAGGGCTGCTCATCAGGGCTGCTTAGAAATGATCAAAGGGCCCTTTGCTGTGACTTAGCATCACAAGCGAGTTGATCACTTCTCGATCCTGTAAGCCAGTCAATGAGAAACGCAGACACAAGTCAGGGAGAAGGGAGAACGCCCATAGAAACTTCCAGGGGTCAAGGCCTGTGGCCACTGCGGAGGAGGTTGCGTCATGTCCTTTCCAAAGCAAGGCCTGGAGACTCCACCTTGCATCCAGTTCGCCAATGGCCAAGAAAGGCCACCTGTTGTCAAGGACGAAGTGGCTTAGCGAGACCCCCAAGGTCCATATCTAAGTCTGGATCAAGTGGGAGCTGCCCCGATGGCACACGCCAGGGCCCATTTGGACATCTTTGGGGAAGGGGCACCCGGAGATGGAGCGACACCATGCCCCGGTGCCTCCTCGGGCTGCTAAGTGAGGGGTGCAGCTCAGCAGGCACTTCCGCCATGACATCCAGTGTCTTCATCAGTGTGCAGTGGTGGCAGCTGACATCCATTTCTGCATCGCCGATAACTTTTTTTTTTAATTTTTTTTATTCGATATATTTTTATTTACATTTCAAATGATTTCCTCTTTTCTAGCCCCCCACTCCCCGAAAGTCCCGTAAGCCCCCTTCTCTCCCCCTGTCCTCCCACCCACCCCTTCCCACTTCCCCGTTCTGGTTTTGCTGAATACTGCTTCACTGAGTCTTTCCAGAACAAGGGGCCACTCCTCTGTTCTTCTTGTACCTCATTTGATGTGTAGATTATGTTTTGGGTATTCCAGGTTTCTAGGTTAATATCCACTTATTAGTGAGTGCATACCATGATTCACCTTTTGAGTCTGGGTTACCTCACTTAGTATGATGTTCTCTAGCTCCATCCATTTGCCTAAGAATTTCATGAATTCATTGTTTCTAATGGCTGAATAGTACTCCATCATGTAGATATACCACATTTTTTGCATCCACTCTTCTGTTGAGGGATACCTGGGTTCTTTCCAGCATCTGGCAATTATAAATAGGGCTGCTAAGAACATAGTAGAGCATGTATCCTTATTACATGGTGGGGAATCCTCTGGGTATATGCCCAGGAGTGGTATAGCAGGATCTTCTGGAAGTGAGGTGCCCAGTTTTCGGAGGAACCGCCAGACTGATTTCCAGAGTGGTTGTACCAATTTGCAACCCCACCAGCAGTGGAGGAGTGTTCCTCTTTCTCCACACCCTCTCCAACACCTGCTGTCTCCTGAATTTTTAATCTTAGCCATTCTGTCTGGTGTAAGGTGGACAGATACCACAGAAATTGTTACACGGGCTAGACCTGTCTTGGCAAACCGAGAAGCTCCCCCTCCCCCCGCCCCAAATCACCCCAAGTCACACTCAGCAGATTCCATGCGACTTCTAACGTTATCTCCATTTTTGGTGTTATTTTTTTTTAATACGGTATATTCTTTATTTACATTTCAAATGATTTCCCCTTTTTCTGGCTCCCCACTCCCCCCGAAAGTCCCATAAGCCCTCTTCCCTCCCCCTGTTCCCCCTCTACTCCTTCCCACTTCCCTGTTCTGGTATTCCCCTATATTGCTGCACTGAGTCTTTCCAGAACCAGGGGCCACTCCTGCGTTCTTCTTGGGCATCACATAATATGTGGATTATGTCTTGGGTATTCAAAGTTTCTAGGCTAATATCCACTTATCAGTGAGTGCATACCACGATTGATCTTTTGAGACTGGGTTACCTCACTTAGTACGAATTGCATTTCTTAAAAAGCTCCTGAATGCTGCTTTTCAGTCTCCTCACTGGGACCATATGTTTCAGTTCTTCGCATGACTACTAGATAACATATATACCAATATTTAAGAAAAATTAATAATAGCCAAATGCAAAATAGAACAAGATATACAATCTACAGTCAATCTGAACGTCTAACTAGAATAGAATGGCTAAATAAAAGAACTTGCAGAACAGTATGAGCATCAAGAGTAAAGCTGGCTGAATTGCTTTTCAAGTCACAGAAGATAGCAAAATCTCAAATGATTTTCAATATAGGTTTTCCAAAATTAGGCAACAGTGGAATACAGTAGATAGGCATGGGCATTAATGGAAAAATCATCATCAACCATAGGAATGAATACCACTCAGTGCACTTCTAGGAATGGAGAAGAAGTAAGGCTCCCATCTCATAAAATACAGAACGCTCAACCCGGACATTATTTCTCAAATAGGCCTGATACATGGAACACATACATTAGCCCATAAACCGGTGTGTGTGTGTGTGTGTGTGTGTGTGTGTGTGTGTGTGCGCGTGTGTGTTTAATTCACTGGCAAGGTTCTGGAGCAAAATGGCCATAGGGATCAACTAAGTAAAATGGATAAGAGTGTGGAAATCCCAGGTGTTGGACAGAGACCATCCAGAACTTTAGAGGTCCATTTCTAGAATTATGTAATTATTCATGTGCATCCAAGTCTCTCATTGCCAGCCCTCTAAGTGTTTAAAGGATGGAGAGAAGAAATAGATGCATAGGACTTGAATGGATCACAGGGCTTTCGTTCCCATAGCTACTCATTCTTCTTATATCTCTGCTTCTCTCTCTCTCTCTCTCTCTCTCTCTCTCTCTCTCTCTCTCTCTCTCTCTCTCTCTCTCTCTCCCCTACAATTTAAAACACCTTCCCTTTAACCATGCCATAGACAGGCCATTTCCATACTAAGCACCATTCTGTCACCCTACCTGGCCAGGAATTCCACTATATAGTCCCGCCTAGCCTCAGATTTGTAGAGATCTGTCTCTGCCCGCCTGTGGAGATGCAACATTCTGACAATGGCTCTTACATTCTAAGAGACTAGAACTTGAGTTGGATCACACCACCAAAGTACACTTTAAAGTTACTTAGGCTTAAGACTACTATCTTCCTGTTTACTCAACCTATTTGTTTAACTTGCCTTTAAGGGAGCAATTTAACAATCAACCCTACTTACCTTGGATTTCTATGTGATCAACTTTTATAACCTAAGCTAATGGGTAGCTGCAATCTTAAATTAGGGATTTCCCATGCCCCTGGCTCAGACTATGCATGCATATCATTTACTCAAAGATTCTAATACTGAGTTGAAAGCAACTGCCTACCAGGAAAGTTGAAAGCAACCATTTATTGATGTTGGTTGATAAACATTGGCGTTTGTTATCTAGGTGAGATGGAATCAGTTGGAGTTAGTGATTTCTTCCCTATAAAACTATTAAAATTTTCAGTAAAGTATTCCATTTCAGACAGACACATAGACAAAAGATACAGAAATGGCTATAGATTCAGATTTAACAAGACAGAGGACAGAAGACACTGGAAGCTTGAAGTCGAGAATTTTGATCTGGACTCTCCCTTGGTTTCTCCCCTCTGAGGGGAAATGCTTTGATTTCTTTCCTAGTGCAATACCAGTGCATTTCTGGTGACTCAGCGTTAATCGTCTGTTCACACAATCCATGCACTTTCCACGTGCTGGATTACAGGAACATGTCCGCACTCTCAGCTTATTTCTCATAGTCTTCCCATGTTCCTTCTCTGAAAATAACATCACTTTGATATTCACCCTTTACGGCCCTTTACGGCCCTTATGTACTTTACATTTCTTGTTTTTTTTTTTTTTCCTATCTCACCCAAGACCCAAAACAATCTCCACGCTGTGCATAAAGGACAGGCAACAAGTTTGTAAAGTACAAAGCAATAAACTGAATGAAAGAAAAGATGCATCTAATGAGCGGTAACTGTTGGCTATTCCCCAGTAATCACCATACTGTGAAGTCTACAATCAGACGATAGATTTCTCATTATACATTTGTCTCAAAGCCTGTAATTGAACAGACGAAAGCCTGATTTGGGGAAATACATTTTCCACTATTAATAGCAAGTTCTCTACTTTCATCAAAGAAGGGGGCTAGAAATTCTCACATCTCTACTCATTCTTCTATAAAGCTGAGTATCTGAAGAGGTTAAAAAAATAATAGTTTCATTGCATAAACTGGTGAGGGTCTCAACTTCTTTCTGAAGCATTGTGGACTGTTTGGGATCCTTCAGAGTTGAGGATGAAGGATACTCTAACCATACTCCAGCAAGGTTTTCTGTGAAAGGGGCTCTCTATCCAGTGGCAGAGAGCAACAGCCCTAATTCTGACTAAAGATGAACCCTTAACAGTCATTGGTTCTTTGTATTTGCCAGAAGATCAAAATAAAACTGAGGTATGGGGATATCTGATATTAAATAAGTGGAGCTGATTAGCAGAAATATAACACTAGAGCAAAGGGGTCCCCTCTGCTGAGTTATCTGCATTTGGGCTATCTGCACTGCAGCTTTGTTTCTGGAACTAAAGCATCAGGACTGCTTGGCACTCATTCCCAACCTGCTCAGGATATGCTCATGCTGGTACAAGCAAACTCGGGTGCTCTAGCTCCTAGGACCTCTCCCAGAGTGAGGAATGAGAGGTGCTATTTATAACCAAGTAGAATTCCTTTAGCAATCCCACCAAGCATGCCTTGGAGGGCCTTGCTTAGAGTACTGATTTGCTTAATTGAATAGCAAAATTGTGCTTCCCATCAGAGCCAGCCATGCCTGCCACTGAAAGCAAAGATGCTGTCAAGATTGGCAATAGCCTCTCTTGGGCAGGTACATTTAGACATTTTGAATCTCTTCTCTTCAACCGGACCTCAGGAAACCGCCTACGGTAGAGATGTCCTTGTAAATCAGGAAGAAATCCAAAAAGGTCTTAAGACACAGCTCCCATACCCCTGTGTATATTCAACCCAAAAATATTTTTTCAACATGAAATTTCAAGTCAAGGCAAAACAGAATATTCACCTTGTGACCTAGCATGTTGAAAGTCTGTTGCATCATGTAAATACAATGTGCCTTTGCTTAAACCTACAGAGACAACATTGATCCTATATATATATATATATATATATATATATATATATATATATACATCTTTTGAATTCTATCTAATGTGTTACAATAAAGAAGAAAAAAAGTGCTATGTTTAATTACAAGAATGTAGAATAAAGTCCCTTTTCAACTAGCTTAGAAACTAAAACTTTTGAAAGGGTCACAAAATGAAAATATTTCCAGAGGGTCTCTAAAAGCCGAGAGGCAGATGTCTAGGTAAAAGCAGAGCCAGGAGATTGTTTATTTTAATAAAGCTATTCTATGTACGGCCTCAAATTAGGAGTGGCACCGAGACCAGGGAATGTCTAAACCATCACCACCTGTTTGCCCTGAAAAAATCAATTAAAGCCACATTTTCATAGCAACCGCCTTCTAACCAATAAAACGCAGACAGCTCTGCCATTGCATTCCCCAGTTACTCAGAGGGAACATGCTGGAAACCTACCTCCTTAGTCTCACCTTACCTCCCAGTTCACTCACATCTCTATGAACTAACAACCACTGTTAGAAGCTGGGGGAGGGGTGGGCGTACTATATTGATACTTGGGGGAAGAGAGGAAGGTTCTTGAGGAGCAAGAGGGAGGGATGTCAGCTCCCATCAGCTTCATATCAAGAAACCTTCCTCTTCTGAGTGAACTACATCGTTTCTTCAAAGGGTTGTATTCTCCCCCCAACACCACCCCCACTTCAAAACAGAATTCTGCGCTGCATTTTCTGAGCAATAGAAGAGCTCCAACTTTGGAAGTTGAAAGCAAGGGCAGAGAAGCCATCACAAGTGTTTTAGTAATTAAACGAATATGCATAATGAACCATATGCCCAAAGGGCCTGTTCTTCATGTGGGCCAGATTTTTGTTTGAATTTTTAATTTTTATATACAGATGAAACATTCAGTGCAATCTACCAACGGTGTGAGATAACACACAGAAAGAAAAATGTGTGAGAAGTCGTCCTCGGCGTAGAGCAGGGGCCGGGGATCCTAGAGAAAAACTCCTCTCAACATTCTCATTCAAATGTGTTTTTCTCCCTCCAGCAATTGTTCCCATCGCCTGCTTAGCGTCTTGAAGACACACATATAACGCACACACTGACAGCTTTATACGGGACCAGTAAAATACCGTGTTGTTGGCTAAGAAGTGTGAAAAATCCCAAGGGACAAACAAGGATTTCTTTTTAAAAATGTTCTTCCACACCCATCACTCAGGACCATCATGAATCATGGGGAATCCTCCCAGGTCTCTTTCACACACCACATAAACATTATACCGTGGGCTCCAGGCCACATATGCAATCTGTATTCATAGTTAGGACTGAACTGAGACGGATCTGTACCTCTCAGTAATACAATGGTGTCTAGTGGGAGAGACTATCTAGAGAGGGGTGCAGACTATCCAGAGAGGGGTGCAGACCCTGCCCTCGCCACTACTATAGCCACGCTAATTACAAATGTAACAGTCTCTGCCAAACACAGATAACCGGTATTCCCTAAACTGCTATGTGAATGAGTTTGTCAAGCCTTCATTTTAGGTTTGTTTGTTTGGTTGGTTGGTTTTGTATCATTCTGGAAAGATCATATTGTTCTTATATAAAACTTAGCAAATACACTCCTGGGAAGGTAGGGGGTGGTGGTTAGTCGAAATGTGCTTGTATGTTATTGGAGTTTACAATGAAAGCCCAGGCAAAGCTATCAGGCTCTATTTGTAGATAGATCTTGTGAACATTTTAGAACAAGTGTTTCTGTGTGTATTCCAGTGTGTGTGTGTGTGTGTGCGCGCGCGCACACACGTGCGTGTGCAACAGAGTTTAAGGATTATGAGGGTACATTTATATGCATGTGTGTATTTGAGTATGTGTGTCTGTCAGTGTCAGTATATGTGTACTTGTGAGTATATTTATGTGCAAGTGTATCTGTGTGTGTGTGTGTGTGTGTGTGTGTGTGTATTGGTAGAGGAAGAAATTCAGGGATGGTAATACTCAAACCTCCCTGCATCTTTAACTCACCTACTGATCTAACCCTAATATGTAAAATGCCACACATTCATCCCAGCACTGAGAGGAGATGATGAAAACATTAGGCCAAAAAAAAAAAAAAATCAATGCAAAACTTTGGACTTGTTTTGCCCCATGGGACACAGCGGTGCTGTCCTTACATCAACACCACCTTACACCTTAAACTCCGGGGTATCTAAAGAGCAAGTAGGAACTGTGTTGAAATTATCATCTCTGGTTACTTCCATCCCTCATTAGGAACGTGGGCCTTCCAGCCTAGTGAGTGTACTTGATCTAGAGGTCTAGGTAGGAAGACAGAATACACTTCAACTATAGCAGAAGACAAAAACCCTGCCATGACAAGTCACCTCTCCTGACTGCTTAAATCCTTTAAGGAAGTGTGTGAGCAATTAGAAAGGGAGTGTAATCTTTGCAGAGTGCATTAACACTCCCCCGACCTCGCAGACAATAGATCAGACCACAGACACATAATGCTTCCCTAAGGCTTTTTAGCCAGTGTATTTGATCTCTTAGTCATTCGGGGCCCCTGATACTATAGGTATCATCCACTTCCAAGGCATTATTCATGGGCACCAGTGTCCACTGCAGAGGCTGGACTTCAATCAAACAGAAAGCTGGACTGTCACCACAATCTGTAGCAAAATCTGCACCCCTATCTTTTCTTAAGCTACAAAGCTGGATCTGTAAAGTAAAGGAGTTACATTAATATATGCATAGGTCATTTGATGGTCATTGGACAGGGATGGAGCTATCTCCGACAAAGCATGCCATGCCTTTGCTCTTAAAATTAACTTCCAGATAGATCTCTTGAAGAAATCCTTATGTGAGTGATAAACAATACAGTTATATGCAAAAGAAAGGGGGAATCAAATACTGTCCTTACACTGCAGGCTTTTAAATCTCCTTCTGTCCTGCAGGCTTCTCTGCAGGACAACTGGTCAAGCAGTAACCTATTTCCTGATGAGCACATTCTCTCTGACTGCTAATCTCACATAAACATTTTTGAGAGCTGCTTACCACGATATATTTTTAATGGATTAGATTCTGGTCAGCTGCTAACAGAGCAGAGTACTGAATATTCTTCTTATGAAGGCTGTGCAAAATAGGTTTTCAGGGGGTCAGAGTTGCCTCACTCATGAGTAATTGAAAGAGCAATTGAAACAGAATATAGGAAGTCTAGTTACCTCTCCCTCCCTCCTTCCCCCTCCCTCCCTCCCTCTCCCTCTCTCTCCCTCTCCCCCTTCTCTCTCTCTTCCTCCCTCCCTCCCTCCCTCCCTCCCTCCCTCCCTCCCTCCCTCTCTTTCTCCCTGTTTTCTATTACAAGATGATCTGGAACTAAGGGAACAGTAGTCAAGACCTTACTGGGTTTTGAACTTTATCATATGACTTAGCAGACAGTTCTGTAGAAAGACAATGACAGAAATTCAGATGATTTCCCCAGGACCATCACAGTTGTCCACTGATGACACTCAACTTCTAAAGCCTAAAGCATTTAAACCAAAATAATTACATTTCCTTAGAATCATGGCAGTTCCCTTAGAAAATGTGCACTGCAAGGCTTTTTTCAAAAAAGAATGAGGGTAAAAGAAAATAGGAGAGTCGAAATTAGCTACGTGCTTAAGCGAATCACTCTAGAGTCAGTGTAGTCAAGCTGAAACCTAAAAAATTGCAAATGAATAAATGTCTTACAAAATTGCAATTTAAGAACTTTTGAACCCTAAACAACATTAGAGAAAGAAATCTCAACTCTTTAAGTCATTAACTTTGCCTTTTTCAGTTCCTAATGTCCAAAAAGAAACAATGAAACACACTGAAATGTTATTATATCTGCTATGCATTTTCTAATTGAGGACAATTGTTTATGCTGTGGTTTTAGTATTGGATGATATCTTTCAAAAAATCTGTGATTCTGAGCACATTAAAGCTAACCTTATGTAGCCAAAAAATAAATAAATAAAAAGAAAAGGCCTTTTGATCCAACTGGATATACTATTATAGCTTGAATGTATGTCTTTGTACGCATACACACACAATCACAGACCCAGCAGATATTACAAGCAACCAATAATCTGTAACTTTATCTACAAGTTATGTAAAAATAAAACACAATACATACGTGGGAGGTATCTAATTGACACAGGAGCTCTGGACTAACCTGACAATAATCTAGATTTTATCCCTTCTTCATGGGGATAAACAGCTACATAATGTGAGAGAAATGATTACAAAAACGGAGCAGAAAATTACACAACATGGAAATTAAATTTTTTAAATGGATGTAATAATTCCTGTTTACAGATTATTGTATCAAATTAAAAATAAATTGCTGGAATTAAAATCTCCACGTAGTCAACAGAAAAGTACCTTGGGATTTTCCTCATTTGTGGGTTTCTGTCGCCACCTGCAGGACTGTAAGGCAATGCATACAAGCATCAAGCTACTGGTTCATTTATTTTATTTTCTTTCTTTCCCATTTACTCTAACTTGCCTCTTTCTGTGTTTGTATGGAGGGGGTTGTAGTTAAATGGACATAAATAAATAGTGTTCCTTGGTAGCACATACATTTTTAAAAATGTTTTAAAAACCACAATGAAATGCAAAGTTAAACATCCTAGCAAAGACTTGGTAAAAGAGAGCTTTAGCAGCTACTTTTAAACAACAGAACATATGCTTTATCCTCCTATCTTACGAAATAGAATAGAGGGTGGTTGAAAGCATATAGATGTTTCCTTACAAAGAAAGACTATATTCGTTTCCCAGGAAAATAGCTCATGCTTGGGAATAGTTTACACAATATTTTTGAGTGCTGTACCTAAACCCATCCAGGGCAATATTGTTATTAGCAAACACAGATTTAGTATTCTGCTGCTTTAAAAGTAGTAGGCATATTTTTAAATATTTTGCAAATATCACAATTGTAGATCAACATGTTTTTAAGACAGATCCCTTTGAAACACAAGGATCCAGGCTATTGTATTGACTGCCATCATCCTCACCATCTTCATCACCACGCCCATGTCATGGTAGAGATCCACGTGCCTTAACTGGTGGTCAGCCAAATGCACATAAGTCACGGTTCAGATTTATGTTCCTGGGAGCATTATCTTTCCGAGCAACAACTCCACTGACTTACAAACTCGTTGCCAATAGGATGTTTTCGGGGAAAATGTTATGTTATCAAAAAACTGCGGAATCTGTGGCTGCTGTGTAGATACAATTCATCCCCAGGAACTAAAACCATAATAGCAAAGCAAAGGCCAATAAAAGTCACACTTTGTAAAAATGGTGTTGGGCTGAAGTTTCAGGGGTTGGGATGTAAACCGTTATGCTGTCTCTGGAAAGTCTGAGGGAGGCCTCTTTTCGACCCCTCTATAGAACACAAACATCCCCCAGCTTTACTGTTCTGCGGTGCTATATTTTTTTTTCCAAATGCAAACAGCAGCCCTGGGTGTCTCATTCAGTCCAGGTTGTGTCAGAAGTGTCAGCCTTGTCTGTTTCTTTCTCCCTTTATTTCTTTGACAAGAATGAAGGCTTCGTGACACTTAGTAAAAACAGAAATTTTAAGGAGATCAGGTTGAAATAGAAAACTCATTCCAAAGTGGCAAGGGAAAGAAAATAGAAACTGCAGTGGTTTGAAAATTGGAGGAAAACTAAAATGGTTCATAAACTCCATACAAGGACATGGCTAAGAAGACTGTACATTAGACTTGGTTAGGATTTTTTTCATATAGTTATATGTATTTTTTCATAAGTGAAATATGAACTATTAGACCAGTGAACCACACACACACACACACACACACACAGATCTGTTATTTTAAAAAGCCAATGACATAACCTCAAGATCTAGGGAGAGGTAGCAAAACACACCGTTCAAAAGTATGAATCAAATGGCAGAAACGCAATCCAGCAGTAAGCCCTAACCAGACCACAAAGCAGGTTGCTCTCCATAAACATCAGATCAGGCAGCTAGAATGATTACTGGGCTCTCTTGTAACTGTCACCTGTGGTGGGTCTAATTACAGGCTACCCAGGCAAGCACGCCCACATCACACGGCAATGAAAGGCCTTCCGTTTGCTGAGCCCAGGCAGACAATGAGAGCGCATGCCACCTGATGCGGGAGCCCCAAAAGATCAGCCAGAGAGACTAATAAAAATGACAGCTTAGAAACAAATAACAAAGCTCAGACTGCAACAGAAAGGCAATATCAAATTAGCCAGAAATATAAGCACTGGGCACTGTTCTTCAATGGGTCAAAACCTATGCAGGGAATGGTTGGGGCTATTTTCACCCACTCCCTTCCCCTGTCTCTATTTCTAGATATTCTTTTCCATTTTTGCATCACTCCAAATGTTTACACATCCAGGTGTCACATTAAAGAAACAGATGGAGAGAAGGAAGAAAACTGGTGCTCTCTAAAAATAAATGAATGAATGAATAAATAAATAAATAAATACCACATGATTCAAGGACTGTCTTCCCAGTTAAAGATCTGTCTTCCCCTCCCTTACCCAGCCCCCCTGTGGCTGCCTGACTTTTGGCCATTCTGCTATTAATTAGCACTACCCTGGACAGGCAGGGTCAGAAAAAAAATGCATATCAGACAAGATGACAATAGAGTTGTCAGACAGTCACATGTTTCCTGTACCAGAGAAGTTGCATAGGAGGAACTGAAATAAAAGGGACATTACAGATGGTTTCCAGGGACCCCAGCTTTCCTCCAGAAATCAAGGTTTAGACACCTACTGTGTACCCAGCACTATGACCAGCAGTAAGAATTTAAGACTAGATCTTTGTTATTTTGAAGCATGATCTACCGGTAATGATACATATAGTCATCACTCTGTATAATCCCTTAAATGTAGCAAACTAACACAACACATGTGTCCTGTTTTTGATGTAAAGAACCTTAGCTAGGAAAGTATGAAGACAGCTACCATAGCTTTGAGGGTGGCAGACCATGCTTTGGGATTTGGTGGTTATAGGCATATTGAGTCCCTGGAAGCGATTAGTAATTGAACATTCACTACAGGGCCTACCATGTGTTTAGTTTTGGACCCTGGGACAAGGGACTTATGTGAATATTTTAAGTATAAAAGCAGACCTGGCCTCTAGCTTCTCCCAGCATCCCTCAGTCTCTACCGGTGTACCCTGCCCCCAACCTTAGACTTTCCATCCCCGGAGCTAGGCTGCCCTTCCCCTATAGGCACTTCCCTAAATAATCAAGACCATTTTGCGATTTTGCACTCAATCTCTCTCTCTCTCTCTCTCTCTCTCTCTCTCTCTCTCTCTCTCTCTCTCTCATTTTCTTTTTCCTCTTTCTCTGCATGTGCACTCTTCCTCTTCACCCCACCCCCATCCCTATGGCAACTACCCTGGCCTTAGTCCTTGGGACTAGTGATCGCACCCAAAAGCAGCTTCCCAACGAACCTTCCCAATAATCTAATCTAATGTGATTTGAACTGGCTCACTTCACTGGTGGAGGAATAACTGATTACTATGCATCTTGGCATTTGTTACTTCAAAACATACACTACACAATGAAACACTGTAAATTAGGCTTTTTCAAGAACAACATCAATACCCGTTAGTATTTGCAATAACTTCTACCATTATTTGTGACTTATTAAAAAAAAATTGTTCTATGCTTCTTAGCCAAATTGGTTCTCAAAGATTCTTTTTCATTTGATGTTGCCATAGTCAAAGTGGTACCTTTTGTTTGAAATACAGGGGAGAAGGAAGGTAAAGGAAAACAAAATCAAGGCAAAGTATGGTGTTTAGGGTTGTCAACTTGGTCTAAAATCTCCCAGGAGTTGGGCCTTGAGTATGCCTTGGGCGGATTATTTTAATTGTATTCATTGAAGTGGGAAGAACAACCCACTGTGGGTAGTACCAGTCACTTGGTGGGATACTGGTCTATATAAAGAGACCTGGGCATAGGAATTCACTGCTGACTTTTTTGATTGGGGATCAAGGTGATCAATTGCTTTTGGCTCCAGCTGTCTTGACTTCCATGCTAAGATGGTCTGGACCCTTCAACTAAGAGTCAGTAGGAACCCTTTCTTCCATCTGCTGTGTCTGCAAAGAAGTATTTTATCACATCAATAGAAACAGAAAGTAAGATGCATAGAAGGAGTAAGGAGGGGTCTGAGGGTAAAGCAGGGAGGCAGAAAAGAAAGAGTATACAGAAAGGGTATGGAATAAAAAGACACAACCTATGGAGCAGTCTGGGGGAAAGACCATCCAGAGACTACCCCACCTAGTGATCCATCCCATATACAGTTACAAAACACAGATACTATTGTCGATGCCCACAAGTACTTGCTGACCAGAGCTGGATATAGCTGTCACCTGGGAGGCTCTGCTAGTGTATGTCAAATACAGAGGGGCACACTCTCAGCCAGCCACTGAACTGAGCACAGGGTGCCCAATGGGGGAGCTAGAGAAAGGACCCAAGGAGCTTAAGGGGTTTGCAACCATAGGAGGAAAAACAATATGAGCCACCCAGTACTCCCAGAACTCACAGGGACAAAACCATCAAACAGAGAGTGCACACACTCCAGACACATCGGCAGCAGAGGATGATATTGTTGGACACCAAATGGGGGAAGGCCCTTGGTCCTGAAAAGACTTGATACCCTAGTGTAGAGGAATACCAGGACAGGGAAGTGGGGGGGGGGGGGGTTGACTGAGGAAGGGAAGATGGCTTATGGAATTTTTGGGGGAGGGGGGAACCAGGAAAGGGGAAATCATTTGAAGTGTAAGTAAAGACTATATCTAATAAAAAATAATAAAAAATAGTTACATGTAGGTAATAAAATAATAAATTAAGAGGGGAGTATTTATATAGGAAAAACAAAAAAGAAAACAGGAGATGGAATTTTGTTGGAACTACAGCTATATAATATGAGAAGTGCATATTTGCTTCTCCATATGTAACTATAGTAAACCCGCTGGACCATCAGCAGTAATGGGAAGGGAATGAGGTATAATGGCAAAGGAGGATGATGGTCAAGAAGGCAGTTAGTTAATCATTAGCTACACAAAAGAGTTAGAATCTTCTCTTCAGCTATGCTTTAAGGTTCTAACATAAGAACCACATTCAAGCTCAAAAGAGCATACTCCTGGAGATTAAAGTAGTGTGAGTTCAGATGGATCTGTAAGATGCAGGACTTCGAACAGAAAGCTCAGAGGAGGGAGGGTGTGTGTGTGTGTGTGTGTCACTTGCACATGTACACACACACACACACACACACACACCTTGTCCTTGTATATACATCTGATGCTATTTTCAACTTCAAAGAGAAATAGCTGCTCAAAGTTTACCCTAAGAGAACAATCAGGACAGGTAACAGTATTGCAAAGGTCTAGTGTAGGGGCTAGTGCAAAAATCTCTTGGATGGAGTTAATTATTCTCTTACTATCTAGCATGCCTGTGTAAACATGGTAGTATGTACTGCTCTAGGATTAGAATAATAAAGACCTGGTTCTTATGAGTCAAAATTAGCAGCTCTAAAATACCAAGTGACTTCAGCCCACATATTCTATGGTTCTGTCTGGTAGCACAATTCAATTATAAGTTTGAAAACATAAACATGAAAATATGCTAAAATATCTAATAGTGTCCTTTTACATCTTCCATCTTTTAAATGCAATTACTATAATTTTATTAAATGGCATAATTAGTTAATGCCTGAGAAGTTGTCAATAGAAGGTGCAATTATGTTGTAAAAATTATAATCATGATGTGGAATGATGAATTGTTCTTCTTTTAAAAATTGTTAGAGAAAAAAATCATTAAAATGTTTTTGGAAAGCAGGCTAGGTCGTCTTCCATGCTAAAGATGTGAGAAGTCATTGTATCAGTATTAAAATAAATGACATGTCAAAACTATAAACTTTATATCATACAGATACATGTTACATGTGTACATACATTTAAAATGTCTTAAAACCTTATGTTTATTTTCATTTCCTCTTATAACAAACAAAATTGTTTATCTTTAACTTCTGAGGGCATAGGCATGGGCCACATGAACAGTGATGGCTTCCAGTAGGTATGGAGACTGCCACCGAAAGAGTACAGCTGGTTACAAATAAGCTAGTGATGTTGCTTAACAGAAAAGCTAAATGTTTCAGATACTGTGAGCCCGTATCTAAATTGTCAAAAAGCCATCTGAATGGCACCATGTAAGGAGCCCAGCATCAAAAGCAAGACCAGAACTGTACCTACTATCCAAATTAAGATAAATCTCAATGCCCCAGAGAAATCATGGTCATTGTGATAGTTAATAATGTTTACTAACTTAACAGGCTCTAAATAGCCATGGAGACACATTTCTAGGCATTCCTGGGGGATGGGGGTACAAAATGAGCTCACTGAATAGACCTGACTTGACTATGGATAGGACCCATTCCATGGGCTGTATGTAGTCTTTGTCTAAATAAAAAACAGAAGCAGTGAGCAAAGTGCCAGCAGCCATCCTTTCTAGTTTCTGTCAGCTAGATGCAGAGGCCATATAACCAACTACCTCTTTAAGTTCCTGGCACCTTGAATTCTGCAGTAGGATGGGCAGTAGTACCCTCCAACTCCAAGCCAATGTAAACCGCTTTGCCTTCATGTTGTTTGTGCTGAGTTGGTGTGTGTGTGTGTCTGTGTGTCTGTGTGTGTCTGTGTGCATGTGTATGTGTGTGTTACACTGTTTTATGCTGAGATGGCTAGTTCCATTATTACTATTGTGTAAGTTCAAAGTGAAATTAGTTTATCCTTCTTAATATGGTAGGTTCTCAAATTGCAAAGGATTCTATAAATGTTAAACACCGCCTTTGACTAAGAAATGGAGTTGTACGTTGAACCTTATTTGAGGTGTTGATTGATCACTTAAATTATATATCATATTACAAGGCCTGTCAACTTAAGAAAAATTCTTCATTTTCTTACACTTAAAAGTTTGGGAGAAAAAGTCACAGATGTTAAAGTCATAGCTTTATGAAGATGTCCATTGATATATGGTAGATTTAGATTACTTTTTAACTGCAAATGTCTAAAGAAAAAATTTAATAAAACTAGGAATCCATCAATGCCTAGGCACGCTAGCCTCTCTCAATACAGTAGGTGTCTTTCTGAAATATTGTTGGAAAGACACAATGCCAGAAAGGCAACCATAGTTTTAAAAGCACCATGAGATCTTTGTTACTTAAAGTTTCCTTGTAATTAGAACATCTCTTAGTAAATACTATTTCATCACATGAAAAAATGTATTTATGTGATAACAAAACTCACATCTTTAAATATATATATATATATAATTGATTCTACAGTATTCTACATAATATCACAATGCTAAACTATTTTTGTTTGCATTAATCCATTATCAAATGATGTGCTGCCATAGAGATTTTAGGGGTAGGGAGTCATCAACAGAAATGCCTGCTTATTTACTGGTTATATTAAGAATAATCTGAAGGTTTGTACAATTTAGTACAAATTCCTTGCATAATCCATTAGTTTTATCCAGCCATCATTCATGCTTTCTCTGAAAATACATATGAATCACCTAAGATTACCCTCCCAAAGTAGGAGAAATGACATTCTAAATAGGGATTCATATAGAACTAGTACTTTTTAGATGGTGAACATGGGTTCCAACGTCAAGACTGATCACATAATTCCCAAGGCTGTAACTGTTCCTTAGTGGTATTTTTTATCTTATTGAATTTTATCTCATAAACATTTTTACCGTTTTTAATTTTAGCCTCATTACTCTGAGCATAGCAGCTGACAGAGAACCGGGCCACACGGGTATCGATCTCTCAGCACCTTGGAAGAAGTGTTTCCGCCATGCACACACTGTCAATGTGGTTCTGAAACAATCACTAAGCTTGCTCCTAGCATAAGAGAATAAACCAAAGACAGCAGTGGCATTGCATCTGAGAACCAGTGGTAAGCAGCATTGAGCCCTGGAAGGAGGCAGGTCCTCTCTAAACCCAGATGACCTGAGTTTCAATCCCCTCTTTGCCTCCTAAAAGCACACAAATGCCAACATTCTACTTCATAGGCTCACGTGTTTCACTTGTGAGAAAGAGGGGCACAGCTTCACATCTACACCTGCAGGGTTGTATAAAGACTCACGGAGTTAACATGTAAGCAATGCTTGGCATAACTACACCCAATGAGTAAAGCGGTAACCTGAGCTCACAGTATCCTAGAGTCCAAGGTCAGTGCGGGAATAACCATGCACACATGGATAAATACCACATTTATCAATCTATTCAGAGAGCAGTGTGCAGCAGACGTACTTACTCCTATCTAATATGTTTGGCCCATTTCTTCTCTGTTAATAACTTAGTACTTTATATTGGTTTTCAACTGAGAAAGTCAAGAATGTGACCTGTTCAAGAGGGAAACTACATAGTTAATTTAACATGAATAATAAATTTAAGGCTTGGAGAGAACAATGAATGAAAATATTTAGCAGACTTCAATGAAGAGAATAAAACCTCTAAAGATAGAATATGAGCTTTCTTTGAAATATTCTGCCTAACAAAACACACTGAGGCAAGAAACATGATGTGGAATGTTTTGAATATTCTCCATAAAATGAAAAGTCAACATTTATAAAATATACTTTATTGCATTTTATCTATTTGTCCTTGATATTATATTTTAAGTAATGTCAAATATATTGTAAATTAAAATATAGTGACATCACTTCCCCTTCCCCATTCCATTTCTTCTCTGAAACACTTCTCATTCGTATCCCTTCCTTCCAACTATTCTGCCCATGTCATCTTTCTCAAACTGAGGGCCACTTCTTTGATTTAAATTTTTGCAATGACAAACTCAACAACACACAGCAATTTTAACATGGCAGGTACCAGGAAATTATTCAGGACTGCATTCATCCCTTAGCAATCGGGATGCAGCCACCCACACAGGATGAAGGGGTAAGTCCTAGAGTACATCAGGTTTCTGCTTAGATAATCTAACATGATAAATTCTCCCATGTCTGCCTATCTACTTCTAACTAGACTCCCTGGAATTAGATCTTTAAAAGCTGGTTTAGTTTTAAACTGAAGCTTCCGACAGGGGATGATCTATGTAGACATACTCACAGGAATCCCAGAAAAATGCATGGCTTGCTTCCCTGAGGTCTTAATATTAGTAGGCAGCCTATACTAAACATCAGTCTACAAAATACAGGCTTTATCTCATCTCAAAGAACAGGAAAGAATATCAAGTTAGTAGACCATTTTCTGAACAAACAGAGGATAAAAGTATTTTTCTTTCTCCTCTTAGTATCTAGTGTGCTGGTATTACTTTTTATACTTGCAAGGACAGAGAAAGTCCTATCATGGATAAGCTGGCCAAAATTGTTCTTTTCATCCCTCCAGTAGCACGAAACTATCTCTTATCCTCGTTTTCATTAGGACATAAGGGCTTTTCAAGCAGAATCAGTCTCGCAATAAGTTCTCAGATTAAACCAGTGCTTCAGACACCCACAAAGCTGTTCTGCCCTGTAACATCTAAGCCAGGAGGTAGAACATGAAAGAAGTAACAAGTCCATAAATAAGAAGCAGCAGTGCTCTGCCCAGACTAGACAACAGCAGAACCATCAGTGGGTACCAGTGATGAAATGCATGGCATCCTCGTGAGGAAGGCCAGACAGAAAGGATGCTGAGCCTCCTTCGCTCACCCTCCTCGCATCGCGCTGGCTCAACTTAGATGAGGAGCTAACTTTCTGCTGATAGACAATCTATGACAGAGTTCCACATACTGGAGGGTACAGCAGCATACCCAGTGGCATTCCTATGTGTGCAGTTCTAACAAGTAACTAACAAGCCCTTAGTCTACGTTATAAACAAAATATGCTCCTCAAAAAGGGCTTAACCGCTCATGAGGTAATTTTAACAACAAAAACAGAAGGGGCAAATGCACACATGTGTGCATTTATGTGTGTGTGGGGGGGGGCGTGCGTGCGTGCGTGCGTGCACTCATCATTCTGTTCTTTAAGTTTATTACAATATAGTCCTGTATTTTAAAGAGCCAAAGCCCTATAGGGATAATTCTAATGATAGCATATCATAGCAGAAAGGGTTTAATAAAACCGCATTTCATCAGCTTTGGGGCAGAAACAATCCTCCTTGCAGAGTCTTGGTGTCTCTGAGATCCACCATGGCTAGGCACCATGCATATCGTACAAATTTTTGCACATGATGTTTCAAATTAAAAGGAAAATGTGTCTCAATGCATGTCAGTACAGTACACTCAAGACAAGCAATACAGTTTGTATATACAGTAATCCTTCATAATAACATAACATAATAACATAATAACATAATTGAGGTTTATGGGAAAAACACCTCTGTAGACTCCCAACCCCCACAGATAGTCAAGTACTTTACATCCAATGCCATCAATTGGACTAATATATATATATATTCTAATATATTTCTAAATTGCTTATAATATAAAATAAAATGAAAATCAAATACAGAGAGCTGTGATACTGTGTTTTATATGAGAAGTAAAGATAAGAGAAATGTCTGTACTTGTTTAGTGCAGATGCAGTTTTTAAGACTAGTTGTGCCTGGTTGAATCTGTGATGCTTGAGTACATGGGCACAACAAGCTTACTCTACAGTGTTTGTGACTAAATCTGCTCTTTTCTAGTGCTGTATTGAAATATATACCTTTTACACAAACAGTAGAATCTGTCACAGTCTCATAAGCCCAGGTACCCTTGTACATTAGGCTACAATAAATCAGGTAGGAGAGAACAGTACTGTTGTCTGTCTGTCTGGGAGCCCTTGCTACCAAGGAACATTGTCACAGTTTCTTTCTAACAGCCTGGTGAATGCTCTTCTCTGAGTTGGTACCCAGCAGAGAGGACTCACCCAGAGCAGAGGCAGGGAGGAGAGGCCCCCTGTCAAGGCTCCTTTCCTGTCCAGAAGTACTCTTTACCGGACAACCTGTTTCCCTTCATTTGTTTTAATCTTTCTTCAGATCAGGCCGGCAGCCCATTAATCATTTCTGTCATCCCCTTACTAAATCCAGGGCAACAGATCTGTTTTTCTAAAGTCTCAGAGCCAGAACTCAATTGAAAAAAGAAGGGGGAAATCCTCTACTCCTCACACGGCTGGCCAGAGCGCTGGCGGGAAGCAGGCACCAACTGTGTCCACTTTCCTCTGAGGGCCAGAATTGTACACAACAGTCCATGGAAAGTTTTGAAAGGGAATCTGGGTAGGATGTGGATCTGGGAGGTGGAAGAGGAACCCAATAATGAAGCCACCAGCTGAGTAGGGTGTAAGACACAGAGATGGCTAAAGAAATGTCAGGACAAGGAGAGACACACAGACGTCCTGAAGTGATACAAAATGAAAACAATCCAATCAAAATGGTACCCACTGTCACAGAAAAGTCTCTCATGGAGTTGATATATTGGTTCTATAAAATATGTGAAAATAACTTTGAGATCACAATAAAGCACTAATATCTTGTATTCATATATAAATACACATGTATTTATATATACACTTGTATTCAATTCATATAGTACTCAATAATTTATATATGAATATAAGATATTATATATGTGACTGTTGTATTATATTATCTCATACATATATTCATGTAATATACACATCATGTAAATTAAGGTTGAACATACAACACAAGGCAAAAGAAAATATTGAGGATGTACTGTCAACACGAGATAGGAGAAATCTAATTTGTCATGGATCATGTTATATACAGTCTAGAACTATATTTTAATTTTTTATATAACTGTATAGAAACTGTATAGAAATTCACCATTAATACCAGATACAAAACACATAAAAGGAATCTGGAATCTTAATCTCCCCCCATAGCTGACATTATCAATCTGCTTAAGGACCAGTCCATTTACAAATAAGAGATGCCAAGCAATGCTATAGTGCCAATGAAGATGTTCTTCAAAGACTCAACTCTCAGTGATATACTGTCAGGAGATTTTGTAATCTCTTGCAGCTCTTTAACACTATGATATTATTATGCTCATGAGCATGGGACAATGTTCTAAGAAAATTCGTGTATCTCATATATACAAGTATTTCTCAATTATGGTGTTGAGCCCCATTTTAATTTGCCATGATCTATTATATCTAAAGCTTGGTGTGCATAATTTTTAAAACTGAATTTTTAAATGATTTGCTAAAAAACTAAAGTAGAACAATTTAGTTCTAATTTAGTCATACTGTTTCCAGCTGCCATTTTGAAAGTTATTAATGGCCAGGTAAAGACTAGATAAATATGTTTCAATAACACCACAGAAACATATAAATACTGGCTCTTTTAAGCTCCACAAGAAATAATATATGGATAGCTTTGAATAATTTAAAAGAATTCTTATGGGTAACTTTTACTCAGATATGGTTTTTAAAAGTCTAATCTTATATGTTATATTTTAGATAGATGAATGCATGCAAATAAACAGAAAAAAAATGAACATATTAAAAAAAAAAACTTACCACAAAAGCTATTGAACTCCTTAATGTGGACTCCCACTGGAAGCAGCTTTTGAAGAACTGCACTGTGTTCCATATAGCCATAGTGAGTCTTTTTACGCGATCTACATCTCTTGATAATATCTGTTTAAAAAAAAAAGATGGAAAAACAGAGTTAGATTTTACATGCTCTGGATATTCTGTTTGATCAGTTGCTGTAGCTGTCGAAATTGTATTATGTCTAGTACCAATTTAAAAAAATATATAAAGTCCTATTGTCATCCATAGGCAACAAGCACATCCAATCTGTGTTTGGCTCATTTTGTAAGAGGAAAAAAAAATAGCTTGTTTTAACAATGTTCAGTACACAACTCAGCTGTCAGACAGAGCTGCAGCAACCTGGCAATGGTATATATGAATACTGTGTGCATGCACATGCATGGGACAGCACATGTATATATATCTGTGCATGGTATTGTAAGGAGAGAGAGAGAGAGACAGAGCAGGAAAGAATAAAATAGAGACAGAGTTAGAATGAGTGTCGAGTTGTTATTTAGTATGGCTGCAGATGGAAAGAAGACCAGTAGGAGAGGCCTGCCATTATCACTTTCTTAGTCCAAAAAGCATAGTTGTAGAAATGGAATCTAGACACACACACACACACACCCCTGTTTCCAAACTCTACCATGTTCTACATAGTTTTCAACCTTTCTCCCAAAGTACGTTTGGCATTGCTTTAACTTTACAGGTGGTTATAAGAATTCATGTCTTTAAAGAACTGTCTACCTATCTTATAATAGGTAGTTTTAAATATTCGTTTCAAAAGTAAAACATTCAACTTTGTAACCTAAGGTAACCCAATGTTGTTCAGCACTGGTGGAGGAGGGTCCTGACACACCCAGGGAATTTAGCCCCAGCTCTCTCCTCAAGTCTCAGAACCAAAGCCACCCCAGTGGCCACAGTGTTTTGTAAAGGAAATGTCTTTTCTCCCACTGGGAGGCACAGTATTTTGATTTGCTTGCAAAGCTGTCACCCTGCCTACCTCCACTTAGGTTTTAACTTTCAAGTAAACAGAGCAAAAGATAAAAATAATAATAATAATAAAAATGAAGACATAGACTCGGATTACATGCAATGACTATTGCACTCAAATGACTGCAGTACCACAACAAAAACATTCAGATACTTTCCTCCAAAAGACTGCTAAGTCCCTTCCGCAGCAAGGTGCCCAGAAGTTCATGGGAAACAAAAGGAAGAGAAGATGGCTTTATATTTAACTGCTTTGTGTCATGCACAGCTGCTCACCCCAGAGGAAGCTGTGGAAGTAATAAACACTTTTAAAGGGGGGACACTTAGTTCTTTGTTACACAACTGCAGAGGAACAATGGGTACTGACTGAAATCCTGGCCTGTATCTAAAGAGGACAGGGAGGGGCTCAGAAGAGAGAAATGCAGAGGTCATGGGGTTTTTTTTGTTTTTTTTTTTCCCTCAGTTTTAATGTGAAGATCCTCTCCCTAATCCTGGATTTTTACTTTTTGTTAAAATGATAAGAAAAGAATTCCAGACAATGAACAGAAAGAGAGACAGCTAATTCCATATGGGGTAGGACAAAAACACACCCTAAATTTAAACACAGGGAATAAACTCAGCCCTAGGGGAATCTGAACCTAGAAGCTTCCAAAGACCCCTGGGGAATTCCTTCCTGTGGACAAGCAGAAAGCACTTTTCCTCAGCTGTGAAGGGGAGAAAGAAAACTGCCACCAGTGGAAGGGACAAAGACATTGAGGGCGTCTCTTTTAAAGAACTGCAGAGCTCACACCCTCCTCCTTCCTTTCCTCCCAAGAATTCCGATTAAGCCACTCCTTGCTGACCTTGAGAGAGAAAACAAGAGAAAGAAGTGAAAAGTGAGCAGTCCAGATGAGAAAGGAGAGAGAGGAGAGGACAAATGAAATAGAAGCCAGCAATGATGAAGGAGAACTTAGATGCTGCTGAAGGGACTCCAAGGCCAGGTGGTGGACGGCACATACCTTTTTGGACAGCTTGCGGCTGTCTTCCACAAAGCGTTTTTCTCTTGGAGTGAAGGTCCTGATACTTGCTTTGACCTGGAAAAACATAGTTGTTACAAGGGCAGCATCACAGACTTCATTCTCTGAGTAGCTGAGAAAAGATCACAAAAAATGAGACCTTATAACCCACAGGTAATGGCCATGGGCCAGAAAGTGGTGGGTCCAAGTCACTCTTGGGCAGTTTCCTGAGTCTCACGACCATACAATCACTGTTAAGCCAGGCTGGACCATGGATGGTCTGGTCACCACTTGGCTAAAACCACAGAAGTATTGAACTTCTGAGACCAGGATGAGCACTTAGCTTCCTACATTTTCAGACTAATCTAAATGACAAAAATTTCTTCTCTCATACTTAAACTAAATGTTTGGCAATTATACCTCAAAGAGGAAGGGCAGTTCTCAGTCCATAAAAACATTTTCACAGACAATCCCATTACCTCCAGTAATTGTAAATAATCTATACATAAGTGCAGTAGATTGGGAGAGGTCACCACACCTGCAAACTGTACAGATAATCTGTTTGAGCAGAAGAGGAAGAAACTGGGACGAACGCACTCATATTGATGACTCTAGCACAATTTCAGCATTATTGAGAATTTATGAATACAGAGATATATAGAGAGATATGAAAGCTATGATATACATTGTTTTAGAACTATACAGCTTGCATATCATAGAATAAACAGATACAGTATATATTATATGTAGATGATGTGTGACATAAACTATGTTTCTAGAGTGGATTATATTTTTGTATAATATATCATCTCTTTATGTAATCTGTAGATACATATAGATATGCAAAGTATATATGTACTTATAGATAAGCAAAGCCTATTCTTTCTTTTTTTATGTTTAACTATTCCCTTGACTATTGAGAATTTAAGCCTCATCAATCTTGCTGGCTCAACCTGGAACATTCAGCATGGATTTTATGACTGAGTTTTAAATACAACCTCACCCATTCTCAAGCTTAAATTTTGAAATCTTTGACATTAATCTGAGTCTGCACAGGCTGAGCACCATGTGTTTTAGGTACTGAAAATCTGGGCACATCCTAGGGGCACTTACCGGATTATATATGAGGTCCAACTCTAAGTAAATAAGCCCTTTAAAAGCTTGCTCTAAATCTTTATTCTTCAACACAAAACAATTTGGTTGTCCATCTCTAATCTGTTAGGAATAAAAGGCAAAGTATAGATTAGTGATATGATCTGTGTGTGTTTTCAATGGCAAAACCAAAACTAACTTTGACAAAGTTGGAAAGGTATTTAAATTTTTTGCCTCTGCAAAAATGTATTTTACAACTCATTTTGTATCTACTAACATGACTTGGTAATATATTTCCAGTTTTTACAGTGGTCTGATTTTTTACTACCGTATGATTACACACAAAGTAAGTTTTAGACAGGTACTAACTATAAGATTAATCAACTTTTGATTTAGAGTGAAATTATATTGATAGGAAGATAAACCATTAGCTTAAAGTGGTATGTTGACAGTAACCTTGTGGTACAGATTATGACACAATAACAGGAAACTGCACACCCCCTTTCTGGAGATTATACTTTTCCACATACTCAAATATGATATAGACTCAATTATTCTAGAAATAATTCTAGAAGTTGTCAAGTCATGGGGGAAATAATGACAGAATAGAAAACTGTTATGAATCAGAAAAGACTAGGACTCTAGGATAGTTAAATGTATCTAGTACCATGCACTAGTTCCTGGAAGAGGAAAAAATTATATTAATGAAGAACCAGATAAAATCCAAATGAGGACCCAAGTTTCCTTATTCATAACATACTATTGTTGTTGATGTTCTGGTGCTGGCAAATGCAACATAGTAACACAAAATGCTAACACGGGAAGAAAATAGAGAACTCTCTCTTCTTCCCAGCTTTACTTTAATTATAAACCATTCCCAAAGAAGATTGAAGAACCATAAGGAAATGACTAAAGGAACTAATTTTTATTATCTAGCTATCTGTGATTCCCTGGCCACGAAACAATTCAAACTGATTAAATCAAAGCTTAGCTGAAGTTAAGGTCAAGGTCCCAAGTCAATCAAGAGACACAACATGCCTATACAACTTTGACAGCACCAAGTGCCCCTGACCTCCATCCTGCAGGTCAAAGCACTTCACGCACTGTGCTAGTGGCCATCCATTCCCAGAATGTTTGATATCTGAGCAAACCCTTCCCATGGCAGTTCAGAAAGCCGTTGGGCTCTCTTGAAAGCACGCTAACTAAAGAATTCCTTGTTCTGTCTTCAGATTGAGGGTGGCCATGCTTTCTGTACAGAGAGGTAGTGGTAGACAAGCTGTTGGCACGTGTGGCCTTTTGGAAACATACTCCAGTCCAAAAGAGCCTCAGCACAACCTGAGCTTATCAGACATTCTATTTGTGACTGTAGTGCTTAAAAATTCAAACAACTTGGGAACCTGGAAGGCCAGGAATCTGAGCCATATTTTAAATGACTATTGCTGTCACCACAATCATTCACACAAGTGTTCTTATAAACACTGGTGGAAATGCATTGAGTAAGCCACTGTGGGGAAACAGCAATTCCACTTTACAAGGGAGAGGTCATCTTCCTTCCCAAAGCACCCCACCTCTCAGCTTGAATGGCTTTCATACGGAAAGATGGCTTTCCTGGTCAGTGGCTGAGAGGAAGGGGGTTGCCCCATAAAGTCCCGGCTTCCTTCCTCAACGGTGTCCAAACAGGATTCTCGGCTTCCGCTCTGGCTCGGAGTCTCACTTAATAAATTGTGGGTGTTAAAGTTGAAAGACATAAATACAAAAACAGCATGTCAATTTGCCAAGCTGAAGTGCTTCCAACGTCGATTTGTTTCTGTCCTCAGTTCTTGTAATGTTATCTTAAATTTTCCATGACTTCTTAAGGGCGAGGGAAGGTCAATAAAAGAACAAGACGTGTCCATATAAAAATATTTCGTAGAAGGAGTTTTTTTTTTAAAGTTGGTAAATGACCATTTCCTGTTACTCAATGTCCCTACCATTGTGTCAGCAAAATTCAGAATCCATGTAGGAACATTAAAGATATCATCAAAAACAGAGATACAATGCAACATTTACTACTTTAATAGAATATGAAGTTAGAATACACAAATATTAAATGTTTGAAAATTATAAAACTAAAAACCTCTATGCTTCTTGAATATATATAAATATCACAATCCCTTTCCTGGATCAGGAATTAAATAGGATTTGGCACATATCTAACTATGTCTCTCTCTCTCTTTTTTTTAACTGAAGCTTTATATTCATAAAAATTAGACTTAAAAAGTATTTAAAATTTGAGGCCTAACAAGCAGCTGACCTAGACAGATACTTACACCCAACCAATGGACTGAAGTCAAGGACCCCTGTGGCTGAGAGAGGGAAAGGCTGGAAGAAGTTGTGGAGGAGGGCGACCCCATAGGAAGACCAGTAGTCTCAACTAACCTAAACCCTGAGATATCTCAAACACTGAGCCACCAATTAGGCAGCATACAGGAGTTGGTCTAAGGCCTCTGTCACATATACAGCAGAAGTCTGGCCTCAGTGAGAGAAGATGCCCCTACCCCTTGAGAAACTTAAGGCCCCAGGGAGTGGAGAGGCCTGGCAGGGTGGACAGGAGTGGGGTTGTGGGGGATATCCTTTCGGAGACTGGGGGGGACAAGGAATGGGATAAGGAACTGACAGAAGTCAGACCAGGATGGTATAATGACTGGATTGTAAAAAAAAAAAAAAGATTAATGATAATTTAAAAAATTGATCTTAAAACTACATGAATTCCCCAAGAAGAAAAAAGGAGAGGGCCCTGGTTCTGGAAAGGCTTGATGCAGCATTGCAGGGGATTGCCAGGACAGAGAAGTGGGAGGGGGTTGATTGGGGAACAGGCGGACAGAAGAGGACTTATGGGGAGTGGGGGACCGGGAAAGGGAAAATCATTTGGGATGTAAGCAAAGAATATAGAAAATAAAATTTAAAAAAAACTGAGAAAAAACTACATGAATTCTATAAGCTTATTTTTTAGCTACCAATGCAATTTCATGACATTATTTTATACATGCCCCTTTTATGGCTATATAATATTCAAAATGAAAATCAACGATGATGCTTTTACACATGTGGCATCACTGTAAATACTGAGACTAAAACAGAAGAGAATGTTCTGGACAATATTTTCCAGTTCTATTGTGTAAGTAAACTGTCAACACTTGAATAGAGGATGAAAAGTTGGTCTGAAATGCTAGGTGCCCAACTCCCACATGATAGTATTACATAAATACTAAACATGTACATAGCACATCAAAGACCATGCTCAGGATTTATAGTGAGAGTTCTGAAGATTATTTTTCATATTAAAATTTAACAACTTTATACAATTGGAAAATTAAAATACAGCCAAAGAACATTTAGAATTAAGAATCTGTGTGAATTCTTATTTACAGTATTAAGATAGCTGAAGCCTAAAGTTTGAAACCACTGTCAACTCATCCAGAAGAATCATTTTAATTTCACAATAAAAGGAAATGGGTCCTCATGTTGATTTGAAGAATTTTTTTTGTGCTTACTTCTGCAAAGACTGCATTCCCATCAAACTAAGATTCTCAGAGAACCTGTAGAGACCATATCCAGAGGTTAGGCATGGCCCCTGGTTCAGGATTGGGGCCATCCACCCATCTCAAAAATTTTAACACAGAATTGTTCCTGTCTAAAGGAATGCAGGGCCAAAGAGTAGAGCAGAGACTGAAAGAAAAGCCATCCAGAGACAGTCCCAACTAGGGATCCATCCCTCCTACAGACATCAAACCCAGACACTATTGCTGATGCCAAAAATCACTTGTTGACAGGAGTCTGGTATAGCTGTCCCCTGAGAGGCTCTACCAGAGTTTGACCAATACAGATGCAGATGCTTGCAGCCAACCATTAGACTGATCACCATTTCCCCAATGGAGGAATTAGAGAAAACTGAAGGAGCTGAAGGGGCTTGCAACAGCACAGGAAAAACAATGGTATTAACCAACCAGAACCCCCAGAGCTCCCAGGGACTAAACCACCAAACTAAGAGTACACATAGAGGGACCCATGGTTCCAGCTGCTTAAGTAGGAGAAGATTGCCTTATCTGGCATCAATTCAAAGGGAGGCCCTTGGTCCTGTGGAGACTCTATGCCCCAATGTAGGAGAATGTTAGGGCAGGAAGGTAAGAGTGGATGGGTGGGGAGCTCCCTCAGAGAAGCAGTGGGGACTGGAGGGGGAGATAAAGGGTTTGCAGAGGTGAAACCATGAATGGAGATAGTATTTGAAATGTAAATAAATAAAATAACCAATAAAAAAATACCAGCTTACATATTAAACTTCAGTGCTATAAGGTAAAATCTTGAAACTGATTATATAAACACTATACCCAACTTTGTAGATAAGAAAGAAAATAATAGACCATAATTCAAGGCATCTTCACAGGGTAATGTAAAAGATATGTAATCTAATTAGGAATATATATTATATATTGGGAGTAATACTTTTGGAATTATTAGGAATAAATTCTCCATGGTTTAGAATAGTGCCTTTCATGACTAGAAAAAAATGAGCATTTCTACCTAGCTTAGATTATTTTCAGTTCTGTGTGAGATACAAATCATCCATCTGGAGTATGGTAAAAGGTAACTCTTTGGTAATTATCCAAAGATTTTAAAAGCACCAGGAAGTCTGTTACTAACTAATAATTTGAGATTTGGGAATCAAAGAAAAAAATTACTATGAAAATGTATGTTATTAGGCCAGCCTATAACTACCCATGAAGGGATGGAGGGCATGGGAGGCCCCTCCTTTCACCTCTGAACTGTGGCTCTGCACAGATTGGGAAGAGAGGAAGTCACTTCCTTTAGCTGTATACCCTCTGCTGAGCCCACAGGCCCCCAAGGAACAGTTTCCAAAGACAATCATACAGATGGTGCTGGTTAATCTTGATGGGCCACACTCACATGGGCAGACATGAATGTGAAAAAATTGTGCAGAGGAAGGAAAATAGGCTAAAAAGGTGGTAGGGAGATAAGAACAGTAAGTATTCAAAATATGTGTGTGTGTGTGTGTGTGTGTGTGTGTGAAACTGCAAATTAACTTACAAATTATCATGTTAATAACAATTTAATATATACCATAATAATTCTTTAATGTTTTTCTGCATAAAAAGTTTATTAACTGCTTTTCTTAAGCCCAATAAATATGAGAAACATTTTAAAGGTTGACAGATAAGTTTTTTGAGTCAAAGGAATGCTCTATGCATGATTTTTAAAGCAATAACCTGAACATAATATGCTGCAACGAGGAGGACAAAGAAAAAATGTCCCACTTGCATTTTTCCCAAACAACAGTTACCTTTATTGTGATTCAGCATGAGTGTCTTTGATCTGATGTATTAGCTAAGTTAATCAGGGTCACTATGAAGGAGAGCTTAAGGAAGAAAGACATGTATTTAAGATGAAAATCCTAAGTAAAAAAAAAAATATATATTGATTCTATCACTATTTGACCTTCTAACTAGAAGAGGCAGAATATTTGGAAGATTGCTAGCTTCCTGTATTCTCCATTCCATGTGACAAAAAAAAAAAAAAAAAAAAAAAAAAAGACTGACTTCAGCATGGTACAGCAGCTGAGCCTGCCTGGCCAAGGCACATGCTAAATAGCTCCCCAATAAATATGACAAGGAGAGACACATGGCTTGGCAAGAGGACAATTAACACACGTTATCTGATAGCACTTCACATTCTTCAGGCGGCTTGGAATCAGGCGTGGGTCCAATGGCATGAGTTACAAATAGCATGAGGGATTAGTATGCCCAGGAGTCTCTGCTTAGCCCAGCAGAGAACAGCTACCAGGCAGCTAAAGGGTCCCAGCACCCCTCCCTTGACCCTCGTGCCACAGCTCACTTCTCTCCGCCACAGCTAGTCCTGTGCCAGAAGGCAAACTCAGACCTGGACTCGAAAAGGGGCACAAAGCCTGGTGTCCTGAGGGCTTCTCAGCCACTCCTCCTAAAATATGAGCTCTTTCCACACAAGCCATACAAATGATTCTAAATGGTATGGGGAAGATTATAAAAAATAACATTCACAAGAAAAATACAGAATTAATACCTTTCTACAAATGCATCTGTAATTTGTAATATAAATTAATTATTTCTGTCTCTTGTAAAAATAGAGTATTCCATACATCACAATGACTTTCTAAACTGAATGCCTATTCTGAGTTTCATCTTGGATCTTATACTTACACTATTAAATATATTTTTTAGATAATTTGGGTATGTTGTATTTTTTATTTATAATTTCTTTATAAATAAAACCTTCTACTTTACAAATTGAAATAGGATGAGCAATGTCTGTAGCACACCCTAGAGGTAGAAAAACTGAGTTCATATTTTAGCTAGACTTCAAGGTTAGATTGGAGAGGATTGTTTAAAATACTTAGCTCCTCTGTTCTTGTCTCTTACTTCATAAATTGTACAAAATAATGCTACATTATCTCAGAGGTAAAATACATGAATTGTGGTGAGTCACAGTCGGGTGTCTACAGGATTGTTCAATGGATGGCATCTCTTTTTGGATTTAATCCATATGCACAGAAATTATACTTATATAGATATACAAAGGTATGTGCATGTACACTGGTAACACCAGATGTCAGATAACCTGGGAAAGTATTCTCCTGCTGAGCTATTCCCCCAGCTAGGTTTTTCTTTATATTTTGAAACAGGGTCTTACTCAGTTGTTTAGCTTGGCACTGAGCTCAACCTGCAGCCCACGGAGGGCTTGAATTCGCCATTTTCCTGCCTCAGCCTTCAGAGTATCTGGGATTTGAGGCCTGTACCACAATCTGGTTTGCAATATACTCTTTTTTTTTTTTTTTGAGAAAATTTAAAGTAGATTTAATGAATTGTGTTATGGTTCTTTAAATTCACCTTACGCAGTTGTAGGCTGTGTTGAGTTTTTGATAGAAAGCTACTTATTCATTCATTTCTGACTACATCCCCTTGATAGAATTGCTGAGTCATAGTAGGTGGATAATTTCAGGGTTTAAACAAGCCTTACCAGGTGGGTTTCCTGAAATCCTTTAGTGATTTACATTTTCAGATTTACATTTCCAGTGAAGAAGGTTGTCCTTTTCCCTGCAATTTCCAGCTCAGGGCATTTTGACTTAGAGAAATGAGCTAGTGTCTGGTACATGTATGCTCTTGTACACCACCAATGAGTCTACTTTGTGAAATCAGACAGATTTATACTCAGTTCCCATCTCTGATATTCTGTCTGTATGACTATCCATAATTACTTCATCTCTGGGAGGGCTCTTCTTTAAAATAGCTACCCAGATTATAAATGTACAGGGTGCATGTGTGTGGCATTCTAAACCATTTTAATCCAAATAACTCTTTCCAACAGCATTTTAGGCATCTCTTTTTTTTCCATTTGATGATGAAAACCCTTAGCCAGGTTTGTTAATCCTGTTGCTTAAGTAAATTGGAGCATTTATATTGTAACACAAGGTAAAGGAATATGATGACCGGTCACAGTGTGCAAGGGCTAATTGCTTCATATATGCCAGTTCACTTATCCTCTCAATATACATGTAAGAATTATCTTCATGTCAGCAAATAGTAATCAAAGACCAAGAAGTCAAGTCACTTGTAAAAACTGAGCCAAGTTACATGAGAAGCCAGTGGGTCAGTCCCTGCTTTATCTGCTTGTTCTACATTCTTAACCACCAAGACCATTACTAGATAAGGCATTTCTGTGCTGAGGGTTTCTGTTTTGGGTTAACATTTCTGCCTGGTTGACCTGCCTTAAACTCAAGAAATTAAAGACAATCCAGACTGGCCACAAACTTGTTTTCATAGGCTATAATTCTGATTTTTTTTTTGGCGTGTGCTTTGTTTTGTTTTGCTTTTTATCCATTCCATCTTTTGTCTTTGAATTTACCATAGCAATTGGTGTTTAGGCTACACAGACTGTCATTGGAGGATCTTAGGGATTTTTGTCTCTTACTACTCCTTTTCCACTTGCACATTTAGGACTAAGTCCCTTCCCCCGCAGTCATGCCTTTTGGTTTTAGACTCACTGAGTTTAATAAGCATCACATGTTTGACCATAGGATTGGAATTATTCACTGAAGCATGGTAGGCTCGGCTCATCAGTGGAGACACAGCTGAACGCAATTAATACCCTTCTCAGAATCCACTGATATCCCAGAGTTAAGCAGAGGGGAAGGAATACATGGGTCCCTCCCAGATCCTAATTAACTATTTACAGAATCTAGTCTTCTGCCATTTGTAGACCACTGCAGCTGCTGTGAGATTATGTCTACATTGTCTATATTACTTTTAGAAAGATAGCATTTCACTCTCTGTTCCATTCTCAGGCTCTTAGATTTTTTTCCCCTTCTTCTACAATATTCAATCAGCTTTAATGGAGGTCTGTACACAGAGATCCCTTATTCTTAGAACATCAATCAGCCATCATCTCTATATTCAGAGAAGCTTCTCTTATTAAGGTTGCAGCATGCCAGTTTTCTCTTGACATAAATAAATTTGGAAGGCATTTTAGTACCATGCCAATTCTGATAAACAGCAATACAATCACCATGAAGGACTAAAGTTTCCCCAGCTATGGGATTGCGAATTAAGTACCATTAGTGTATAGTTGGTTACCACCATAACAGCCATGCCCCTACTGCACTAGTGGGTACATCTTGCTTGACAGATTAGTATTATAGTCCATGGGGTTTACAGCTATATAACATCATTAGTCCTCGGCCGGGCTGCACACTGCATGAGAATGGAAGCTTGGGAGCAGGTAGAGAGCCTCCAGCTCAGTTCCTACTTCATTTATCTTGCAAGTAAGTATGCAGAATTTGCAGCAATCAAGTCTTTATCCAACAGTTCTGTTGGTAACTGGAGAAATCGAAGAGAGTTTGCATTCTTTTAAGTGTCTGCTCTTTAATATCTTGAAATCATGGTTTTGCTTCTATTTTACCCTAACTCCCTAAGAAGCAGTTTCTAAGTCTCTTACCAAATCTTTTATCTTTTCCACAGTGATGCCATGCTTCACAGGTATTTAATGTTAAATGATCTCTAATTGGTATTCTATTCTTCAATAATGCTCTACCATACTTCCACATACTTCCACATACTTAGACTTAAACTTAAACTCCTGTTTGTTTTATGTTACAGTCATTGGTGTTACATTTTAATTTTTAAATGAATACAATTGTTGATATTGCTTCCTTAATATGCATCTCATTGATGTCTTATATTCTGTTTACAGATATGTGTAATTATGAGATAACCCCCCTTTAAAACTATGATTTCTTAGATAGGATGTACATAATGTTTTTTCCATAAAAAATTTATATTGCCTATATCCTACCATCATACTGTTTTGTTTAAGAGTGCATGGGGCCATGAAACCATAGACTGAAACCTCTGAACCAGCAGCTAAAATAAGTATCTTTTCTTTTCTTTGTCTATAAAATGTACTTTGGTCATGGTGCCAAAAAACCAATTAATATGATTGAGAAATGACTTGACTACTGAGACCATTATCAGGACAGGGGGTAGACTCTTTCCAAGTACCCTTTCCACATCTAGTGCTACTGCTGGAGAACATTTCACTTTTAATACATCATTGCTACCAAATATAGAGAACCTTTCCTAAAGTGATGCGCCCTTCTCATACATAAGAAACATAATTTTCTGTTTCATAAATCTTTCTTCTTCCTGTGACTTACTCTAATTAAAAGTAATAATATAATATATTTTCCAATTTTTATTCTCATAATGCATTTCAGAAGTCTCAGGAGTACTCATCTTCTTGGGATTTTTTTTAAACACAATTAACATGTTATTTTCTGGATGGCCAAAGAAGAGAATGCATAGAATCATTTGAAATGTTTTCTAAACTTTCCATAACTGATAACTTTCACTAAGTATCATATTCACTATCTGATATTCAAATCCCTTTAATTTAACTTTTAAAGATAATTTTCTTTGATCTTTTTTTACACATTCTTTCTTCCAAGTGTGAGAGCACCTTATAGTTCCTTTGGAGAGAGTGAACATCTGCACGGCACTTGGGTCATCTCACATCTGCTTTTCCAGCTCTGCTTTTCCTCTTGTCTCTCACTGAGACCTGGAGCTGGTATCCAGAGCTGCATCTTGTACATTGTGTCTCACTCTACCTACATGTTTTACTTTAACCCTGGAAGTCGTTTGTCAATTTTACTAATATTTTTAGGGAGGCGTACTAGTACTTGGACTGATCCTATCTACTGCCCCACTGTCTGAATTGTGTTCTTTCTCATTTTGTGCTGTTTCCTTTTGCCTCAGTGCTGGTAGAGAACTCACAGCTTCGCACACCCTAGGCGAGCAGAGTACTCTGTCACTGTACTATGCTGCTCAACCTATTTCAAGGACAGTGTTTCTCTTTATCAATTCTTTTCTACTTTTCTTAGTCTTATTTACTCTTTTTATTGAGTTGTTTAATTGAATCCCAACCTTTATGTTTAAATACTAAACCAATCATGATACAACTATGCTTTTGGCTGTGTGCATAGTTTTATGTAATGGTGGAAGTTTAAAGCACCCTCTATTTGCAATCGTGGAATGTGCATTGACTAATTCAGATTTTTTTTTCTTTCATAGACAGGTTCTTTGATATTTCTTTGCTTCTCCTTTGCTAACATATAAAAAGGATATTTCAGCACTGCGACTATACTAAAATTTCTACTTCTTAAGACTCTACTGAGGTAACCCAAACCAAGGCATAAGTATTTGAACATGTTAAGCAAGCAGGTATTGAAATACAACATTTTCCAGTTTTATGATTGGATAGACACATATCACACTGATTTCCTTTATGGTCTAAAATTTGAGAATTACACCTTGAATGTGTCTAAAAGTTATCTGCTAGTATGCTGATAGATATAAAGAAGATCAAGAAGATCGCAGGTGTTCCTGCTTAGAAATGTTATGCTCTAAAGCATCCCATGAAGTGCTTACCTTCAACAGACCGTACAGAATTGAGGCCTTATGAGGCAATGCAGAATTACTTTTAGTCTGTTTACATTTGGAGTTTTTATATTTATTTTGTTTAATTTTTCAATGCCAGGTATGATAGAACATCAAATTCCTGCTAAATTATAGTCCTAATCCATGTTTTTTGAAAAAATATTTAAAGATGGATACATGATATATAATTTCATTCTAATCTTGTATTTTAAGAACTATTTTCTCACTGAAATAAAATGTGAAATCTTGCACACACAGGACCATGTTTCTTAGAATCAGAGTGATAATTCACTCTGTTTTGAACTCTTAAAACATCCATTATGTATTATATTTATAGTATGAGTCTTACTTATAGCCATATACTATACTTCCCTGCTTTACATCACTGTTTCAGATGTCTCAAAGCAGAAGAAAGATTTTACGTTGATTTAACATAAGAGACTTGTTATGTGATAGAAAAATTCAAGACATTCAAGATATAGCATTCTGAGCACATGACACACAGCCTAGTAGTCACCATGTTCTTTTTTTAGGACATTGGAAGAACTCAACCAGGGACTCTCACGCTCTCAGTCTGATGGACTTGACCCAATGCTTGATAGACTTGACCCAATACCATTCATAATACATGAAACATAGGGTTCATGAAAACTTCAAAATTATACCAGTGCCCTGATGCTAGGGCAGAGCAAATCTAATTGACTTTTCACTATATTTCACCTTTGTTTCAATTACTATGCATACTTGGAGAAGTAAATAATAATAATTGAATGTTTAATGATTGCTCTTCCAGAAGACCCAAGTTTGGGTACCAGAAATCAAGTCAAGTGGCCCACAACTACAATTAGCTCTAAGTACATAGACCTTCAACACCTATGGGCACTTGAACTCAATGGGCATGAAAACTGCTCCATCATACACACGGCCATATAAGAGTTACTTCTGTCACCTACATGGGGATTTAAGTCTTGTTTATATCCCATTAATCACCCAAATGATGTATCTCTTTTTCCTTTTCATCCATCCTGTACTCCAAGACTGCACTATTGATTTATGAACCAAACCCCCCCCTCAAAAGCAAATATAGACATCATGCTACTTCTAATTTCTATATTGATCTTAAATTTATTAATGCAATCTAAAATTTTGTTATCATTTTACTTTACTGGCCAAAATTCCATCTTAACCTTAAAACAAAGAAATAAACAAATGAAAACCTCTGATTGTCCATGTCTCTGACCTCATGCCACCTCACTGCACAGAAACTACTTCACTGAAGATGCAAATAGAGATGTGTGTGGTATTTATTTGGTACAAGTAATTACAGAAATTGTCCCATAGAGCTAATTAACTGAAGCTGTTAGGAACATAGTTCCTCACAGCACATACCTATGCCCCACCAAACACCGCAGCTCCATCAGGCAGCAGCAAGACCATATTTCTGGTTAGAGGTTGCTTTGATCTTATGGGCTGTGCTTGCATAAGGTGAATCAGTTTGTCCCAAAATGCATTTCACTGAGCTGAGACAATAGAGTTATTTTCAGTTTTATGTATTAGAAAGTAACAAAAGTATATTTTTTTATTATTAGAAAGTAGTATGAGTCAATATGGAATATCAGCTGCAGTAGTGTTTCTTTTATGGATATATGTGCCTTTGTGTTTTGTGCTTGATGTATAGAGTTACAACATACTCTTGGTGGATAATTTCTTTGATGCATACTTAGTATCCTTTCCTAACTCTACTGATTAGGGAAGAAGTCTCTATTTTTTCAGATATTAAGATGGTTATACCTGCGTTCTTCTGTTCTGATTGAGTCACTAAAGCAATTTTTACTCAGTAAAATTTTTGTCTCAGTAGATGACATTGGAGAGTAACTACATTTTGATGATGAAAACTTAGGCTAGAGAAGAAGCTGGTCTGGATTTGAGAGTATTAGGTATACTTAATTTAAGACAGAAATAGGAAATAAACCTAATTATTAGGAGACAGTATCAATGGCACCAAATGCTTCAAAACGGAAAGTGCTTACTGTCACCCATTGCATTTATTATGGTACTGATTAGGAATTACAGAGCAAAATGAAAATGATCTAGTATTCGATATCAGATTATGGTGTATTCTAGCAATAATTTGAAATAATTTTGGGCTGTATTTGATCAAAAGATTCTGCATATCTATGTGGAATTTTTACCATTACTGTGAATTTTTATTGAAATGATTTTTTTAAGCAATATGTTTTGATAGTGTTCTCACTTGCTCAATCCCTCTGAGATGTTCCTTCCAACCTCCCTCCCCACCTTAAATCTTAAATGTTCTATCTCTTTTACTTTCAAAAAACAAACAACCCTCCAACATAAAAGACAGAAAAGCCCCAAAACAAAAGCCAAATTAAATAAATAAAACTGTACAAAAATACTACTGAACTGTTTTGACTTGGCTAACTACTACTGGGAATGGGGCCTGCCCTAAACTGTGGTTAGTGACTGGTGACACTCTACTGGAGAAAAATGGCTTTTCCTTTGTTAGCAGGAACCAGTCATAAATAGCTTCTTGTTAGGGGTGGGATCCACTGCCCACTTCCCCAGGGCTTCTGCCTTCCATCACACCCATTGCAAGTTCATTTGTGCATCATTGTTTCAGTGGAGTCATTTATCACCTCTGATCCTCCCTGCCTCCTCTTTGGCATAGTTCTGTGAGCCTTGAGAAAAGGGTTTTTGATGAAAATCTCCCATTTAAGGGTGTATGTTTCAAAAATCTCTCACTATCTGCACATTTTCCAATTATGGATCCTTCTGCTAATTCCCATCTACTGCAAGTGAGCCACTGATCTCTAGACCAAGCAAATCCCCATTGGGGGTCATTTTGTTGTCCCATTTCTTTAGCAGAGTAGTAGTAGTTTCCCCGCTAGACTCATAAGATCTAGCTAATCATAGGTTCGTGGCTACTTAAGCAGGGTTAGTCATGGGTTCCACCTCTCTCAGAGTAGGCTGTAAATCCAACCAGAAAGAGATATATCTTCCAAGAAGATCACTGTTGTAGATCACAGGGTTTGTAGAAGGGTGCTCTTGGTGATCAACTTTCTCTTTTGGTATCTTTCAGAGAATGTTCCAGTGTTGTGAACTCTAGTCAGTAGGCATGGAGCTTCTAGTTAGGAACCAGTTTTGATGTTTTCAATGATATAAAAAATAAGTGTTTTATTAGGCATTAGGGTAGGTTGTAGAGAGTAACTAAGAACCTGGGTTGTTTGCAGGTTTCCATACAGCCCCATTGACCAATAACTTAGAAAGATGTAAATCATCCTTGACAGTAGAGACTTTATTTGGTGGCAAAAAAAGTCTAGTTGGGGCACTGTCTCCCCTGTTAGTTGGTGACCTCATTTGGATTCCTTTCATATTAGTATATATTTTATGAAGCTTCTCCAATAGTAGGTTTCCACATGGTTTTCCAAAGGACATTTAGTATCAGTTTTTACTCCCTATGTCTCTTCCTTTAACCTGATCTCGCAACCTCCTATTTAACCCTCTTATTCTAGTATCCCTTTTCCTGTCTACAGGAATATATCCTATTCTCCATCCTTTAAATATCCTCTCCTCCCTGCAGTCCCTTATTAAGTATCTCATCTCTGTGGTGATTCAGTTTGTAGCACATGTTGAAAGCTTAAAAACTAAGATCCATGTAGAAGAGAATGCATATTTGTCTTTTGTGGTCTGGATTGCATCACTCACAATTTTTTTCTAGCTCCATATATTTACCTGTGAATTTCATCATTCTGAACAGTTGTAAACTTTCCCATTGTGTAAATATACTGCATTCATTATCCATTCATCTGTTGATGGATATCTAGGCTATTTAAATTCTGTCTATTATTAATAGAACAGCAATGAAAATGGTTGAATAAGTGTCTCTATAGTAGAATATAGAGTCCTTTGGATATATATCCAGGATTGGTATATCTGTATCTTGAAGTAGATCTATTCCTAATTTCCTGAGAAAATGCCACATCAATTTTCACAGAGACTATACAAGTTTGCACTCCTACTAGCCATGGAGAAATGTTCTGCATGCAGCCATTCAGTTTGAATATAACCATTTGTTGAAAATGCTGTCTTTTCTCAATTGTGATTTTTGGGGCTTTTTATTTTAATCAGTTATCCACAGGTGTATAGACTCATCTTCTGTTTAATTTCACTATCAATATGTTTGTAGTTTTGCTGTTTTTATTACTATAACTCTATGATACAACTCAAAATTTAGAATATGATACTGCCAGCAGTCTTTTTATTATTGAGGATTATTTACATTAGCCTGCTTGTGTGTGTGTGTGTGTGTGTGTGTGTGTATGTGTGTGTGTGTATGTGTTGAAAATTGGGTTTTTCAACTTTTGATGGAGATTGTAATGAATCTGTAGATTTCTTTTTGGTAGGATGGCTGTTTCACACTATTAATCTACTAATCTATGAGCAGGGGAGCATAGGTCTTCTTCAGGTGTCTTTTTCATTGTCTTTCTTCAATATCTTAAAGTCTCTATTACAAGACTTTCCCTTGCTTGGTTACAGTTTCCTTCAAGATTTTGAGATGTGTAACTGTGGATATTTAATTCATGCAGACTTAACAGATTTGAGATGTTTTCACCATGTGGTCCTAGTGGGCTGCTTGCTTTAGAGTCACTGTATCTTGTCAAACCCCACCGTTGATCCCCACTAATAGACATATCAAATGTCCCCCTACCCTTCCTGACTCTCGTCTTGGGCCCTCCTTGTTCCTGCATCCTGGCCAATCTTCTGTTCCTCCGTTTCAGCTTTGGTCCTGCTCATCTACCAGTCACAGTCAACACATTACCCTTTCCTGTGCCAGTTCAAAGAAAACCCTGCTTCCGAATGTCTTCTCAAACGTTAATCCATCTCTCAGAGCATCTTGTTCCTTTCCCATGGTTTTCAGTGCGACTTTTGGTTTTCTATGCCTACTGCACAGATATCTCTCAAGATTGCCTATAACTCTCCTACTATCTCTCTCTTCCGGTCCTGTCTGTACATATCACAGTTGTACAAACACAGTACCAGCCTTCGTTACAGCATGATGCTTGATGGGTTCTCACTATGACTGTCTAAGACACTCCAAGGTACTCAGACTACAAGAGGAGGCTCAAAATCTTGTTTACTAGCCAGCTACAGTACAAGATCATTTCTGGGCCTTTGTTTCCTAATTTGTAAACTGCCAAAAATAAATATGTAAGACTAAGTTGTTAGAAAATTAATGATTTAGCATATTAACTGCATTGATTTTGTCAGGCATGCAATCCTCAAGGAACATAAACTAAAAAAGTAAAATAAAATAAGATAAAAACCATAGATAGATCTTTAAACAAACCTTCCCAAATACAGTTCTGTATTATTTAATAATAGAAAAAAATTAAATAATTATTGGATTATGATTTTTAGTTATAATGAGAGTTGTGACATTTAAAAATCGCACTTATAATCTACATCCTATTAGGAAATAAATTATTTTTAAAAAGGTCAATTTGTTGCAGGTAGACCACCTGATATCAAGGAGACACAGATCTACCCTAGGATTTGGTCATTTTCCTAATCTGTCAGTCAAGGAATTAGAAGTTAATGTGAGTCAAATCAGCTGGATGGGACAGCAGCAGCAGAGCCTGCCACTTAGTGCCAGGACAGGGTCCCCAGGACAACTAAAAGGATTATAGTCTGGCCAGGCTCTTATGCAAGCAGAATCTGGTAAACTGGGGCTTTCTTCCGATTGTATCACATGCTATTTGTATTTAAAAGAAATAAATAATGTGCCCTGCAAGTTTTATGTCAACTAGATACAAACTGGAGACATTTGTGAAGAGGAACCTCATTTCAGATAATGCCCAACCAGATTCTTGATTAATGATTGATGTGGGAGGGTCCAAGTCACTGTAGCAATACCATCCTGGAGCTGGTAGTTCTGGGTACTTTCAAGAAAGCAGGTTGAGTAAGCCAGGAGAAGCAAGCCAGTAAGCAGCACCCTTTTGGTGGCTTCTCCTGTAGTTCCTGTCTCCAGGCTCCTATTTGAGTTTCTGCCCCTATTTTCCTTAGCAATGAACCCAAATGCAGAACTGTAGAATGAAATAACACTGCTCCCCCCATCAAGTTGCTTTTGTTCATGGTGTTTTATCACAGCTATAGAAACCCTAACTAAGGCATAATGTAAGGCTGCAGTTCCCCATCCATCACTGAATAGAAGTTCAAATGCTTTATAGACCTTGGCTCTCGGCTTACAGGGCCCTGCAAGGACACCTCTGTCCTTCCTTACCTATGGCTCACTCCCTATTCTATAGGTCACAGTGTCTGTCCCCTCTATTCCACTGACACTGTCTTCTTAGCTGTCTCTGGATGTTGACAGCAATGTTCTTCCTCTGAGCCTTTAAACATAATTGTGTCCTGCCTCTAATGTTTCCAAATACTTTGATTGCCCTGTCATCTCCTCAAGTTGCTGGTTGAATGTCCCTTTCCTGTGCACACCTTCCCACACAGCCTTTGAAAACATATCTCCACTTCCCTACATTCTCCAGGGCCCAGTGTCCTGTTTTTATCATGTAATATCATATATTGATTTTATTTTTGTTTTCTTTCCTTATGCTTGTATCATAGAAAGTACGGAAGAAGCTACAAGAGAAGAGGTCAGCATTAACACACTGCTATCTAAAATTGCCAGTCACACAGTGAAACCTCATCAATGCTTGTCAAACAAATCAATGAACAAGAGAATCTAAGGCAGCTTGTTCCTATCATGCAAAACGTGACTGTGGAGTTTCATTTCTGTTTAAAGTAGGAATTAAGTTAGATTGTGTCTTTCACTAATTTTCTAGTTGGGGGAGAGACACTTTGAAAAAAACAGTCCATTAGTTTAGCCAACTGTTGTGTCCCCCAGGAGTTCATGCCCCTTTCAGGGTCTTTGTCAATATATAGGGACTTCATTGGCTTTCACAAGAGTGGAGGCAAGCAAGTGGCACTGACCCCCGGAGAAGCCAGGAATCTGCTGGGTACCCCAAAATACACAGGAAAGCCCCATTTGACAAACAAGCATCCTGACTCCAAATGACCACAGCCTTCAGATTGCGTCATCCTGATGTAGCTGGATGTCCTGTCTTAGATCTTCGGAGGAGGGACCGGAGGAGGGACAAAGACACAGAGGTCTTGTGGGACAGCAGTGAGTAAGCAAAGCCAGTGTACAAAAGGTTTATGAAAAAGGATCCAGAGTTTCTAAGCTCTCCAAGTGCATTCACAGGTGAAGGAATAAAATATATTTCAGATTTATCCATTAAAAAGTATAAAAGGGGAAGAGAGAGGAAAGGAGAGAGTGGATAGGAGAGACAGAAGGAGAGAGAGGAAGAGACAGGAAGGAGTGAGGCAGAGAAGGGGGAGGGGTGGAGAAAGAGTGAGTGCACATACATGCACACTGAGTTGTAAGGGGTGGTTTGGCTTTGTATTGACTCTCTTCAGACTTTTAAAGTGTGTCCCATATTCCTCCTACATGTATTCTTCCAGGAATATCTGACAAAGTTGTAATAAAAAAGGGGGGAATTCCCAAATTGCCACCTCCTCTCCATGAGCACTGCTGTCTGCCACGGAGGGCTCAGAGCATTTGGCAGGGGCCGGCTGCAGCAGCCAGCAGCTGCTGCACGCGGTTTTCTTGGAGGAGCATCAGGGAGATGAGAACTTGGGGAGAAATTAACCAAGCGATCAAAAGCAGACGAAAAGATATTAAGCGGTACAGTGTTCCCCTCCCTGTAAACATTCTGTGAGCAAGATGAAGCTTGTGGTTAGATCGCAGAGTGCACAACTCCCAAAAATGTACGAATGGCTTTAGAAAAACATCAACTGTGAGGGAAGATATAAATTTTCCTATTTTGCTGAAGCCATCATGACTGTATACGAATTGTGCAAAACTGAAATGCTTGCCTCTATGCAGTTCACTGGACACATATCAATGTCTAATCAATAGGAAAACAGTAGATGCTAAATAATAAACAAACAAACAAACAAACAAACAAAAGGGCAATTCGAGGGCCACTTCTCTCCTCCCCTTCACTCTTGTAAGCACTCTGGGGTGTTTTTTCCTACCTTTTATAACTATTTTATTTATTCTGGTTTCCATCTTTGCTGACCCTTCCTAGATTATTGAAACACTCTTGATTTTCCAAGGGACATCTTTTATTTTATTCCACAAAATGTTTTATTTTATATTTCAACAGTTTAAAGCAGACATAACAGAGAGAACTTTAGGGGAAATACTCTTTAGGAGAACTGAGGACAAATGCACAGTAATCAACAATGAATCTTTAACAAAATGGGCATGGATGAATTTAAAAGAAAGCCATGAGGATTCCTCATTAATCCATAGAAAATCTGACCATTGAGTTGAATTCCTGAAGTCAGACCCGAAGTGCCAGTCTGAGGTAGAATGAGGTGCGTGAGGGCATTGAAGGATAGGCCAAAATGTCTGGTTGATTGAATAAATATTAAGCCTACACACAAAAAGCTATGTCTCCTTATATCTAAAATATGAAGATAAAGAATAAATAGTACTTTCCACAGTAGCTCTAAGAAGGACAACAATAAAGTAAGTCTAGACTATAGAAACTCTGACTTACAAATTGTTGATTAATGCAGAAGACTTACAGACAGCAAGGGGATGGCAACTTTTCCAAGAAAGTCCGGGGCCTTGTCTCCATCCTCATCAAACACTGTCACTTCCAACACGTCATGGATATCTTTAATAGGGCTGAAAGTGAAGAGATCGGGTATTATACACAAAAACACATGAGTGACGTTCGCTCCATGAAGATCTGAAAACACTTGCACTAATTAAGTCTGTGTGTCCTCGGAGTATAAAACTATCATTTAATTAAACTCCAAAAATTAAATCAAACTGACTGTATTCCCAGACCATCCATCATGGAAGATTCAGACGTGCACATGATGAAAGAAGTTAACTTTCTTACTGTGGCATTTTCTATACATGTGTGCACTCGAGGGTGATACTGTTAAGTAAGGAGGATATAAAAAAGAAAGAGAAGGAAGAGAGAGAGGGGGGAGGGAGGGAGGGAGGAGGCAGAGGCGGAGGAGGAGGAGGAGAAGAAGGAGAAGGTGAAGAAGGAAAAGAAGAAAAGAAAAAGGAGGAGGAAGAAGAGGAGGAGGCGGGAGGGAGGGAAAGAAAAAGGCAGTAGAAAGAACGAAAAGGAAAGGAAAGGAAAGGAAAGGAAAGGAAAGGAAAGGAAAGGAAAGGAAAGGAAAGGAAAGGAAAGGAAAGAAAGAAAACAAAGAAGGGTTGGGGATTTAGCTCAGTGGTAGAGTACTTGCTTAGCAAGTGTAAGGTCCTGGGTTCATTCCTCAACTCTGGGGGGGGGGGGAAAGAAGGAAGGAAGGAAAAGAGGTAGGGATAGAGGGAGGGAGGGAAAGAGGGAAGGAGAGAGGGAAAGAGGGAAGGAGGGAGAGATAGAGAAGAAAGAAAGAATAGAGGAGAAAAGAGAAATTGCAGGAGAAAGGAACAGGATTGCAAAGTCACTCTGAAATGAAAAAAGCAAAAAAAAATTTTTTTTCACCCTTAAAAAAATTAATGAATAAAAGAATGTGAGAGGCTACAGAGATGGCTCCGTGGTCAGAAGACTTAGTTCTGGCAGAGGGCTAGGCTCAGTTCCCAGCACCCACCTGGCAGTGCCCAACAGCTTGTAGCTCCAACTCTAGAGGATCCCAAACCCTTTTCTGGCTTCTGTGGTCTTTTGAATGCAAACGAAACGTGGTATACATAAGCCCACACAGGTGTATACACATACAAAAATAAAGCATCAGCAAATAAATATTTTTTAAAATATTTTTTAAGAAAACGTGGTAAGATTCATTATTTGCTGAAGTATGCAGAGAGCATGTTTTAATTGAAACATAAAGTACCAAATGTCCCATCTACAGCTTTCAAAACACTTTTTAAAATATTGAACAGAATCCAACCACTATGAACAATAAAAAATAGAGCCATGGCTATTGTCAAAATTCCTTGTATATGGAAGTTGGCTGATGTGTCTCCATCTGAGCCACTTCCCTGAGAGCTTTGTGGGACCTCCTACGGAACACCACCATTTACCCCGGAGGCACACTGGACTCACAAACACAGACTAAGAGGTCAGTTTTGTGGGGGTGATGTAACATCAACTCACTCAAAACCAATAAAGGCCACCCCTTCATAGTTACATACCTTGAAAACTAAGGCAAACTAGGAAACTATATACCTGACTTCCTAAAAGCCCAAGTTTGAAGAAACACACAGAGCTGTCTGAAGGAGCCAGCCACTCTGATCGAAGGGACTATAAGAAGCCTTTGGGGGTCTTTTAGGATTTGTAGATAATCTGTATTTTCCAAAAGACTCTGGCAGAATCAAACCTTCATGCATTTAAGATAGTATCATAACATGTAAGTGCTTAGAATTTAAGACAGGACTCCATTTGTAACTTTTCTTAACCCAGAAATAGATTAGTCTGGACATCTAGAAACTTCCATCTATCTGCAGATTAATTTAGTCACTAAAAGATCTACTTTATAAATGTCTCCTAGCAGTCCCTTACAGTTCCAAATGGTCTCTTCTATTATTAAGTCATACTATAAAATGAAAGGATAAAAGGTTTTTGTAAGAAAAAAAACAATAAAATTCGCTCTTTGCACATAAAACTGGGTGGAAAGTTCCCCTCAAGAGCCCCCTGCCTGTCCCATACACATCAGAGATAATTGCTCTCTACGTTACAGCTGCTCCACAGATCCCAGGGCATGGCACACCACTTACAATGTAAAAACTTTGTTCCACTCCGGATTGAGGTTTTTGTAAATGGTATGTGTCTGAAGTCGGTCATTGCCCAACTCCAATAGGCAGAAAGGATCACTCTTCCCTGGAAAGAGAACACAGACAACCATCAAAGACAAACATACCTCCAAAGGGACACAGCAAATTGAGCAAAAGCTCTGTGCTTTCACAATGAAACTGTGAAAAGGAGGGAGAAACAGAGGGAAAGGAAACGGCTCTCCCCAGCAGGCCTGCTGGATCCACATTTGAGAACTCAGGAAGGTAGGAAAGCCTGTGTGTTTGCAGTCTTTAACTTATCGAGGGATCCGTACTGATGAGCAAGATGAATTGTCGCTCTGAAGACCAATGATCACAACTCGCACAGAAGGAGGCACCAGGTCTGCCTATAGAAGAGTCCACACACACTTCCTTGTTTGTCTTTAAGATGAACTCAATAGCAAAGTAAAGTAACCCAATTAAAAACAGAAGAAAGACTTAAAAGACATACAAAGTACCACACATGTAAAAACTTATTTAGCATTGCTCATCTTCAGGAAAATGTTAATCAAAGCCAATCAAATCAGTGATATATCATCTATTCCCAGTTACAGTGCCTATTATCAAACAGGCAACAATAGGGCTGGAGATGTATTCAGTGGGAAAGCACCTACCGTATGTAAGGCCCCGTGTTTGATTTCTATTATTTCAAGAAAACAGAAACAAAGATGAGAATACCAAACACCAGAAATATCTGAGGAAAAGGAAATCTTAGGTACTGTTAGTGAGATGATCAGTTAGTGAAGCCAGTATGGGAAAACATGGTTGCTTTAACAGTGATACATAGATATTTCATCTGACAGCAATTCCACTTTCATGTATGTATCCAAGGGAAACCAGTTCAGCCTCTGGAGTATTGTGTCCATCACAGTGTTCCGTACAATAGCCAAAGATGCAGACAACATAGTGTCTATCACCTGACAGGCATAGGAAGCAATGGGTGGGGTACACACAGATGACAGAATAATATCCAGGCACAAAGACGACTAATCATAAAGATTAAATCATGACATTTGCAGTTATACGGATGACCCCATAGGGCAACATGTTATATAATTCACAGAAAAATAGATACCGCAAGGTATCACTTGTATGCAGAAGAGAAGTAGAGTTGGAGCTGGAGAGCTGGCTCATCAGTACAAACATTAGCTACTCTTGCAAAGGACTCTAGTTCAATTCCCAGAACCCATGTGGCACCTTACAACCATTTCCAGTTCCAGAATATCTGATACTATCTTCTGGCCTACATGGGTCTCAGGCAAGCAGGTGGTAGAAAGACATACTTGTAGGAAAACACACACACACACACACACACACACACACACAGAGAGAGAGAGATCCAAATGCCAGGCAGAAGCATAGTGAACGATGCTAGAGAAGGAGAGTGGAGGGGCAAATGGAGAGATCTGTGCACAAGCACAAGCGTATGGTTGGATCAGAGGGATGAGTGCTGGGGTTCCCTTGTGTCATATGGCGACTATAGCTAATACAACTCTGTAAGATCTTTTTAAGGAGCTCTAGAAAAGGATTTTGGATCTCCTTATCCAAAGAAGTGCTGCCATGCACAGTAAAAGACAAGGGGCACATGCTGAGTGATTTATGACACCACAGACAAAATCAAAAACAAAATCACCACACTCTGGGACACAGAGATCATATGCCAGTTAAAAGTGATGCATTTAAAGCTGAACACTGTTCTCTCTCTCAACTTTCTTTAGGTTAATATAGATAATAACACTCCTATTCTTAGAAACCAATAAAAACATTGACTTCCATGAGGCTGTGAGAGGACATACAAAAAAATATATAGAAATGCTCTTCTTAACTAAGCCTCTGCCCTAAGAGAATAAATGGGCATGACCTGCAGTTTCATAGGAGACTACCTATGCTAATGTCTGTGATGCTATGAAACATACAAAATATTTAGTAAGTAATTTTAGAGCTTGTTTTTCACTTAGAATTTTTACCCCACAGGGTTGGGAGGCAAGAAGACCTGCGCAAGAGGAACCTGTTGTGGCAGAAAGAGGGACTCCATCCTAAGCATGGACTAGGAGAAAGACACCAGCCCTGGCTCTGCGCTCAGGAGCAGCAGCACCCCCCTCCCCAACCTGAGCGGGAACAGCTACTAGCTACTTAACCGTTTGTCAGACTATTAGTAGGTGTCAGCACTGCTCCTCTAGAGACAGCAGCATGACATGCCATCAGCGCAGGCTCTGGGGAAAGCACCTGACACTTTTAATGAAAGCCCCGGGTTGGTACACAGCAGGGCAGAGGCACTGCAGTCCTGCCGAGGCACAGGTGGGCTCGAGCTGTGCCCAGCTCTCCTGAGCAGGCCGGTGCCGAGCTGTCCTAGCTAATGAGGAGCACGCTCCTCACCAGAACCCAGAAACTTCAGTTATGTGTCTCCAAGGAGCCTCCTGCACCAACTCTCTGAAGATGATTCAGTCAAAGCTCATTAAAATGCTGCATTTATTAATATTGTGGTATAAACAGGCAGAGCGGAGAAGAAACAAAGACATGACCGTTGCTTAGAGAGTAATTTGTGGACAGTTTGAAGATTAGCTCCTTTCTCTTACAAGCTTTCAGAGAGTCAGATTCCCCAAGATTTAAATGATGAATATTTGTATTGAGGACATTGTTCCGTCATAAAATTTGATCATCCAAATGCTTCTGAATGATGCTAAAAGAATAATGACATTCCAACTGGAATTTTGGACATCCTTGAGAGCATTTACAACACCCTATTTTGTTGTTAAGTTTCTAGACTACCTCTCATATATACAGAAGCTTATCATCATGACACAGGTTCCTATGAGGTAACTCTCAATAGCTCTTATTTTAAATTCAATTTCATTTACATTCCTTAACAATTTTGCATTTTGATAGTTTACCTTTATGTGGATGCACCCAATGTCATATTTTGGTATTTTGGAAGTAATATCAGTCATTTGAAAGCTATTTCCTGAACTTATACTCTATTCCTAAAACTGACCAAGACACAGATACACAAAGCTCACCCAAGCCTCTACCTGCAAGGGCTCTCCCCAGAAGAAAGGAGAAACAAACGGATCCTTGCTGAGGGACTGTGGACAAATTCATCAGGAAGGTGTTGTCTACACACACATACAGTTGGCCTATGCCACCTGATGAGTCTATCAAACATGAACCATATGATATGTAATTATTCCTATGATAGCTTTACCTGTTTCAATAGAGACAGCTCTGTCACCATTTACCCACCATTCCTCCTGTTCAGTTATTAGTAAGATAGAGATTAGTTATTTAATGCATATGAGAGAATGTGCTTGCATAGTCTTAGAAAATGTATACATTTTATATGAGGGGGTATATGAGTATTCTTAGATCCAAGTGTTGGAGGAGTCCTGGAATTAACTGTCTACACATGTTGGGGAACAACTGTCAACAGGCATATAATGGCAACCAGGACATGTAAGGTGTGGCTCAAGTATCAGGACCAGCAATCTTCATGTGATTTATTTTATCCATCCTGCATCCTGAGTGCCCACATATGGATGGCTCAAAACAAGTGGCTAAGCTGAAAGAGAGGACTCTGGAGACTGATCATCTCTGAGGCAAGATCTAAGGCAGCTGTGAGAGCTGGGACTGCCAGGCAGGGAACACAGCCACTTCAGACTGCAGTTCTAGACACCGTTTTCCTGCTTTGTTTCCACTAGTTTGTAAACCTTACTATCAACTACCCAAACAAATTTAAATTGATTGCCCTTTCTGAAAATCTCGAGTGCCCAACAACTGCCCCCTGTAATTTGTCCTCATTTACCTTCTATTCATCAACTGCAGCTAGGCGGGGGTCTCTGTTTCACGATGCACCTCATCAGGTTATTCTTCTTGTGTAGAACCCAGAGGTACAGCGTTTCTGTCTACTTTTTATGGGGAACAACCATCCTTGCAATGCCCTGACAACTGTCTCCTGTCCTGTGTCTAATTCAAACACAAACTGCTCATGGGACTCCTCCTCCAATCTCCAGGGAGGCCTCCAAACTCCTATAGCCATTAGTTTAGGTTTTAAAATGCCTCCTATATATCTGCTCATTGATTGGACAGACATCTTTGACACCCACGGTGTGAAATCTCCAGTACAAGCACCGCAGTGGAAATCAACGATCTCCAGGCTTTCTGGGCTTTTCACATACACCCTGCATTTCCAAATAGGTCTCAAAATATTCTAGGGAAAATGTATGGCTTCGTCAGCACTATGCTCACAAAGGCCACTTTGCTTCGCTGTAACAGTGTTCTAGAACAAGCCAAGGCCACATTGGTCCTGTCAGCACAGTAAACTGGGCAAGGAGGACTTGATTTCTCTGAAAAGTTGTTCAGTTAAGTTTCTGAGAGTTTAGTATTCCAACACACACACAGAATAACTAAGGGCTGTGATGGAAGCCATTTTTCCTTTTCATCTCATTCCATGCTACCCAAGTTCCAAAACATACCAGCATCCTCTGTCTTCCCTTACAATGTCTCTATGTCCACTGCCTCGCCCTTCTGCAGAAGCCTTGCTCCTCACAGCTGCCGGAGTACAACTTTATAAGTTCATATCAGGTCACGCCATTCCTCTCTCCTTCTCCAATTTTCTTTTCTCTGACTTCCAAGTTCCAGTAACCTCATCTCTGGAAATTTCCTCTACAGGATCTATTTAACGGTCTCACTTGATTTCTTCCACCGTTGACAGAGCTCTGCAGACTTGGAGCAGGGAAGGCCCAGCCCTTGTTTCTGCTGGCTGTCTCCTTTTTGGCTCGACACCTCAATTTAACACACCACCTTCTATAGGGCACTGTCAGGTGTCCTTCTGTAAGGCTCAGCACTGACTTCAGCAGCCTAATGATAATCCAACAGCTGTTTCAGGAGATCATAGAGGCTCACACAGAAGCACCCGCTACAATCACTTAGGATGTACTGTGACCCTGCCTTTAATACCTGAGTGACTTACACTGCCTCATCCATGCCACACACGACAAGGGTTCGCTGGCACTTGTGGCACTGTTAAGTTACAACTGGCAAATTTTCTACATCCTCCCAAACTTTATTTCAACTGGAGTCCACATTCTTTGGCAGACAGTTAAAACGGACAGGCTGCCAAAGGCAGATTTATATAGTTTTTAATGTGTTTTTCAAAAGTCCTCGATTTGGGCTCAGCTGTCCAGAAGGATCTCATGAAAATTAAAAGCATTCAATCACTACCACGGAGCTTCTAGAAATTCGAACTAGAGTCGTCCCCCTGAAAATAGAGCATCCTTAAGAAGAAAAGTATTGCCATGGATACAGCTCCCAGAGACAGACAATGAAAATAAACCATAAAATGGGCATGTTGGTTAAAATTCCCAGTGAACAATAACTACAGGCGTGCTCTTCTGATACAAGTGGATTTAAAAATATGTAAACATAACAAAATAAAAACTGTACTGTTATGATTTACAAAAATGCTTCAAAAGTCAGTATTACAACATATGACTGAAAGATTTCTACTCTTTTCTGTGAGGTTTCGATGTGGTGTTTTAGTCAACAGTTTCCTGGGAGGAAAAGTGTTTTTATATATAATAAAAATTTGATGAAGCAACAAATGTGTTTCTTATAGATAAGATGATTATTCCAGATAAGATGATTATTACCAAAGTGTGAAACACAGGTGTCTAATTGCTTAGTACAAGAATGTCCTTACTGTGAAACTTTTTTTTTCCATTTTTACCTGATAATAGAAACAGAAGTAATGAAAGTACAGCATCCCAGAAGACTAATGTCCATCTCTAAAAGTGAGGGAAAAGCTGAACATGATTGGAACCCTTAATAATTCCAGGATTACCTAAAATTAAGAAAGGGTGTAAAGAATAGTTTAAGAAGACAGAGTTTGACATTTTCCACAGTCAGCTACACACTAATAAAAATAAAAAGACAGGGAAAATCAGCAACTGAATACAAAGCACATAGCAAGCATGTTCATTTAGGTTTTAATTCAACCCTAAAAATACTCACGAGAACATGAAGATTCATGATGGACCCAAGGCCAATGAGTGTGAGAACCACCTAGCACCTGGCATTCATTCATTCATTCATTCATTCTCTCTCTCTCTCTCTCTCTCTCTCTATATATATATATATATATATATATATATATATATATATATATATATATATATATATATCCCAATCCATAATAAAAAAGGGGGGCTCAAATAAGGAGCAGTAGCTACAAAACTCAAAAGGAAAAAAATAAACCACATGCATTGACTGTCATCATCAATAAGTATATCAATGAACTGTGTGGGCTTGCCCAGGCAGGTGGTTTAGGCCAGTGGAACCTGAATGCACTTAACAAAGTAATGGGAGTATACCCTGACATGTTGGATGTGCCAAGAGCTCCTCCTAATGGCATAACCAAGAAAACAGCACCCTGGGTGGCCCTCCCTGATCCAGCAGGCTCCTTCCTGAAACAGATGACACCCCTCAGTCCCTACATCTGGAATTCTGCAGCAGAGGAGAAGGGGGCCACATGAAGAAGAGCCAGCTGCACCCAAAGATCCTAAGTTACCAGGAGTCTGTCCACCTAGGGGAGACATTGGGTGGTCAAGTGTTAAAAGTCACCACACTGCTAACATGATGACTTTGCTCTGCTTGAGTAGAACTTCAAAAACCTGTGGGGAAGGCAAACTGCCTTCCCAGGAGAGCAGGAGTGGCATGGAATTAAATACACTTCTGAATCCTAGAACTGCATCGGGTCATGACCCTGGTCCTAACCCGCTTATTCATCAAATAAGGCTATCTCATAACAATCTGCTTTTCTTGCTCAAAGACATGTTGCCCTTCACATTCCTCTGACGAATACACTTGGAGATTATTTAATTTGGCAGATATAGTTGGGAACCTTTTGTGGCCCCGTGGCTGTTTTATTTTTTTTTATGACAGAATATGTTCAAATCTCTCAAGAAGAAAGTAAAATTCTCTGTGAGGTTTCTGAAGGGCAAGTAGATGTCAACACTGGGTAAAAATAGTCATTCCACGTATGGGCCCTTCATTGCCTCCCTAGAGGCACATCTTAGTTCAAGGACAGGACTGTAGAGCAGACAGAGAGCAAGCACAGCACAGTGAGGTCCACACTGCACCATCCAACAATGCCGCATCCTCTGTTCTCCAGGCACAGAATGATCCGTTCTTGCAAAGAAAACCCTCCCACCCCTCTTCCTTCTTTTTCTTACAATATGATTCATGGGCCAACCCAGTGCCAATCACAGGGTTGGGGTATTAAGAATAAGGCATAGGGAGATAAAAAAATATCTCATCTAGAGGATGTTTTTAAAACATGGAGAATAATTAAAACTCATAAAGAGAATGTTTGTTTAACAGAAAAGTAGATGTGTAAGAGAGAACAGCCAGAACGAGTCCTGAATCTATGTCTGTGTGCTATGCAAAGGCTACGGATGGATGGCGGTTTCTAAACTGATTTGTTGAAGTGGCTCCTCAGGTTAGCCATGGGGGTTGAGCATCCAAGACTGCTCACTCTCTACTCGCCCCCCCCCACCGGCCTCTCTCAAATGTAAGAGAAGTGTTTTTATTGATAATCATTTTATTTGTTTACATTTCAAATGATATCCCCCTTCCTGGTTACCTATCCACAAACCTCTCCACCCCATCTCCACTCTCCCCCTTCCTTCCCTGTTGCCTCTATGAGAGTGCTCCTCCACACATTCACACACTCCGGCCTCACCCTCTAGCATCCCCTTATGCTGGGGCATCAAGCCTCTCTCCCCTCCCATTGATGTCAGATAAGTCCATCCTCTGCTACATACATATCTGGAGTCCTGGCCCCCTCCATGTGTACTCTGTGGTTGGTGGTTTAGTCCCTGGGAGCTCTGGTTGGTCCAGATAGTTGATATTGTTCTGGCTGGGAAATTCTTCATTTCTCAAATGTCTATTAATACACTACATACTTTATTAACTTTGCATAGTCTACGAGATACATTTTGCATGATTCCTTAACTTTTTCCAGCATATGCTATGTCCCATACAGGTGAGAACATACAGAACCAGTCTCTGTGGGGGCTTCCACCATAGCTAGAAAACAAAGTCCTCCATTGTTTCAGCTTTATGGGGGGGGAGGAGACAGTGGGGGAAGGGGGCCCTCTCTACCACTCTCTTTCAAGTTATTAGTTTATGGGTTTATATTTTTTACTCTAAAAAGCTGAGTCAACTATGTTGATCTTATCAAACATTATACACAGCCCTGTTCACCTGGAGTAAAAAATGCAGTGCTTTGATTCATAAGCCAAGGCGGAGGCTAGAGAAGTAAGGATGTCGGACTGCGTACCCCAATGCTTTAAAGCACTTGGCTTCCCCAGGCTCAGAGAATCTGTAATATAAGCTTATAAATATATCCAACAGGCTCCTTATTAGAATAACTGCATAGAGATAGATGTCCAGGGGTAATGCTAGCATGGACCTCAATGGGTTCAAAACAGCTTTTTTTCAAACCAATTTTTAAAGGAAGGGATCTAAGACTACTGCCCCACTGTTCTAACATAGGGTCTGTCTCCCTGTATAACCCAGGCTGGCTTCAAATTTGCTATATTCTATTCGCTTCTCAGTCTCCTGAGGATGGACATTTCTAGGTATGTTCCGTCATGCACATGCATGCATTTGGCTTTCAAATATACACATGTTTTAATCGTTTCTCTCTGATACAGAGTCCCCTGTCATCTATGCTCGCCTTGAACTGTCTGTCTAGTGAAGTGCACCACGGAGCTCCTCAACCTGCAGCCCTCGCCTGCCCAGTGCTGGGATTACTGACTTGCAACTCCACAGCTGGTTTATGCAGTGCTGAAGACTGAGCCCAGAGCTTCATGCAAATTAGGCCCTGAGATACAGCCCCAGCTGTCTTCACTTATGTACAAAGAAAGTTCAACAACTCAAAAATAAAGAAAGAAAAAGACAAGATACACGGAAATTTGAATTCGTTCATAATGAATAACATTAATCACTCTCTCTGTACGTTTACAAACAAATGCATTAATACGGCTAGCAGGATAGCTCAGTGGGTGGAAGAGTTTGCTGCTCCAACCTGATGATCCAAATTTTAGCCCCAGAACCCACATGGTGAAAGGAAAGAAATGAGTACTAAAAATAGTGCTCTGAGCACACCACAGCAAGCATGTACCAGTCTCTTCCTCTCTCCTGAGCAACCGTCACACATTACATACCCCCACACACACACATATAGACAATGAATAAATTTAAAACTCATTCAAGAACACAGTAATCAAAAAGTAGATGTATGTCAGAGTCGCCGTGCCTTTAGTTGATATTGATGGAATGTTGAGAATATACCCATAGTGACTGATACCTTCTGTGACATCTGAGAACCTAACCACTGATTTAGCTATTTATATAAGAAAATGTTTTATGAGACATCCACTTCATTGCATATATTTTTATACCAATATTTGGAAAACTAACATTTCTGTCTTAATTTGTTACAACTATATAATTATTAATAACAAATTTTGAGTGTTTGAATTCGATGGCAAGAGTTTGAATGGTTCATATTTCCATTATTACTCATAAAGAGAGGAGTGACATTGATATCGGAGACCTGCCTGCAGATTTTGCTATGTTTCCCTGCTCCTTCCATAGTACAAGGATCCCTACTCACTACGAGCCCAGCACCAGGGAGTTCTGTGAACCACCTCAGCTTCTGCTTCATCTAGATTTCTGGATCAGGGGAAACAAAATCAGAGCCAAGTCTCCTGGTTATATAGCAGTACTTTTAAGTAATAAGCAATCATGAAGATGGGGGGGAAGGGGGGCTGGGGGGCAGACAGACCAAAAAATGTAAGAAGGAAAGAAAGTTCCCTTTCACCCTGATTAAAATGAACATCATCATTCTTTAGACAATATTCCTTGCATACAGAATCAATATGCTTCATTTTTAAAAATTTTATTAATTTTCTGAAAATATCATATTATATATTTTGATCATATTCATCATCTCAATTTTGTCTACATCCACCCTCTTGACCTAGATCCTCACCTCCCTACTTACCCCACCTTTGAATCTTCTCTTCTCTGCATTTAGTCTTCTTTGCTTTACCCAAATAGTATTGGTAGTGGGGACTGCCCTGGAGTACGCTATGCCTTCCAGTGGGGTCACATCATTTAAAATCTCTCTCTCTCTCTCTCTCTCTCTCTCTCTCTCTCTCTCTCTCTCTCTCTCTCTCTCTCAGCACCTATCACATGTCAATAGCTTCTCAGCTAGTGGTAGGATTTTGTACACATGAATTCATTTCTGATCAGCCATAACAAAGTAAGTTTGACCAGCTAATGCTGGGCATAAAGTATAAACAGTTACCTCTTTCTCCATTTCTCTTAGTCCTGTTGACTTTGAGTGAATATTTTGACCCATGATGAAGGGATGGCATTGTTTTGTTGGTCTGTTCTATATCACCAGAAATGGAAACTAATAATAATTATCATAATGGTAATAATACTTGAGTTTCCACTGTATGTCTTTGTTGCTGACCTCTTTTAAATATTGACTGTACCCCTTCTCTAGTACTGAAATCCATTCCTTTTCATATAGAACAGTTTACGCTGTAGTGGGAATAGAGGGAGGAGCTAACAGCTCATATTTTGGGAGGTGGAGGGCAGTCTCTGTTACAAGCTTTTGAGTCTAGTTTGAAAACCAGCACAAAGTTCCATTATAGCTGTAGGTTAGGTCAGTTTTGTCTCCTAAGAACAGTGCAGTGGGTAGTAAAACCCAGGAGCCTAAAAGCTATAAGAAACAAAGACTAATAGTTTAATTCTGAAAGCAAAGATTTATCTAATGACACATTTATCTACTGACAAGTCACTTTGCCTCAGTTTTGGATAATTATAATTTGCTCATCAATAATACACAGAAAGAAAACACAAGTGTTTAGTCAAAATGCTCAATATTACTGCTCTCTTCACTCTGATTCTATCACCATTCCAACATGATCTACTACTGTGAATATTTTTTTTCAAAAAGCAAAAGAGTATCTCCTTACTAATTAGCATTTTATAAAAATGATTACTAATTACCCCCTGGTATTTACGAAGACTCATATTAGGTTTATATCCCTTTTTGTTTAACTAGCCAAAGTGTTCTTTGGATAATGTTTAATGGTCTGAAAGACCTGTCATCCACGCTAATTTCAGGGACCCAATGAGGATCAAATAACAGGAGAGGTAGACGTTGCATATACTGTTTTCAGATTTGACATCACCATAAGTAAGACCTTACAACCAACAAAACCATGGATGTATTATCCATGGTTGCTGGGGATCAAAATCTATGAATGCAGAAAGAAGTTTTAAAACAGACAGCTCAAAAGCTTGAGTAATTTCTTGGGCTATACACATTTCCTTAGACAATAACAAATATGGATTTAGACCTGTATCTGGACACTTAGAAGTAAAAATGATCCACTTTGGAAAATGTCTTGATTGCACAAAGTATATTTCAGTGATGGCAAAATCAAGGATGCAAAAGGCACATGTTAAATACTGTCAAAGGCACATATGACCCAACAGCATGCATAATAATGCTGTGATGTAACCCATCACTGGGCTTACTAATCTTAAATAAAATAAATTCTAGAATAGAAGAAACACTCAAAAAAAGACACAAATGAAACAGTGAGTGTTTGTTCAAGCCACGAATAAAAAGAAAGTTTCTCATTTAATGAGACCATTCACATTTTCAACTAATATTCATGAACATTAAAGGTATTCATTTGAGGGTTGAGAAGATGGCTCAGGCCATAAAGAGCTGCTGCAGGAGGTTGAGGATGAGAGTCTGGATCCCCAGAAACCATGTAAAAACTGCCATGCCATCTTAACATGAGGGAGTCAGAGACAGGGAGTCCCTAGTGTGAGCTGGACAGTCAGACTTGCCAGAATAATCAACGTGAAGATCAACAATGGATCCTGCCTCAGTATCTGAGGTGGCTAGAAATTAAGGATGATATCCCTTGTCAACCTCAAGACTACACACACACACACACACACACACAGGGGGCAGGGTGGGTAGGAAGAAGGTAGGCACACACATGTGCCCATGTGCAGAAATCCACCCACATACACACAAATACACAGTACACACAAGTACACCTGTAAAAAAAATGCATTATTTTGAGTATTTCACCTTTAAGATTTAAAATTGCTATCTTTTAGTAGATCCTAAAAACACATCTTAAAACCTATTCACTGTGACATTCTTGGTGTGGAGATAAATCCTTCATATAAGTGCATGATATTCTTGTCTTCTCATTGTCTATGGTAGGATGTAAGCTTCTTAAAATTAAGTTCCTATTTTCTAAAATTGTTGACATAGAATATGCTTAAAATTAAAAATTCTTGTCAGGCTTAAGCATCTTAAAATATGATCTCATGAGTTTTCTACTTATTAAAACTTCATGTAGAACTAGAGAAATGGCTCAGAAATTGATCACTTTCTGCTCTTTGAGAAGACCCAAGTTCTGTTCCCAGCACCCACATCATGAAGCTCAGACTACCCATGAAGTCCAGGAGATCAAACACCACTAGCCATTCAGTTGCCTTTGGTGTAATATGGTGATGGGTGGGAAGTGATGGATCGGACTTCACCATTTCTAGAAGACCAAACATGCTAAAGAGATCCACTGAGGCACAAAGAAGGACCACTCAGACCTCCTTCTAAAAGCCCTGAACACAAAGCATCAGGGGAGTGCTCTGAAAGCTTAGCAAAAAAATAGAAAGCCGTCCTAGGTCCTTAACTCACTAATACGGTGATGTTCAGACCAACCAGGACCCAGCACTGCCTGCGGACAAGTGAACTGCAGTGCTTACCAGCAAAGTGAGTATGTGGTGCTGGGGGGCAGGAGCAAGAGCCATTAGAGGGTCCACAGCAATGGGAGGTACAGACAAGTACCAGGACAAAAGCTGAACCTGGGAGGCTATTGATGCATGAGTATTTGGAATCTCTAATGAACTACTATGTGAATGCATCTGAGCAAAATTACCTGAACAGAGTTTATTTTGTGCAAAGTGTGCATTGTGAGAAGCCAATTGCTTCTGGTTGTGCTTTTCGTCCTATTACTTTATTCAATGGGTCACGATAGTTATTTCTACTTATTAGATAGATGTCTTGCTTTGTCTGAAGCTCACTCTGAAGCAAGACAAGCAACAAAAACAAAAGGGAAGGAAAGGCCTTGTGTTCTTTACCTGAGAAATCAGCTGCCAGGAGGTCTGCAGCCCTCAGAACCTTTACCTGTAGAATCCCTACGTCTTTCACATCCTTCAGAGAGTTCTGTAAGGCCTGCGGAGACAAAGGAAATTAAGCACAAGTGCGCATGTGCCTTGATGTTCCCCCAGAAGTATACTTCAGATTTATCTCCTCCTTACTCGAAACACTCTTAGAAGAGCTGCAAAGCTGTCTTATGTCAAGCTCTGGGGGCTGTTAGGCATGTATCGCCGCCAGATTAGAAGAAAATTAACTGAGAATTAATTAACTGCAGCCTCAAAATAAACACATTAGAAACACTCACAATCTGCTTTTAACATCGCCCCCTGGTGCTAGCATAGATATCCCATTGGGAAAATGTGTGGGTGGAGTTGCATTCCTTCTCCCATGCTTTTTCTTATAAATGCAGCTTTTTAAATCACCTTTTCAGGCAATTTCAAGCTGATTTTGTTATTTTATAAATTTTATGGATACCATAGGACTAACCCTCATCCCATAATAAATGCTCACTACCAAGAGAAAGAAATCAGGGATGGAAAGAAATGGAGTCTTCCGATCAATGAGTCAACTGTTTCCATTCACTAAGGGAGGAAATGCGCTTCTGGTACCATACTGTCGTCACATTCTTTTTAGTCTTTCATTGGCAGGATCCATAGATCGAGTACATTTACTACAGCTACTCATGATTCTGAAGCAGACACAGCAGTGTTTGGATGTCTTTAAGAACACAGCATCCGTAAAACCACTTGTGTGTCAGGGGTAAGCAAGTACCAATTCTCATGCCTGTAAAAGATACCTATTAAAAAAGAAAATGCAAAGTCCAAACCTTCAAAACTGTTGCTTTCCTTATTAAATAGCTAAGAACTATTTAAGCAGGCTCCAGTGACTTAGGAGACAACTGTAAACCCCTTGCTCTTTGGGCATGTGGGGGTAAAATAGCAAAATATTTTGGCTGAACATGCCATTCCATACATGGCGGTATTTAGAGACAATCATTCACTGATGTCACCATCAAAGTGGTACAGAAATAAAGTCCTTCCGATGTATATCCTGCTTTATCTAGGCACAGCTCCCCAACCTCCAACCCTACTAAATGCTTCAATATTAAAAAAATGCAGAACATTTAAAATTTGAAAATTTCCTCTCAGGAACTTCTTTCTGTTCATCTTTCCATTCATATCCACAGACAGGCTAACTTAGTCTGCCTAGAGAACCCAAGTCCTAGAACCTACAACAACTTTCAAACACTGATTTTTGTTGTTGTTGTTGTTGTTATTGTTTTGCTTTTGAAAGAGCAAGACAAACTCCAAGTTTCCTTTAACCATCTTGGTAATAAATTAACCCCTAGGTCTATGGTCTTGTTTTATGAGACAGGGAATTAAACTTGCAACAGTGATCTCTCTTGAAACTTTTTATTCCATTGCATAGACTTAGTTTCAAGGTAAAAGTGTAAGTTACTGAACAGAGAGACAGGGAAGGGTTAGGGTGATGACGTAATGCACTCACGTATCGCTGGGAGATCTGCTGTCTTTCACTGGGGTCCTCTAAAGGGCAGACACAGAGATCAGAGATGGAGACTCCAGTGCAGGGGGTCAGGGTGATCAACATGAGGAGAGCACCCTGGCAGCTCTCCAAAGGCAGTTCCAAGCAGTTGTCCTGCTTCAGTGGGAGCGCTGAGATATCTACTTTACACCTAGACACATTTCAGGAGATGCAGAAAGCAGAGATTAATTCAAGGCCATGGTGAACTTCCAAAGCCCCCCCCCTCCCCACTTCATACATATTTCCTCAGCCCCAAACTTGACTCTGGACACAGGTTATTGATCGCGAAAGGTTGCCAGAGTTCCCTGGTCTCGGGATAATCTCTCAGCCTAATGTGTTCTAAATTAAGGATTCACTTTCATTAAGAAAATGAAAAGAAAGGGCAATAACAAAGTATGATAAGGAACAAAAAAAATGATGCTAGGTCTTTCCCAAGTAAGACTCATAAAATGACAGTACAATCAAGCGTTAGGGGTAAGAAGAGTGTGAAGTGTAGCAAGCATCATAACGGTTTGTTTTCCCCATGTCTTCCCCACCCTAAGTAAAGGATCAGGAGTTCACACACAGAAAGAGAAAAGTCAAGACAACCACATGTAGGGGAAGAGGGAATGCAGAAACCCTTTTCTTCCCACTTGACTAAGGCCAACTGGCAAATGTTTAGTCACAGAAACAAGTTGAGGGGGGTTCCTAATAGGCAGGCTTCCCCAGGTGAGTTCCTTGTGGACAAATGGAGCGTGAAGTGTTGTTGATTGATCCCATCTCTGCAGCACTGCCAGGGAGGGCTGTACCCATCTGCTGTAAATTGCAGGGTTTCTGCCTCTTTAGAGCCAATGGTGTAGAGCTGCCGAAAACCTCAACACACTGCAATACAGAAGCAAAGCCTCCAAAGGAGGGGGGAGGGGCGCTTAGGTGCTCCAACACTGAAAACCTCTGGCTTTGCCTGGACTATAGGGTCTGAGTTTAAGAAGGCATGTGGGCAGAGAAGCCAGAATACTCTGGGGGAAAGGGGAGGCAGGCTACAGGAGTGCTGAGATGTAATTATCTTATACATTTCTCAGAGATTCTGTACAAGTATGAATATGATGAATATTCAAGACTTTGGAAAAAGAAAAGAAGCACTCCCTCTTACAACAAGCTAAAGGAGATTTTTGTATCAACCTTTCAAGGAACTTGGTGCATTAGTCGAAAACTAGGGATAGGTAATCATATGGAAAGCAATGGCAATTTGGGGCCACACAGATACAAAGACAAAAGTTTTCCAGTGTAATAAATTTGCACAACTGAAAAAAAAAGAAAAAAAATTTGCACAACTGTGATCTCCCTTAAATACAGGACCAAAATTTGCATATTAAAACTAAAATTAAACATGTATATGTTTTTATTTGCTACTTCTGTAAAGTGAACCCCAATTATAGAAGGGGTTATTGGTTATTTTAGATATAATAAATTTATAAATATTCCTATTAGAGATAAATTATATTACATATATATTTTGCTTTCTGTGTTTTTAACCAAAATAATATTTTCTATAGCAATAAGAAGCCTCTATGAAATAAAATGTACTACCACCCTGAAGGGAGGGATAACAGAGTTTTGTTTCACAAGCAAATAAGTGAGGAATCTAATTGTTTAATAGAGAAGGAAATATTAAGTGTTTCATGACATCTTTAAAAGTCTACAAATTCCCATATTCTTAAAATAAGAGGAGTGTGTACACATGTATACTTAAGTCTTATTCTCATTGTTAAGAATACTAATTTGAAGGGCTAATATCCAATATATACAAAGAACTCATAAAGTTAGACACCAGAGAGCCAAATAACACTATTAAAAAATGGGATACAGAGCTAAACAAAGAATTTACACTTGAGGAATATGGAATAGCTGAGAAGCACCTAAAGAAATGTTCAACATCCTTAGTCATCAGGGAAATGCAAATTAAAACAACCCTGAGATTCCACCGCACATCAATCAGAATGGCTAAGAACAAAAACTCAGGAGACAGCAGGTGCTGGCGAGGATGTGGAGAAAGAGGAACCGAAGACTGACAACCTCTTGTCTATTTATTCATGTAGTTTAACACTGCTGTTGCTAAACACATTGCATGGTTACCAATTCCTAGTTATTTGCTGATATGTAAAGATCTGTCAAAGATTTTGGGAGGATTTCCTTTTAAGCTCATTGCAAGAAGTAACGCTTCTGCTCTTTATTCACAACGCAAATCTAAACTCTTCAAGAGGTAAAAAATAAAATTTTAAAAATTAATTAAAAATGCCTTTATTACTCAGAATCTCGAAAAGACAAACTAAGATCCTCTTTATTTGCTCAAATAATTTTCTTACTTCTTTGAAAACTTCATACATTTCACTTTGAACTTTTTCACCCCTGCATTGCCCTTGTCTCAGAGAATATACAAAATAATTTTGATTAGATTTTTTTCCCTACTGAAGGTCAACAAAAGCTTTTGATATTTTCTAATGTTCTTTGTTTTTTCCTTTCCCCTGCTGCCTGTTATAGGGAGATGCAGGATTGACCCACAGCAGCCATAAGAAGGATAAAGACCAACCTCTCTACCGTTATGGGAGGATCACGGGGACTGTGATCCTATTATGGGCAGAAGCCAGGATATTCTGTCATGGAAAACACTCTTTTTGTGATGAAGCAAAAGTTATTGTGGCTTGTGGGTCATTTGTCTCTACTGCAACTACTCAACTCTTTCCTTATAAAACAAAAGCTACAGTGTAACTAATATATCTATACAATATAACTAACATATACAATATAACTTATATATACACAATATAACTAGCAATATAAATAAATGGCATTGCTTAGTAATAAAACTTTATTTACTCTAAAGAATGAGCTTTGACTCCTGCATTCTATTTAGCAATCTTGGTGTAGAGAAATGCTATTGTTTTAGCTGTGGTAAATTACACCATCAAAAGTATTTTTAGGGCCAGGGGGTGGTGGTGCATGCCTTTAATTTCAGCACTTGGGAGGCAGAGGCAGGCGGATTTCTGGGTTCGAGGCCAGCCTGGTCTACAGAGTGCATTCCAGGATAGCCACGAGTACACAGAGAAACCCTGTCTCGAAAAAACCAAATTAAAAACAAAACAAAACAAAACAAAACTACAAAGTATTTTTAGTTGCCTAGATTGCTTGAAGATAACACAAAATAATCAAACTCCCACTCCCTCCATCAAATTTCTATACAACAAACCTGTGTGGATACCTGCCTGTGGATACCTGCTCACTTCCTAAGTGTGTGTACCATGGGATGCATGTGGAGATCAGAAGACAGCTTTAGTTGTTGGTCCTCACCTCCTACCCTGGTTCAGACAGACACTCTTTGTTGTTTTACTGTGGCATGTACTATGTTGGTGGGATCCCAAGCTCCTGGGGATGCTCCTGTCTCTGCCTCCCAATTGCAGAGCTGGGATTACAGGGACTCACACTGTGCTTCTGGCTTTTCCTGGGTTGTTGGATTTGAACTCATCATGCTTGCATGGTGACTACTGGGTGCACTGCACTTTCACTCTAGCCTTATCTGTCTGTCCTGCTCTGGACTCTATGGATCTCTGTATACATCGCCCTGTTTCCGGAACTCTGTCTACTTTTATCAGATACCCAAGGTCATGTGTACAGTTTCTGGGATCCACAACCTTCTTACTAATGGTATGCCCACTGCAGCTGCTCAAAATTTAGTGCTAACGGGCAGGAGCTTCACCACTGTTATTTGATAATGAACCGAATTGGTTCTCTGTTTGGTCACTGCTTTGAACCCTGCCTAACACTCAAAAGGAGTCTGTATTAGTGAATAGAAGAAATAGTCAAACAAGTCATTGCCAGTGGGTAAGAAAAACTGCACATACCCCAAATCTCAAATGATAAAACCTGCCTCTTGGTTGATTATTTTACAGCCTTCATTCTTCCCCCCCCCAAAAAAAAATAAAATGGATTTTCTCGATCTGAGAATTCTACAGTTCCGCTTACCTGAAGAAAGCAGAGACTAAATTACTTTTATTATTTTTTCCCTGCAACAGACATTTATTAAAGCTTCCCTTTCTCACCACAGACTGTTAAAGTGCTGACTTAGCATTGTTTCTGACCTCCTGTTCTTGTCTTTCTCCATTAATCCCACAACATTTTAATGTTTTAATTCAACACATAATTTTACCATATCAGTCAGCCTAACCGGCCCAACTCTGACTTGCCGTGATAGCTTTTAACCTCTTCCTCATTACCATAATTCCATGTTTTATATTACAGACTGGTCAGCTTTTAACTTAAATGCAAGGGGCAGGAAAGAGTGCTGTGGTTTGAAAAGCTGTAAATCTCAGAGGCCGAGGAGGTGGGCGAACAGGAAGGAGCGGTGAATGTGTCAAGCCTGGCTGTAAAAGCAGATCAACGGCGTGGGCTGCAATTTGTCCAGAGAAATATTCCAGCCTGGACTGTTCACTGCCTCAAAGCCACTAATAAAGCAGTAGGTTGTCAGAGCCACTTTAAGACGCCATCTGGGGCTGAGGCATGACTGTGTGGCAGATCAAAACGAGAGGACGGAATCTCCTTCTCAACCTTTGCAAACTAAGTTTAGAATATTCTATGAAACAGAGCCTTTCCAATCACCCTGAGATGGAATATATCCATTAAGAAAATGATTTCTTTGAAACAGCACAAAATGGATAATTTATATTCATCTGTTCTTCATACTTTTTTTTTCATTTCATTAACAAGAGGCTGGAGCATGGCTGGGTGCATAAAACGACTGTCATTCAAGCAGGAAGATTTGAGATCCTCGGCACACAAACAAAAGCTGGGCATAGTGTTCACAGCTAACTCTGTGCTAGGGGCCATGATAGGATCCCCGCGCTTCGTCACCTGCTTGCATTGTTAGTTTTATTGTAACGGATGCACACATAGCTGGAATTGGTTACTGTAGGACTTACGTCTGTGAAAGTTCACTCTCCCTGCCTCGGATCTGATGGTTTCTTTTTATAGTTGCTTTGTCAATAAAAAACAATGAGTTAGGCAGCATGTCCTCAAGGGAGGCTGGCACTTCTGAAGGCCTATTAATATTCGAGGCTCCATTTACCCCATTTTTGATGTTACCTGAAGATTCGGTAAAACCTGTGGGTATATATGCTGTGGCAGAGAAGTCAGACTTCTGAGAGCCTCAGAACACCAAAGCAGAGAAAAGCCAATCTAAAGATTGCCACTATTTGTGTGAGCCTAGCTCCTATGAACAAAAGCTACCTACCATCTGTAATTGCAAATGATACTGTTCATCTTTGAGTCAGTAAATATTCTTGAACATGCCCACCATTCACTTAGACAAAGAAACAATAATAATAAGGTCTATGTTTTTTTTTTTTTAAAAAAAAAAACATAGCGACTTTTACTGGTTACAGATAATTTACCTCAATTAAATTATTTTTGCTTAAATATTATAGAGAGCTATACTTGCCATAGAGAAAAATTAGAAAAGTATCAACAGTAATATAGTGCTCACTGTAGACAATGTCAACGCTACAGTTTCTTACTTGAATGTTGGCTATGGACCCCATTTGATAACAAAACAGTCAGACACACAGTGGGTTCATTGACAAAATCACAAAGTTACTCTTTGTTTGCCCAGTGTTTTGTTTTTCCACCATATCAAACTATCTACAATAGGATGCTTCACCAAAGAGAATTTCCTTACAGGGGTTTCAAAGTATTAACCATTATATTTGGAGAGTGTTCTCCAAAAATACAGTAGAAAGCAGAAATTAGAAGACAGTGAGCATTTGTTAACACAACTTGAGAGTCTTCTATTTTTGAATAGTTAAAGTACGAATATCTCAGCTTTGGAATGACACTACAAAGAGAAAACTGTGGGGAATAAAAAATTTTGAGATTTTGGGTTGGTGGGGTGGCCCAATAGGTATAGGAACTTTAAAGGTACTTGTTGCACAAGCCTCATGATCTGAATTTGATGCTGTGAACCCATGAGGGAAGGAAAGACTCAACTCCTGAAACTTATCCTCTGACCTCCATATGAATGACCCCCCTTTCTCTCTCTCTCTCTCTCTCTCTCTCTCTCACACACACACACACACACACACACACACACACACACACACAGAGAGAGAGAGAGAGAGAGAGAGAGCTAAGTTTTAAATTGAAATTTTAGAAAAAGCAACTCATAAGCAGCACCCCACAAGTAACTTGCCAGAGATAACTATATGCTAGTACAAAGGTTTGTTTTTGTTTACAAGACAGGGTTTGGTGGTGTATCCTAGGCTAAACTCAAACTCATGATCCTCCCTCCACATCCTCCTAAGCATTAGAATTACAAAATACCAGGACATCATAGGTACATTAAATCCAAGAAGCAGTATTCTATGTGCGTAAAGACCTTGCTGTTCGCTGAAAGGCAATGTTGAATAGAGTTGGGTCTCCCAAGAGAAACTTTTGTTATTTTTTGCATTGCAAGAGGGGGAAAAGGAAAAGGAAACCCAAAAAAGAAACAACAGTCCTTTCCAATACACAAAGAGGAAGGACAGAATGATCAGCAGACAGGTAGGCATCTCAGTTACAAACAGGAAATTACTAAAATAATAAATGAATTCTCAAATGACCAAACACAGACCATACAGGACGTCTTCAGTTATTTTTTGTCTCTGAGAAGCCACATAACGCTCATTTGGAAAAGCATTTCCTATTATGTGACGGAAATGTGACAATGCAGTTACATGAGATGTTCAAGGCATTATTATTTGCACCTACTAAAATAACCATGGGCCATTCATCACTGGAGGCCCAGGTGCCCACTCTGCAGATAACACTTTAGGACACACAGTTCTCTGGGTTTCCTAACATCCTTTGTCCCAACATTCTGATCCTACTGCCCTTGGTATTGTCAGAGCTCTGGCATGGCAGAGAGCTGAGGATATTAGAGGAACTAGGAAATGTCTGCGCCCATCTCAGTTCCCCTGTGTGGTCAGGGGAGGAAAAAAAAAGCAAGATCAGACTAGTAACTTGACATGACGAGACTGTCAAACACTAGCCCACAACTTCTGGATCTGGGTTAGTTGAACGACTCAGTTTGCTATGCAATGCAGCCAGTTGACCCAGTGGACTTTACAAAGCCATGAGTGCTGCGTACCTGGCAAGGAAGTTAAGTATGCATAAGAAGACTTGAAAGAAGGTGCAGGGTGTAAGGCAGATTGCCCTGCCATAGTCTTAGTGGATACTTGATCATGCATATTGGAAGGTAGACACTGTGTACAGAGACACATCCTCTCTCCTTATCACTGTGAAGTGTAATTGGTATCAGGTCGATAAGAGCTAGTCTACTACTAGTGTTTGGTTACGTATCAGGGAACACCATGTAATAGGTAAGCTGTGCTGAGAAACAAGGGAAAAAATCTGGGGGTGCTAAGTTCCCCTTGCAGCTCTAGGGAATGGTGAGATGGAGACAGCATGAAGGGCATTGCATTGCAGGGTTCCACACCTTGCAGCAAGAACTTCAGAGAGAAAGAGCATTCTCTGAAGGACTGCTTAACTGGCCTCATGCCATGCCTCCCTCTGAACTTCTTACTGTTCTCTCTGCGATGACCCTCTCCTTGTAAAATGAATGGCTTAGAGCAGATAAGTTATTTTAATCTTTAGCTTTGAGTAATAAGCCCTTGTCCTTGGCTAGGATCCCAAATATCAAGATGTAGTGGCTCTATAGGAGAGGTGGAAGCATCTCTCTCAGGCATCAGCAGTCGAACACACAGCCTTGAGTTCCAGCTCCAGGCCAGAAGCTGACAACCAGTAGCTGCTGGCATCCCTTTTAACCATTTCTGTTCCTCATTTAAGATTTAGATACAAATTATTCATCTAGGGGAAGAACAACGGGGAATGATTTGATAACGGATGGGATCCTTCAAACCCCAAATCCTAGCTCTGGAATTCACTGTTCTTCAGCCCAAGAACAACTTGCTCTCTCTAGCCTGAGTGGCTCTGCTCTCGGTAATCAGAGGTAAGGTAAACTTCTGCCAGCACACTTCCTTTGTGCTTATTACAAGCAGGCCACGGTCTTGTGGTTTTACTGTATTCCTTGCTACAATCCTGGAAGAAACTATAATTCTGATGTTATAATCTGTTCCCCATGGGTGACCACCTCAATTGAGCTGTTAAGAGTCGAAAGTAAACAAATAAACAGAATAGCTTTGTCTGCTTCAGATTCTATGATAGTTTGGCACAAAAGCTAGCAAGGATGTTGAAATTTTTTCTATCATGGAGAACAACTCACCTCCTTCTTTTATTACTTTGTGAAACTAAAATGAAATCATGGACATGTTTACAAATACATCCCAGTGATCTGAGACAGCACATAACTTTCTATGGAGATTTCGAGACTCACAAACTGCAGTGGGCCCTTTGAATGAACAGGGTCTATAGGTGGATTAAACCAACCCTGGATTAAATGTTTACTTCAAAGAATATGTTCATAGTAACCACATGAAGACATTTTTTTGGATCTAGCAACCACTTGTATAGCTTTTAAATTATATTATGTATTGTTCATAATACAGAGACAAATCATGTAAGATTTGCAAGCATCTGTGATATCTGAATGCAAATATGATAGCAGTTCCCAGGCACTCTAACCATTGAGTATATTATTGTCATCAGGGGTTCCTGAAATGAGTTCCTTATAAATTGGGAGGAACTCTATTTTCTTATGTTTAAAGCCTGAAATGAATGCTGGATAGCATTTACCAATTAGAAAACTGACTAACTGTCCACATTACGTGGCTGCCCAGCTTCTTAGGAGTAGGATATGGGAATCCACTCTCAACCCAAATGGATAAAGTACTCTTTCAGAGCTAGCCCTGGGCAACCAGGAACCCCCACCCCAACAGTAGCAGAGAGACTCACGTGCCCAGTCGCTCCTCATGCTTTTTGCTGTCCTTTCCCCACACTTCAATGTCCAAAATGCCCATCCTGTCAGAGAAGTAGTGAAAGTCAAACTGTTCCTGCCACTGCGGATTTGCACTCTTACACAGTGTCTAGAAAACATGCAGTTACAGGATTTACTTTCTCAGAAGGTAGGTCATGGCTACAGCAGCTACACATTCATGTTATGTCTACAGGACAAGAAGTCACCAGATGAGACTGGTCTCTTAGCAAGACATACTTAACTTCTGGAATAGAAGGGACCCTCATGGACTCAAGTTAGCAAAATATGACTAGTCTTTTAAATGACCCCACAACACAGCAATTTTTTCCATCAAGTTAAATAGACTAGTGTAAGGAACTATAAAATTCACACAAACATGCAGTGAATGAAGGGTCTGCAACTGCTCATTCCTACAGAAGATAGCATTAACTGTTATGTCAAATGCTAGTGATGTTTGTGCTGATGTATATTAGGCCAGGCCTAAGCATCAGATAAATAAACACTTTGTAGAGTCAATTAAAATCTTCTTGATACATTAGGTAGAAACTTTATACTATCTTATAATATATGTCTATTTTTCAGTCCAAAGATACTAAATCCCAATGCTATGACAAAGGGAAAACTGGAAAATTTTATTTTACCATACTTTAAACATTAACAAGAACTTTAGAAAAATCACACACACACGGTCCTGTGTTTTCTAAGTGTGACCAAATTGCCTATGGGTGGTTTTGTTGATAGGATTTGCACTTTCTTTTATGGAGACAAATTTTGTGACTAGATATTTCAAACGTTGGTGACTTGATCTGGCCTTAAGGCTATAGACCAACACTTAAATCAGCACCAACTATTTCTATGATTAGAAAAAAAAAAAGCATGGTGAACAAGCACCTCACACATGCCCCAGTTCTTGTCATGTCATATAAACACATTTCACTCAGTTTTTTACACCATTTTAATCATATCAGATAACAGAGCTTAGATTCCAAGGGGAAAAATATGTCATAGAAATACAAATTCAATGTAGCCTGTTCCATAGGGAATATGGCGAACATTGCTCTAATGCTATACATTACCTCCCACTGAATAGCTAAATGTTCATGGGGATAAATGAGCTTTCCACAGATCCTTAGCCTGACCATGACTGCCAAAGGACTGTTCAGTAGAGGGAAGTGATCATTCCCATACACTCTGGGGCAGACTGCCAGATATGATCTGCTTGAGATGATTCTCTGCTTATCTCAGATCCCACTCAAGCTGATTTATTATTTATTGATTTATTTAATTTATTTATTTTGTATGCTTTTGTTCACTATGTGCCTCAGAGTAAAGGATGTCTAATGCTGGATTTTTTTTTTTTTGCATTGAAATTTGAGCAGCACACAGCTTCCTGTGCTCCTGTCTCCTTCCCCAACTTGTCTATATCTACTCAGCTGCTTCCTGGGTACCAGGAAACCCTAAGGCCCATTTAACTCCCATAAAACATGTCAACTATTCCTATCTGAGAGTTATAAAATAGTTATAGAAAAGATAAAAACTAATTAATTGCCATGGTTTGAAAATGATGATTTTTTTAAATTCAGTCCACACCAAATTACTAAGATTAAGAACTATATAGAGGTATTTGTAGGATGAGACAATTTATTTATATTTTTAAACAGTTAAAATACTTGTTATTTTTTAGTATTTTATGCAGTTGGGTCTTACTGTTTTTTTTTTTTTTTTTTTTTTAAACAAAAAGGAAAACAACAAAAAAATCAGCAAACCCTAGAAACATCAGATCTAGTTTTGGCGTTCAGACAAACAAGGGAAAAATAAAACAGGACATACAGTTTTGAAACTATTTTTACTTCTTTCCAACATTTTAATGTTCTCAAGTAGAAAGCTGCTTTCTTTTAGAGCTATGAAGAACACTCATCTACCCTTTTCCTGCAGTCTACAAAGCCCACACTGAAGCTTATTCTCACACTGAAGATGTCACGCATGCAGAACTATGAGGTGTTAAGCTTTCCTATCTCTGAAATACATGTGAAAATGAATTACACTAAGCGATACCCACTGTAGTTTAGTGCATCTAGACTATTGCCCTGTTTTCTGGGATGCTATTTAACATGGCTGGGGGGAAGGCTAACATTAGTTGGCTCCACTCTTGAGCAATATAGAGTGGGGTGATTTTTCATCTTTATTGAACAGAAAGATGATATTCTCCCTTGTGGAATTAACAGAACTTACCTTGCTCTTGTACCTCTGGTCTCCCAGTTTTAACTGGACAAACATCTCTGTCATGTTCCCTCCTGAGACATTCTTCCCTTCCAAGAGAGTTATACTTATAACCCCATTCCAGAGCTGGTTCTTCCGCAGGGACTCTGAGAGGCGTAGGTTGCGGATCAAGGAGGACTAGGAATAAATAAATAAATAAATAAATGTTGGTTGCTCTTGAAAGTGAGTCTGGCAGACACGAACACAGGAATTCCAGTCCTCCCTTTTTCAGCCTGGGGAAAAAAGCCTTAGTATTCCTTGGTTTTGCAGATCTATGCTCCCTGGTCTGTGAGTTGCTTCCACTGTAAGCAAAAGATACATGCCAACAATAAGTGGCTTGGGCCGTGGTCTATGCTCCCACTCCAAAGAGCATAGGATTCCTTGAACTTGGCTTTGGCTGTTTGAGGGGGAGAAAGGCACTTTTGAAAACAGAGCACTAAGAGACAAAACACTTCTGGGGATTCAACAATAATGACTGTGGACTTTACCTATCACAATTAGTTTATCCTGTCTCCCCCTCATTCTTCAGGCTAATATTTTTAAAAGTTCCATGACAGTGAGAGGAACCACAGCCCAAAGTGTAGTTTAGTGCATCTAGACTATTGCCCCGTTTTCTGGGAAGCTATTTAACATTTACAGTCACCTAACTAGCCAAGTAAGCTGTGTGGATCTAGAGGGTGAGGTGGGGCCAGGTGGGATGGGAAGGAAAGTATAAAGTCCATTTCAGAGATCCTGAAGACTATGTAATTCAATCTATTGTTTTTCTTTGTCTAAATTATTTTATTTATATAGCCCTTAAAACACAATATAGACAGAAGGAAAAAAATCTATTATGAAATGACCAAGATGGTGGCAGCAAGATGGTGGCTGCGCCTTTTCTAATGCCCATTAATGTACATTTTCAGCTCCCACAAAACTCAATGGAATAAGCTGTAGAACCAACCTCCATGCCCTCACCCACTACGTTCAACTTTCCAATGATCTCATTTCATCTCTCTCTTCACCATGCCTTCCTACAATATTTGAGTGAGAAATCCATATTTGGTACTATGGAACCAAAATGGCACCATGACACTCAACAAAAGAAACCGTCCTCCCTTTAGCATTGTGCTGCACCCTACAGGGCTCCCTTTGTACCCATCTCTCAGTGGTCTCTTCATACTTCGTCGTTTTGAGTTAGAATTTTCATATGATCCACATGCTGCATTTAGTTGTCAGACTTCATCTCCAAAGTCTACTTGATAAGGGAATTGGAACGAGCATATATTTTTCTTTAGTGGAAAGGATCCCTGGACTGAAGAATGTAAACGGAATTGAGCATCAGGACAAACCAATGCATGGCTAACTCTGTGTAGCCATTCCTGTCATCATCATCTGCTTACTATGTCTTTCTGGCCACTTAGACCCCAATTTGTTCAAACACCCAGAAGTCACAATTTATGCTACAAGTAATAAGTCAGGTCCATATTAATAATATATGAGATTATTTGATCCAACTCTGTCACTCCATCATTCTCAAGAAATGATGTTATCAGTGCCACTCTGTATATTTTGATGAAAATTGTGTGCTAACATTAAATAAAATTACTTTTACAGAAGGATGTACTCCCAATCATAATGATTTTCTTCTGTGTATATGTATATGTGTATGTGTATGTGTATGTGTGTGTGTGTGTGTGTGTGTGAGAGAGAGAGAGAGAGAGAGAGAGAGAGAGAGAGAGAGAGAGACTAATTTTGAGATACTAATGCAGACCAGAACATGAAGTTGAAAAATAATGAAAGAGAACAGAATCTCTTCTCCAAGAAGACAAAGATCTCTTAACCCTGATGATCACTTAGTCTTCTCTACAATATATTCAATAACAAGAGATGCAAAATAGTTTAAATTAAATGACTTTACTGAAATCACATCACAAAAGCAGCACCCAACACAGACATACATCTATGTGTGTCCTCATCTACAGATGTACATATGAACACAGAATATATACTTATGCTTTTTATAGCTTTCTGAGTGCACAGGTTGAAATGTCTGCCTTTAAAGGAACAAATGAGATTTTGATTCATAAGTCGGTGGTAATTCCCTCTTTTGCTGGTTTTTTTTTTTTCTTCTTAAAAGTTTGACTCCTAACCAACGAGCTAAAGCATGACCTGTCCCACGGCCATGCTTCAAAGTTCCGACAGATATATTCCTCCCTCAACACTGCAACTATTTCAAAATCCCTTTTATAAAACGGGGAGTAATGTCCACAAAGGATCAAAGGGCATCCTACAGTCTGGCAATTGCCTAAGAAAAATGGCAGCGTGTCCGTGAAATATGCCCTAAAATAATTCTGCAGTGCAGTATGTCCTAATTTCAAATTGGATGTTTACCTTGGAAAGGCCTCTGTCTAACTTGTCTATGAAGCAGCCCCACTTAGCTCTGTGAGCTCTGTGAAAATGGAATCCAAAGCTGGTTATTAAGGGGGCTGGAGATGGGTTCCATATGGCGTAACAGCATGGGAGGGCAAAGCCGAGGTCTGCGTCAGGCAGGGCTTGGCTGAAGCTCCTGATCTATCCATGGACACTCGTTGTGTTACAGCGGAACATCTGGATTATGGCTTGTAATGTCCCTGGGAAATATCCTCTTTCCATCAAAGCCTTTATCTATCTCAGTCGGACTTTGAACATTTTAGTATTTAACGCAGTCATGTTTGATCTGATAGTCTTGCTCATTCACTGGCCAAGTTTTTACCCCCCTACCCCCACCCAAGGCAGGGTGGGAGAGGAGAATTATTTATTGCATAGTTCGCAGATATAAAAGAAAGCATGATGTTTATTCTACTCATTTGACCTTAAAAATCATTTTGCTTGCAAAACCTATATCTATGTAGTTGTATGTGATCTAGAGACATTCTTTATACTTTCTTCAGCATTCCTTCCTGAAGACAGACAGACAGACAGAGTCACCCACTGTCTGCTCTACTGCCCAGCCAGGTTAGTGAGCTCTAGTCTGTTCTTCAAACTTCTCCTTTCTCCCCACAACTCGTCTGCACTCACTCAGTTAGCTGAATACTTGGATTTTCTTGTCTCTGTCCCTGCCTACAAGGGAGATTTGTCATCTTAATGCAGCCTGGAATACGATAGGCAAGGAGGAAATGACCCATCAAAGGGGAAACCCACCCCACCTGAGCTGAAACAAACACCAGCTGATAGAGCAAAGTTTCTGGGTCCTGACCCTAATTCCTCCCCAGACAGGAGGGATAAAATATAGTGCATCAGGGTTCTGTTATTTTCCTCTTTCCTCCCCAAGGATCAGAACCTTTTAGTATTTCTATATGATCCATTCATCTCTCTGTGTCTGGGCCCCCACACCATATGAACTACATTCATTCTTCTTAGAAGGAAAAAGTGACATCCATTGAAAGCGCATCCATTAATTATTAATAGAAAAATAAAAACAGGGTGTGATCTTCAGCTTGTTAAATATACTGATTTTCATGCAAATGAAACACCCCCTCACCCCCCAGTGATTTATTTAGTTCTAAGTCACCACAATCCTATACCCAGGCTCAGCTCGAAGAAAAGGAGCCACCCGTATGCAATGGGAACTTCTGCTCACTTCAAGGAGGTACCAAGACTCATTTAAGCATCTCAAAAGGTTCTCACACTGGAGTGGATTCTCAAAGTGAATGCATTTATACAGGGTTTACGTAATGACTTGCAGCCTGGTGACATCAAGGTAGACCATGATGTTAGGAGGTAAGAGGAACATCTATGGCCATCAACAGCAAGACTACATTCAACTGTTCCCTGCAATCTCCAGAATGGAAAGTCCACATGAATATCAGAAGAGGAGAAACAAAGGGAGGGAGAAAAGGTAATGAAAGACACACGGGCAGATCAGGCTCTGGGGGGATGTTTCAGGGATTAAGAGCATGTGTTTCATAAGCACACAGATAGACGGTCAGAGCCTCTGGCACAGCACCTACATAAAGACAGGCATGGCCGTGAGTTGCTAGCAGTGTAAATGTAGATGGAGAAAGAAAAATGGCTGGAGCTAAACTCCTAGCTAGTTTAGGTCAAAAGATTGGCTCCAGGCTCAGTGAACCACCCTATCCTAAGGAACAAGGCAGAGATTGATAAAGCAGGATAGCCAAGGGTTTCATCAAACCTCCACACAGACACACACAGACACACACAGACACACACACACACACACACCAGTCACACACAGATGCTCACGTGCTACTCACATATAAATACCACACAGAATAAACAAACAAACAAACAGAGTAATGATCAAAAGCAGTGACTCCTATGGGCAAGGGACATGCAAAATACTATACAATATATTAATTTTTTAGGTGATGGCAATGTGAAAGTCTGTGGAATGCATCCTATCCACCCATGATGGTTGTAAAGTCTCTGTGACAACACAGGCAGCCAACAGAAGCAAATGCATGAAAAAAATTAAAAATCCAACCACCACTGTCCCAAAATTAACTAGAAAAGTGAGGTTCTACCTCTCTTGACCATTCCTTTGTGAAGCTGAAGAAAAGCACCCAGTCTATAAAGGCCTTTACTGAAATATTCCTTTCAAGTGTTTTCAGCATGTAAAACTACTGCTTCCTGTCAACAGCTTTACAGCACAGGGAGAGCAGACCCACACATGCAGGGAGCCGGTTTCTGGAACAGGCCTTCCTCTGCAATTTCTTACATCATCCAAAGAGTGTCCTGGGCCATAAGGGCTGCCAGAACCACATAAAATTCTCAACTAAGGATACAAAGAAAACTTTCTACGTTTCCCACACATACATGTACATGGGAGATAAGATTTATATTGTAGATGTGGTTGTATCAAAAGTTCCAATGATATAAAAACACAGTCTGTGTCTAGAGTTATAAAAGTGCTGTCTTTATTTCATCTTCTTAGTTATAAGGAAATATCACTCACGTTTTATATGTAAAGAAATAAAAACTAAATTAAGAAAATATTTAATAAATAGACTAGTACTGTATTGTCATCAATGTCTCTCTAAATTTGGGACAAGAAAAACACATTTTATATTATTAACAAGGAAGGAAGAAATTACATTTAAGCTGAGCATGGTGGTGCACACCCATAATCTCAATCCTTGAAGGGATGAAGGGAAGAGACTGAAGTAGGCTGACCAGTATACATTTGAGGCCAATTTCATCTACATCATGTGCTTTAAGTTACAGCTGTGTGGTAAAAACTTGTCTCACATCTATAAGGCAAAAACAGTTTTAAAATAATCTTTAAAAATAATTATAACAATTTTCAAATGTGACTGGTTCAGGAGTTATATTTAGAAACAAGTTGTTTGAACTCTACTATGATCCCTGCCTCTTTCTGGGTGGCTCCATTATCTTGAACGGGCACACATCCATGCTACTGTGTCTCATTTTCTGGGTCACTCTAGTCTTCTCCAAAGCTTCCTTGTGCAAAACCTTGGGCCCCTTGCTACCCCCACACAGGACTAGGAGATGGCCTTGTGATATGGCCCTGGAGACTCTCTCATCCTACACACTCAAATTCTCAAATTCACACTTACACTCCAGGACAGCATTCCCACTATAAGATAATGCTCCATGACAAATTTTGGTGCAAGCCTGATTCTAATGCTACTGAGGAGACAGATATGATCAGGTACCTAGGAAGATGGTGCCCTGACTCTCTGTCCCAGAGCACATAGAAGCTTACAGAGCCCTAGCGGGTTGACAGCCTGACCTGAACATGGTTGCAGCTTCCAGAAAGCAGAAAAACCCCAGAAGTCACTGTGCCTCATTTCATGTTGACCTCAGCTTCTTAAAAGGCAGCAGAAGGGTCAGGGTTGAGACACTCAGCATGAGTCTATGCAGGGCCACAACTAGACTTACAGACAGCAGACAACAACTAGACAGAGACAGGGCAAGGGTGGAGCTCAGTGGTAGAGTGTGTGTTTAGCCGAACACCTGGAGGAGTTCTATTCCTAGCATCAAGAGTTAACAAAATAAAGATAGAGGAGAGCACTAAATGACAGATAATACATACTTCGAAGAAGAAGACAGAAATATGTAGATCCCCTAGATTTAAATATAAACAACCAACATGCAGAGAGAGAGAGAGAGAGAGAGAGAGAGAGAGAGAGAGAGAGGGAGGAGAGATCTGGCAGTCTGAACATATAATTCCAAGCCTGTGAGTTTAACCAGAAAAGCATATAGTGCAACTGTGTTACTATGATCAGACACTGAAGGCCATGTACAGATGGAAATGAACAAACCAAAAGTACAGCAAACTGCTCACCAGAGTGTGTGTGAGGAAACACACGGCACCCTGGACCCCTTGAATGTTTCTTCATGTATCAGGGACTCCTTCACACTACGTCCAGGCTCACACCCCAATAAGGTATCAGGAGTTCACACAGAGAAATGTGTATGGTAAGACCTATTTAACCAGACAGTTGACGGAGAGACACCACCATTTGGGTAGAAACTTTTTCTCTCTCTTTTTTTTTTTTTTTTTTTTTTTTTTTACCCTAACTACAAACAGACAAAGCAATCATTAAACTCACTCCTCTTCCTGGGTGAGGTTTGGTTAGACAGGCAGGCAGGCAGACAGACAGGAGTCCCATCAAATTATTTCACTAGCCTCCTGCAGTCTAAGTTCTTCTGTAGCGAATAAGCTTTGTGCCAATTTCTCTTGCTGTACCGAGCCAGCTGGAGCACAGATGATTAGGGGGAGCGAGAAAGTGGAGCCGGCAGAGCTCAGCAACCACAATAACACAGAAAAACTGCAATAAAAGTCTACAAAGCCAAACGGGCCAAAAGTTGGCACTACTAGTCAAGGAATTTCATAACAGGCGATAAAAATGTTATACTAGCGTGGGTCCTCTCTTATCTCAGATAGCTGACATATTAATGTGTGAATCATAAGGTCAAGAAAGAGACAAGGCAGGGTATGGTCTCATCCCAATGAAAATGCATAGAAGGCACAGGAAATCCATAGCTAAAGGAACATGTGTTCAGACATCCACAGACCTGATGAGGAGAGCCTCTCCCTACAACTTTCTCCGTGTGTGTGTGTGTGTGTGTGTGTGTGTGTGTGTGTGTGTGTGTGTGCATACATGAACATGCACGAGACAGAAAGGGAGAGACAGAGAGATAGGAGTAGGGGGGGGGGAGAGAGAGAGAGAGAGAGAGAGAGAGAGATACAAGCTGTCTAGGTACCACCACCAAGGATCTGTTATCCCTATCTCTAGTTACTGTTGTATCCCCTCGTGCATTAAACAGTCTGAAGGTCAGAACTGCTGTGAGTATTCTTACGTAGAGCTGCAGCAGGCATCACAGTATACCCAAGTGAGTCTATGAGCAGCCCGGGGTTCACTGGCTACTGCGTAGCAGAAATGGGAAAAATAGGAGTTCCAGTCTGTGATCCATTATATAGAACCCTGATTTCTTCATTCCATCCAATGGTCATTTTAAAAGATTTTCTACATGGAAGCTAAGTCTATCTTAAAAAGCCATCCTTCTATATCTATCCCATTGAAATCTAGGGCAAAATATCAAAGATACATTTTAAAACATACCGTAAAGACACTCTTATTCAGGAACATTTGAGGTAACCCCCCCCCCAAAAAAAATACAAAAGTTACAGAGAAAAAGAAGCAATCATCTAAATAAAGACACTGTCAAAATCAGATTGAGGTTAAAAATCCCTGTTATGAATTAAGTAGTACAGAAGTATATTTTTTTTATTCACATCAAAGTAATCCTCATATCAGACATTTTCTAAGGTTAAGTATAATATGAAAATCCTAAAAATGAAGGTTGTATGGGGTAGAGAAATGGTTTAGGAGCTAAGAGCACTGGTTGTACTTCCAGTGGTTCTCAACCTTCCTAACACTACAATCCTATAACACAGTGTCTTATGTTGTGGTGAGCCCCAATAATGCAATTATTTTGTTGCTACATTCCTACAAATTTTCTACTGTTATGACTCCAAATATAAGTATCTCATATGTGACTCCCCTCATCCCTAGGGGTGGCGACCCACTGGCTGAGAGCCACTCTTCTAGAGCTTCCAAGTTCAATACCAAACATCTACATGGCAGCACCCGGCCATCTGCAACTCTAGTTCCAGGGGATTCAACTCCTTCCTTTGGACTCCAGAAGTACCAGGCCTGCATGTGTTATACAGGTACATATGCAACAAACATTTGTACATACAAAATATTTTTAAATAATTAAAGACATTTGTGGTTTAAAATATCAAAGGGGATATGATCAGAGAACTTTATATATGTTTATAGTGTTAATGGCAATGGGTGTATAATTACTGAGCGACTCTTTTTCATAAGACAGTTTACTAGCTGTCTCAGTTTCCTCCTTAAACTGTATACTTTCCAATGCAAAAAAAGTGACACCATTAAGTGTTCACCAATGTATAATCTTCATGTCTCACATATGAATATCTTGTATACACCAAATTTTTACTTGTCTGGAATGTTACTAAATATAGGTACTAGCTTTGGGCATTTATTACATTGCTAAGCCCAGCACACACTGAAGTCAAAATCCCAGAAAGTAAGAGAGAAATAAGACCCTCAGCTCAGCCTCAACACATAACTCTGTTGTATCTATATATAAATACTGCTCTCTGGATCCCCTGTACCCTTCATATTTTTGATATCTTTATCCAAGCCGTCGACATTTTTCCTACCCCTCTTCATTCCTTTGGCCATTGTTCCATAACCTCTCCTGTCCACCCTAGGCTCCAATATTCCCCAGGCTCACAATTTCTGTTTCTCGCCTTTATGTTCTCCCACAAACTGCCAGTGCTCTTCCACAGACTGAAGCTCCCTAAGTAAAGACGGTTATTGATGTACAGTACCAGTGTTTTAGTGCAGTAGCAGAATCAATAAAGGAGAAAATACTGCTTTGTCAGGCTTCACCAAGGCATTCTGGGAAGCTTTACTGCTTTGGGTGGTTACAGCAACTCTTAATACAGAGAGCAAGAAGCAGACTCCCTTCTGCAGTGAGAAATGATGTTCTCCTACCCTCTAGTGACTGTGCAGGGATAAGGCAAAGGTGGACAGTGTCCGAGAACACGGCACACCATTGTTATCATGCCCTCTCCTGTTTCTGACCAAAGAGCAAGGAACCCAGTGAGGTGGGGAGGAGGACCAGTTATTACCTTGACATAATTCTGTTAAAATGTTTAAAATGCAGAAAGCATATACTGGAATCTGACTGTGCCATGAGATCATTGGCACCTACAGATTTCCGATGCAAGAGAGGCTTATTCACTTTCTATATATCTCTCTATCTCTCTGTGTGTCTCCCTTTGTCTCTCTCTCAAATAGATTAAGAATTCTTGATTTGCATGCAGACTCCACATTGTATGGGGAAATAGTCAAGGGTATTGTACATGTATAATTAGAAATTGTATACGCACAGACACACTGGTGCTTAGTCAAGTGATTGTTCTACTCGTTCTACTATAGGGACAAATTAGCCCCAGCACTCTGAAATCAAATTTGACAAAGATCCTAAAGTACTACATCACTTAACTAGAATTCTACATCTCTTGATAAAGGAGCAAGAGTTGCAAACTTAAGTTAAAAAATACTTTGGGTGGGATTGCTTTTAGAATAATTTTCCCATTTAGTTATCTAATTTATTAACTTAATAAAAGATTAAATAAGAACCCTTTCCTTGGAATTCTTACTTGTGTAAACTGTAAAATATCATACAATTGCTTAGATATATTAATGATTTATAACCCACCAGCACTGCATGAAGAAATATTTCTACTTAACAAATTGAGAAATAGTTTTGGTCCAGAAGATGTGACTGAGAGTTATAAGGGCTGCCAGAGATTCTGCCAGTCTTCACGTGGCCCCTGAAGCACTTGCATTAGCTTTTCATGGCAAATAACTTCCTGAAGGGACAGCAGCTAACCATGCCACAGTCTAAGTGTTCCAAGCTTAATGAAGTATAAAGTCCTAACATGCCCGGTACATATAAAATGTCACCACTCAAACAAGCACAAGTTCCAACATCTGGTCATGCCCTAACTTAATGAAACTCTAACGAAAGCTCCTTCGCTTTTTATTTATTAAAACAGTAAGAAGTAAAGAATGCTGTTACAAATCAAGTCTGAACAATACTACACACACACACACACACACAGAGAGAGAGAGAGAGAGAGAGAGAGGTATTTATCAAAAATATGAAGTTTTCTCCAAATTATATAAAGACAAAAACAAGCAAACTTACCTTGCTGGCGCTTATCCGCTTCCGATTGGACCAACGCTTCAATTTATAGTGAAGATGCCAAAATGAAAAAGAGAAACATTGGCTCCTTAATAATGCAATTAAACTATTTTACCATATAATGTAGATTATATTCAATTATTCCCAAATCTGAAAGTTAACATTACCCATCACTCCCCTCAATAAGCTCATGTAAAATATAAACTAGAAACAAAGAAATGTCACACTTAGGTGACTGTACTAATCATTTATTTCTTCAAAGTACTCAGAGTGGATTAGTCTTGGCAGACAAAGACCATTCAATCTCAGTAAGAACATTTTTTAAATAAATAAAATAGTATAATTTCATCTTCCAAAAGGAGAATATTAGATTTCTTCTACTGACAATGTTTAGGGAGCTCTGAAAAACTGTAAATTCTTTAACTAATGTCAGTTCCTGTTCAGGTCATCCATAAATTTACTTAATAGAAAACATAATTCTGTACTTTCAAAGGTTAAATCTTGATAGTTGAACTAACAGAAAAGAATGCAGAACTTATGCCACATGGAAATCTGATATTTGTAGGCTAATTAAAAAATACTAAAAAAAAAACCTTTAGAATCATTATTGTCCAATTAAATTAATTTAGTGGATCAAGCGAATGTGAAGAAAGGGAAAGGGGTTGAAGGCCAATGCATTTCACACTGTTCTTTTTCTGATCTCTCCTTTGTCCTGAAAATGCTGTTCAATTTTATGTATGGTTGAAATTTTCTTTCAGTAAAATCCTTCCCTCCCAAGTCAGTATCCAAAAAACACAATGCTTTGGCTGGCTCACTAGCATCCTGCTTGTGAAAATGTGGCAAAACCCATGATCCTGCAATTTAATTGTGAATCTCACCAAGCTGACCACATCTACTCTAATGCTCAAGGAAGAGAAAAAATGGAGGTAAATGGCATGTTTGCTCTGCTAATGCCTTCTCAATCAAGAGGAAGCCTGAAAACGGATAACTGTCAGGAGAAGTTCACTTCCAGTTCACTAGCAACAACTAAGGCAAGACGGGGGACCCTTACGGCTCATGCTCATAATCCCTGTCCTGGAAAAATGGTGACGGCATCGTTGTACACCTGACCATAGTGCCAGGTACTACAAATAGGCCTTAAAATAAAATGGGCAGGTATTTTCTCAATAAAAGTATCAAGTATTTTCACTTAATCCAATCACTGAAATTAATGACAACTTCAAAGAGGCATAAATATACTAGGTCTTTTTTTTTTCTTTTGTATAAATATTTAATTTTCTGTAGCATGATATCTACCTTACTACAATGCTACAAACTACCATATACAGAGTTTTTCTACCCGGTCTGGCACCCTTAGTTGATCATGCCATGATAGTGCCAATCCCCATGATGGTACCCTCGCTCTTACCCATGCATGAGGGAAACACCTCAGAGAGGTTAAATAAGCCTGTAGATTTGATGGAGTCTTGGTAGGTCTGGGAGCCAAACATAGACAGTTTGCTGACAAGGCCCACAATGCTAATTATGATCCTACTCTCTTCCCAGTCAGGGCCAAGTTTGCCATGCTCAGATACCCAGCACAGACACACGCTGCACATCTTAAGAAGGTTATTGTCACCTTGGTTCAAAAGCCAGCAAACGTGACTTACTGTTAGCAAGAAAAATGGGTACAAGACTAAGATTCCAAACCAACACTCCTCCTCAGTTCACACATTAGGGGAAATGTATAAACCAAGCACACTAATGACATAAATCTACTGCCTCTAGGACCAACAGGGAAAGTCGTTTCCACATTAAAAACCCTGAATAAAAATGCCATCTATTATCCACTTAATAAAAAGAAAACAGATATTTTTTCTATTTATTATACCCAAATAGGCCATGATAGTCCTGTAAGTGGGATACTATATATGGTTCAAAACAAAGCATCCCTCCATTATTGACCCATTGGTAATACTTAGATCAATTGTATAAAGCAAAAAACGGAAGTTATAATGCAAAGTAAATTAGACAGGGGGTCCTCTGAGTGATTCTGCTTTCAGAGTCTATATAATCCACTGTACAGTTGGCTTCTACTGGGCATAAGGCGAGCACACGGTAAGCAGAGATTCTAACAACCTCAACAGAGGAGGCAGGGAATGGGGTTCAAATATTAAGAGAAGCCAGACTAAATTAGATGAAGACAGAAGATACTCTTTGAGCCTTGAAAAGACAGAGTTCCAGATGCATCAAAAGTGCACACCCAAGCTGCTTCTCACATTAATTGCTTTCCAGTGTGAGATAAATTTAAACCAAACTGCTGCTCCTTTAAAATTCCAAATGTGATGGTACTGAAATGCCACTGAAATGCAATATGATTGCTGAACACAGGTCTAGCTAGACATATAAAAACTCAAAAGACTCAGCCATTTCCATGAGAGAAACCAACTTTACAAAAAGCACCCAAGAAATTATTAGAACAGAATGGGTGTTAATTTTCAGTACACTTCTCCTATTACTTTAAGCTAGCTTCTGGGAATTAACTAGTAAATTAGATATAGTCTTCATTATGAAATAAATTCCAACAGAAAGATTAAGTAATAGCTAAAGTGAAGAATATTTACTTTCCTTTAGAAGGTATTAACAGAAGTCTAACTTGTGAACAGGCTTCAGATTTTCATATTGGATTCTATGCAGGTTCAAATGTAACACAAATATTCTTTCTCCTGTCACTCCTTCAGCTTTTTTTTTTTTAATCTTTCAGTCAATTGTAATCAAACACACTGTGTTCTTATTTTAATTATTGGAATTATAATATGAAATCCATGAATATGAAAATGAGATTATAATTTTCATCAGCATGTTTACTTGTAAGAACAGACTTTCTGTCTTATCTTAACAAAATCGAAGGCTTCGCTGGTGGGGCAGACTTTGCCACTATATAGTGTGCTAATGAGAAATTTCCATGTGGTAGATGAGTGAACATTAAAATTTACATTTTCACAAATACACGTGCGGTGAAAAAGCCAGCAGCTAAAAGCAACAGCAAGAAGGCAAAGGCCTTCTTGTAAGTTTACACTGGATCACCTCAGAATCCGTGATGTAAACATTAAATGCTGGGAACTGATTGCATCACTGAATATATAAAAGTTACCCAGAATCTAAGAACGACTAAAGGGAAACTCTGATACCTAAGAAAACTGTATTTCCAAGGGTTTGTTTAGCTAGGCAAAACACTCTGAGTTTAATAGCAATCCTAACCATACCTTAAGTCAGCCAGGTAACTTCTTATTACCTGGGTTGTCTGAGCAGTAGTTCATGAGAGAGAACATTCATAACCACGCACTGATAATTGATGCAAATGTTTTACTTCTCCCCCTTCGTACACGATTGATAGTCACCCTGTGTGCTGGACAGTCCTCAAAAAGCCATCTGTCACGATGGAGAGTTCAAACAGAAAGGTCCACACTTACATGCCTCTTGAAATCACCCTGTTTTACAACTAGGTTCAGATTTAACACAATCACTCCCATGTCATCTTCTAAACTGTTTGGATCTTCCAATTTTAAAACGTGTTCTGTAGTCCTGCAAGCAAAAACACAGCATGGGATTTTTAACACTAATTGTCAATAGGACATGACAGTACAGACATCAGGAGCTTATGGTAAAAGCCCCACTACCTCTGCATAAGGACTAGATATGATGAGGTATTTGTGGGGAGCAGGGTGTGGATAGAGAATCACATTTGGTAAAAATAAATTTTCTGGGGGAAAAAACACTCTGACATTATCAAATTTAACAATGGTCCACTGAGTTTCCTGATCTACCACTAAAATAAAGTATAAAAACAGATAGTTAAATTATGGACCTCAATATTTTTTAAAAAAATCTAAATAAGCACCATTTGATATGAATGTCAGTTTCCTCTAAAACTCACCGATAATGATTCAAGGTAAAAATACATTACCTGTTAAGTTCAAGGTCCTTGAGAACAACAAAGGCAGAACCCATGAAATCAGACTTGGTTAAGTCTCGGTCGTAAACCTAGAAAAGGGTTTGGGCATTAGCACACAGGGCTGTTCAAACCAGCTGGGTTCACCCCACCTCCTACGAACATACAGAATCGGCTGGAGACTCTGAAATCCATCTTTCAATCATGACAATAATCTGCACAGTGAAGCTGAATAAAGCTACAGGCAAGTCAGTACAGAGAAACAAGTTGCCTATTTTGCCAACTGCACTCAAAACAAAAGCAAAAACGACTTTTGAAGCAGTGGTCAAATACAACAAAATATTACACACCGTGGACTCGCTCTGTACTTTAATTGGCCTCTCATTAAAACTTAGCATGTTCCACGGTGAGCAAATCTGCCAATTAAATAGAAATTTGCTAACTATTGTACAGCCGTCCTATTCTGTCCTCAACTCGTATGGTTTTAACCCGGATGTTGGCGTAATTGATGCTTACACCTGGTAGCTTGTAGCTCTATTACGTATAAAGTTTTTTCCTAATGAGAACAGTGTCTGCACTTGTCACCACTTCAGGGCCAGTAATAATTCTTCCACACTAAGTAAGTTTAAATATAGCCAATAAGGCCATTATTTACACAGTACATGGTGACTTTGTAGCACATGTATGTCCCTGATTTGAGGGAAACACAATCTCATAAAGAAGCTTTAAAAAACTTCCTCCTTCGGTATTAATATTTTAATCTGGTCTTGGAGCACCGTGGAGGGATTAATTGAGGCACGTTCACTTTTAAGGAGGCCTGAGAACTACAGAAGAATAAATATTTTGAAGCCGGGAGCTGGTTTGAAAACTGAAAGCTGTCGGGGATTATTACCTTCACGCGCAGCTTTTGATCAAGGCTTTGTATTGGCAACACAACCATCTCATCCCAAATTGGGTTCAAGTTCTTATATATCACTTTACTTTTGTACAGTGTCTTCCCGTTCAGCTTAAATTTCACATATGGATCACTCGTGCCTTTAAAAGGAAAAAAAAAAAAAGGAGAACAAGACAGAATTTTTAAAACCTAGCATCTCTATCAAGTCGAGATTTTTTGCCACAGACCCCAGGCCCGAAGCAAGCCAGAGAACACACGGAGATCAGCGTCTCTTTGTACAGCAATGGGAAACCCTAGAGGTGTCACGGGAAGGGAGAAATGCTACAATTTAAGGGCAGATGACTAATTCCATTTTATCTTTAGTGATTGAATACGAATGGGCTCTTGGAGCTTTTTATGTGGTTGCATTGTGCGTATGTCATCCCTCAATTGTCCACAAAATAAATTCAAAAAAAAAAAAAAATCAAGGCAGTGTCAGGAGTCCTGGGGAGAAGCCTGCCCCTCCTAGGATCAGCATAAAGTCCATGAAAAGGGAAAGAAGTCACTTCCAAATATTTAGCAGATGGTTGATTCAACAAAATCTTATCCCTTAAAATATAAGCATAATAAATAAACCGGTCTCTGCAACCACTGATTCAAAAGATGGTGTGAGGGGACTCAGCCTGGAACCGGGGGCGGGGGGGGGGCACAGAGATTAAATCAACAGAGTGGGCATTCTTTGCTGCCCCCTCGCAGCACCTGCACCAAAGCTCCAGACATTGTCCCCACCCACGGCCAGCTGAACTGCACATCAACCAGGCCTTCAGCTGGCCCCAGCGCTGACACGGCTGACCCCAGCGGCCCGTCCTGGGGAGCTTTGAAATGGATGCCAAAGAGAATGAACGATATCCCTGGCGTTGATACAACCCCGCCCCCAAGCAAAAACCTGATGGTAGTAGATCCTCCTTCACACTTCTCAGGTCAACTAAAACAAAAAGAGCTTGGAAACATAATACACGGAGTATGCCTTGTGCCTGTGCGTTACATGAATGCGTGTATCATCTAACGTGCTAAGGACAGACTTGCTCACCTTCACCAGATCAGGGAAGAAACGAGAGAAAATGAGCAATTAGCAGGGAGAGAAGGGAAGGCCTGCTCAGGATGCTACCAACATAAAACTTGTGACTTGGAAGGAAACCCAGCCCTATGAAGATGCGTGGGGTGGGGGACTACTGTTGGATTCAGGGCCCCAGACACGCTCTACGAACATTCACTGAAATGAATTTCTGATATGAATATCAATCAGATACCACCTACAAATACGCTATCCTAAATTAATTCCACGACTTTGTCACAAATGGTTACATGTCGTTAAGAACTGCCATTCCTTAACAGCCTGACTCTTAGGCACCTTTAAAGTTTCCACGGGGCTCTAATAGTCAAAAGCATTGAAAATGAGTGGAATATGCTCTCCAGCTATTCGAATGGGAGGTGGCATGCCTATAGAACAAGGTGGTATACACTATGTAATGTCAATAGCTTTACTAAAGCCGGAGCTTTCTGAACTAGCATTCATGTCATACAAGGGTACTAACTTTAAACAAAGAAATTCAAATAATCTACAGAAATAAATCGTATGTGTCTAACTCCACCATCTACAGTTTGGCAGCATAGGAACAGAAGCCCAGCCTTCGTTTGAAACACATACCCATGCCGAACAGTTCTGGAGGGCTAGTAAAAATAAATGCATTCCCAGGCACTCAGTGGAACTCTCACTGGCGAGTGAGCATCTGCTCACCCCTCCTTCAGCAGCCTGAGAGAACACCTCTGGCTAGTCAGGCTTTAACAATCATCCTGATATATATATATAAAAAAAAGTGTGGGGGGGAGCTATAATAAAAAGAGGCCTTTAATTAAATGAAATTGCCACTCTGGGATCAGACCTTCATGCTTGTCAGCGTACTCTCAAAATAAACATCTCAAACCTCGGCCTCTGCGGTGTCACTTTCTCACAGGCAAGGCATACTGGGTAATCCCCAAGCATCTTGACAGCTACATAATGTTCAAACTGTTTCACGGGTGAATGGCGGCAGTTGCATGAAAGAAAATATTAATGTCTGGAATTAATAGAAAGAAAAAAAAAAGGACCATGGTTTACAAAGCCAAACAAGGAAAGAGGGTGTCAAGTTAGTGCAGTGTTAATTGTTAGAGAAAATTTGTGAGGAGGGGGGAGCGCATGGTGATTTTTTTTTCCCTCTCTGAGCCTAAGTGCCTGACTGTCAGGGAAGTGGCATCTCAACTAAGCAGGTTCTGAAAGGGGGCCAGCAGCTCAGGAATGTGACTCCCACATTATACAGATGCTGAGCCAGACACCTGAATGGGTGGACTTTAACCTTCTTCACGGGGAGCTTCAAATACAAAGAGGCTCTTTGTGGTAGTGGATACTTTTAGTGGAGAAGTGGAGACCAGGCTGTGCCAAGACTCTTAGGGCCCAGGGCCAGTCACCTTCTCCCATGCTACAAGGACGGTAGCTTCTATAAACCGATGTACAGATACAACCAATCATGGGCGACAACGTATTTTTAAATATGTAAAATGCATCCTTAATGAATAAGTACAGACTCCTGTCACGGTCATTATCCCACACACAACACAACTATTGACTTACATGGCAAGGATATTGTACAACTCAACTACAGATGAGGCAAAAGATGAAGAGAAATGCATGTAGTTATACAGATTTCTTATGATAGCTTATATATAATAGCACACATACCTACACACACATACATGGCAGTTTATACACAATGCTCTATATAAAGGAGTTGTATACCCATGGATTATAGAATCAACGAAGACACTGGAACTAACTCCATACACATCCCTGGGGATAGACGTATCTGCAAGAGAAACTGGTAGCTGGTCATAATCCCTGCAGCCGAGAGGCACTAAATCCCCCTCCTAAGAACTATTGGATCATGGTTGTTCCTGCTCAGGTCCACTAACCTAGAGATCCCCACTCTCTGTGTACCTTTCAACCAGGCCACCAGACCACAAATACTTCCAGTCTCTTCCAAGTCTTGCTGTTTGCTAGATACCCTAGGTGTGGCAAAGACTTATCAACAAAGGATCTTGCTTTTCTGTATCTGATTGCAAGGCCACCCTACCACACAACATGTGGTCCAGGTGGGTAAGGCTCAAAAGAAATAAACCTGCTGTGCAGTTCTGCTCGACAGTAGGTAGGAAATTTCTACCTCATGTCAGTGAGGGCTCAAGAGTGGAAGTCCACCTGGAAGGAAACAGCAACAAAGACTGGGGTCATTGGAGCAGAGGGGAGACCCCCAAAATAATTAGAGTTATAATGTTAAGCAAGCATTTCAGTGAACCCAGAAATTGAAGAGGAAAAAAAAAATAGATTACAGCAGGCTGTTTTAAGTCAGAGACCTAAGTGCCCTCAACATGTACAATAAAGGCTTAGTTATTATTCTGCAAGAAATGTGGGTGTTTTATTTCCTGTTCAGCCTTTTTATTTTTTTTAAAGTAAAAGTAACATATGCCCACAACTTTGAAAGGTACAATATGAAACAAAGCCCCATCCTTTTACTGGTCCCAGATCCCATTTGTATGGCGTGATATCCATAAGCAGTTTCTTAGGTGTTTTACGGGAAAATATAAGAATCGTTTTTAAATGACTGCATTTTTCTCAAGTAATATGCCCTGAAGCTTGGGTCACGCCAACAATACGCACCTCCCGGTGTATGTGCAACTAAACATACCCTTACTGTGCTGTATCAGTGTCGGCAAGTAGCTGAGAGTTTACTGTGGACAGGAGTTCAACAGGCAGGCTTCAATATCTGTCCTGGAATCCCAGTTCTATAGCAAGTTTGTAACACAGTTAGCATGACAGAGGCTCCTCCTGGTTCTAACAGACATTATATAATTGCTATCTAAAGCTCGTCAGATGCAGGGGCAGGAACATGGGCTCTGTGGAAAGGAGAGCTTGCTGCTCTTGCAGGAGACCCCACTCAGGTCTCCCACATACATAGCATGTATACACGCGCGCGCGCGCGCGCGCGCACACACACACACACACACCTATAAATAAAGTAAATCTTCTAAACACCTAGCAAACTCTGAGCAAACAATCTTCCCATCTCTTTTTATATTCCTTAATACCAAATATTTTAAACCTTTATTTTAATCTATTAGCAGGTGGAGAGAAAATAAAGAACCTCCGCCTCCCCCTGTCTTCAACCCTTTCGGTGACTTTCCTGCTGCTGCGAGGTCGATTTGTGTTTGTCAATCAGCTTGTTGTCCTAATCACTTTGTTATCTTTCTGTGGGATCAGCTGGTCTTCTGACTGCAACTGCAGCAAATGCTTCCTTATGGAACTGCTCACCAACTACACAGCTTGTCAGAATTTATTTAACGAGTTATTACTGGCCGTAAGTTACTTTTGCTTTTATTTAATGAAATTAACCAAGGTCTGACTTCTGGCTCTGTGCTTCCACGTCCTTCTTAGCAGCATTCCCCCGCCCCCACCCCTTAACTGTAAGATTTCAAATTAATTCAGCAGTGTTTCTTCCCATTGATTTTTTTTTATATACATTTTCTTTTTTTATACTTAGGTTTTTGGTCCATCTGGAGTTATTTTAGTATGAAGAGGAAGGAAATTTAGGTCCACTCGGGAGGAGAGTAAAATGATCAGAGCCAGGCTTTGCACATATAAATCTGACAGCAGCTTATGATTTAGAATGAAGGAGAAGGGGGACAAAGCAAGGACTCCTGGTAGCTGGGCCTAGTGCTGTAGGAAAGAACTGAGCTCAGGCCCTAAGAACCTCGTGTGGGGGTGGGGGCCAGGAGTTAAAATGCCTGCTGAGAAATGTTTTTAGATCCCCAAAACCCAGGTCTGTGCTGGGTATGCCTGGCATCTTATCTACAGTTCCAGACTGAGTGAGCAGGAGCCGGCATCCCAGAAGAGACTAATTAGATGTATGAGCATTGGCTCTAATTAAAAGGGCCTACCAAAGAATAAAAATAAATATTTTATAATATATTGAATATATATCTATTATAATAAATTATATTTGCTATAATAAATTATAAATTGTAATAAATAAATATTTAATAATATAACATATAAATAATAAATATATACTGGTATATGTATCATTTATATTGATATATGTTTATATAATCAATAAATTAAATACATATATTATATGCATATAAGTAGGTGTAAATGCATTAAATAGGTGTGAAAATATATATCAAGATGATTCCAGTCATCAACCTGGGACTTCCAAATTCATATACACACACACACACACACACAAACACCACAAATGCCTTTGAAAATAGAAAAGTAGAAAATAACAAAAAAACAATTCCTCAGTCATACTTGTCATCTAGAGTGGGGTTCTGCCCAAGCAGAGGAGTGTGTCACCAGAGTCATTTGAGATGGCTCCTCCGTGTTCTTGCTTGGAAAATTTAAAACATACTGTGAAGTATTAAACCCTATTAACAGGACCAATGAGCTGGCTTAGTGAATGAAAGTGTTGGTTGTACAAGCCTGAAGAAATTGATCCCTCGTAATCTCACTGCGAAGGAAGTGACTTTCAAACACTGTCCACTGACCTCCACATATATACCTCAGCGTGCATGAAACCACTCACAGACAGACAGTATGTGTACACACATACACACAGGGACACACACACACACAAAATAAAAATAATAGTAATAATAAACAAAAGTCTCTCTAAGTAGATTACAGCAGTATAAATACAACTTAAAACTTTCTCAGAAGGCATTTATAAAAAATATGAATATAGAAAGCAATGCTTGGAATTTCTATAAATATAATATTAAATCCATCCATATCTGAACTGGCAGAGAAAAGGGTATGTGCCTATGGCTAAAGTTAGTGCACCAACATCTTGTGAGTAACTGTGTAATCTTGAATAATTCGCTCAATTTCCTTACACTATACTATCCTCTGCAATACGGAAAACTGCCGTTCTCAAAGGATCCCCTTGAGAACAAACAAGCCAATCTACTTTAACGACAGCCAGCTCCAGGAGTTACCAAGGACGCCTCCTCCATAAGGGCTATTTTTAGCATCGCTATTCAGTTACATTTAAAAACGGGAGAGCAAATGACCATTTATGTAGTTCTAATGTCCATTTACTTTGTTTTAACATCCAAGGTAATTCACATGACTAATTCCTTCCTATAAAGTTTCTTTATTGCTATCTCTGAAGGCATGGAAGTTTCTATCACCTTCTGTTTAAGGAGATGGGAGAGAAAAAAATGTAATCTTAAATTCTTTATTTAGGAATTCAGAAATTCCATACATTCAGTAAAACTTCTTTGAAATATTCTAAGGTATTCTGGAAAGAGATAGCCGTGTACAAAATTCAAACTTTTAAATTCCCATGAACACGTGGAGCCACGCAGACAGAACAATGCCTGCATACCGCACCCTTGACAATTCCATTCAGAAACCAGAGGGATAACAGAAAGGGAGCGGTTTCCTTCTTCATACAAGGAGGAGGAATCACTTCTTACACAGCATGTGGGTGCAGAAGAATCCCAAGCCAGGGATCTCCCTGAGAATAGACCAACTGTCCCAGGCCTGGCTACTACTGCAGACAGCAGCTGTCTGCTTTAGGGATTCGCTTTCCCATTTTCAACCCCAGAAGAGCTGTGTTCTCCTCAGTGTTCCACTGTCCTTAAAACAAGTTTTGCTAAGTATCTACCCTAATTGAATGGGAACAACTTCTGTCCTCTAAGGGGATCACCGAAGTATAAAATCTCCAGTGGCTCCCTAAGTAGTTCTGGCCCTGGTTTTACTTTGAGTAAATTGCCTCAGGGAATGCACAGGTATGTATGGTAAAAGTAAGCACAGATATCTACTTGACTGAACAATGTTTCAGGAATTCACTTATGGCACAATTAATTATCTGAAAGTCTTGGTTTTACCAGAAACTTCCTCTGTTTATGAAATTCATAAAAACCTGAATGAGATAAATAATAGAATTTATCAATGCTGCAGTATTCTCCTAGCCACAAGACTTCCACATGGTTCCCTCCAGCCACATCCCATAACACCTGTCTCTACCTTCTGAGAATCCCTTCCCTTTACCACCTGGATTCCCTTTCAGTTTCATCTCTTTTCCACCATTAATCTTCCATTTTTTGGCTCCATAGACTATGCTACAACATATCCTGTACCTATCATTTTGTTTGTATAAAAGTTTTGTAGAGTGCTGGAGAGCTGGTTCAATAGCTAACTAAGAGCATTCACTCTGGAAGATGACCTGGGTTCAGTTGACAGCACCTGTGTGGAGCCTCACAACCATCTCTCACTCCATTTCCGAGTGTGCCTGACACCCTCTTCTGGCTTCTAGCATCTTCTGCTTCTATGAGTTCTAGACATGCCCAAGGTACACATGCCCAAGGTACACATGTGCCAAGGTATACAAGGCACACACTCATAAACATAAAATAAAAATAAATTTAAATAAGCCAAATTTTAAATATTTTTAACATGCTACTTTGATTTTTGCCTTCCTAACCCATTGCTAATGAGCCAAATACAGTCAAAAGCTATTTTTGAATGTTCAGATCATATATATGCCCTTTTTACCCATGATGCATATGTATGTATGATACAGCTATCATAACTCTCTGTTAAATATATGGATTCAGTAATTACAGGAAATTAGTTATTTGGTGAATACAGGATTGAGCCGGTTAGGTTTTGGTGGAATGGCCAGGCAGACAATGTCTACATCCCTTTTCTTCATATGCAACCAGACACATGCATGAGTGTAAACTTCTGTAAATCTCGTGCCTGACCATCCTTGTAACAATGGAAACAAAGGCTGCAAGTAAAATGGGAGGGCATAAAGACAGAGAAGCACACATACTCGCAAGCAGAACATACATGTACAAAAGACAACGGAGCAAGATGAACAAAGGCTACCTGGAGCACTTCAGGGGACAAATCACATACCGCACCACGCCTGACAACAGACACTCACCGACACAGAGAATTCCCACACAAGCAGATGAAAAACTATGCTAGGGTAACCTCATGTCAGTGGAGAAGACGGGTACAGCAAACACAGGAGGAAGTCCAGGCTCTCTTTCCTGGGTCCATCATGAGCACTGAGAAAGGATTAGGTGGAAACTGGCTCAGCAGACTGGACAAGCACCAAACATTAGAAGCATGGCAGGAGTGTACCGGAGTCTCAAAACAAAACCAAGCACCAACAGTCCCCAGTGAGCCCTCAGAAATGGGAAAACACAAAGGCTTTTAGGAGCAGCATGTCTTATGGGATCTATACAGAGTGGGAAGAGGGCCCAGAGAAACAGATTCCAAACTCAGCTGTGGTCACTGATTTTACAAGCTCCAACACCATCAGGCATGAGGGGGAAAACCCACATGGGGTTTGCATTCGAGCAAGCATTCAGGTTTGCTTCTGACACAGGGGCCCATAGGTTTTTGTCCTGTTGCACATTCACAGTGAGGATCTCATGCCATCTGGTGTTCAGAGAAGGGATGCCAGCACGAAGCAGAGCCAAGGGTTTGCAAAATCAAAAATTGGGCGGTAAAGATGAAGTCACACTATGATGCGCACCTGACTCTTGCACTCGGGGACAGATCGGCAAAAAGCCAGCTAAAGTCAAGGAAGCACGGCTAGAATGTATGGCGCTTGTGTGTATAGTCATTGAAAAAGGGCATTCTAATCATTAGGGAAAGAAAGATTTCTCCTAGTTTGTCTAAAAGCCATTTTGGGAAAGAAAAAAAAAGCTAAGTTTTTATTCAGGTCCTAAAATTGAAAAAATAAAAATAAAAAATGAGAGAGATGAAAGATACAAACAGAAAATGAAAAAAGGAAAGAAAATCAGACAGACAGAGAAGATGTATGGGTTAATGTGACTTCTGCAAGGAACCAGGACCTCTGCACACATGGAAATGGAGGGAGGTAGTCCAGAGCAGGGAGTGAAAACTAACATTTTCACAACAGACACGTCACACTCCCGCTGTGAACACGCCCAGCAAACTGTAGAAGCAGGGGCCATTCCACACGGAAGAGGATTTGCAAAGATGAAAGACCAAATAGGGCTTTTCCTTTGCCCAGTTAACAGTTATTCCTCAGTCAATGAAGGTAACAGAAGTGAGCCGTTCATTGCTTCTGGTGAGAATAAGCCTTTCTGAGGAACAAACTGCCTCTTGGGCACTGAGAGCACTGTCAGGTGATCATGGAAATGGAGGAAATCTATGCAAATCTATAACTGACTTGCAAAGAAGCTACAGCCAAAGCCATGAATACAGTTGAAGATGCAGCACATTTGTGGAAGCATGGTTTGTAATATTAAACCTTGGGGACCAGCAAGATGGCTCAGTGAGTAAAGATATTTACTACACCAGCTTAATAACCTGAAGTCGATCCCCAGAACCAGTACATGGGGAGAACTGACTGCCACAAAGTTGTACTCTAAGTTCCACATACTTGCTGTAGCATATATATATCATACACATATTATGGGAAAACATACACATATCATGGGAAAACACACATTCAAGTGAGCATACATATGCTTATACACACAAGAAGAAGAAAATACGTTTATTATAATTAGTAATAATAATAATAATAATAAAATAATGACATCACAAAACTATGAGCCCTCAACATAGCAGGAGTGATGGTTACTGCCCTCTGGTAGTTATGGTGAATTTCATTTTCCCCTTTGCAATATCCAAGAGTAACCAGCAGAGGGCACCAGCTACACAATATTCTTTTAGGTCAGTGCTATGGACTTGGGTAACTGGTTAGTCCAAAATCAAGGGAAAACAAGCTTTAATGTGGGGGAATATTAATTTCCAGAAACTAGCGATGTAGGGTATGAGAGGGCATGAGATGGGAGTTTTACCAGAGTCAAGAGACTTCATCTATACTAGACATTCCGAGCTCCTGTGCGTGTGGAAGATAAGCTTTGCCAACTGTGATACCACACATCACCACGGTCACATTCCTTTCTATGGGAAACTGAGGCAGGAATTTATTGGCTCCACACATGAGCCAAGCTATGAAGCAGTTGTACTGAAAATAGATACTTGTGTTATATCCCTTCAACTCTAAATCTCAATGACCTAAAACACTAGACTAGGACCACACCACACCAAACCAAAAAAAAAAAAAAAAAAAAAAAAAAAAAGAAAGACAAGTCTTCTTAGCTCAAAACCAATACACCAGATGCAATTTTCCAGACCAAAAGTAAGAAGGAAACATGGGATATAAAGGAGGAAATTAAATGTTGTAAAAAGGTGAACGGAGAACAAGGAAGTGGAAGGGTGGAAGGGGGTGAGACAGAAACAAACTGACAATCACTGTGTGGGAAATGACCAAGACGCTTCTCCTCAAAGACTGAGATCAAGAGCACACCAGGCAAGGGGCAGCATCTGGGGCTCATGCTGCAGCCAGAAAAACTGCCTGACAAAAAAGAAAGGACAGGAATCCCTTAGTTAGACACAAGATGCCCATTGCTGGGGATACTGTGGCATGGTCACAGGGACATGTTAGAAATCCAAAGGAAATTCTACACTAGAAACAACCCTGCCAAGGCCGTCTTTGTTATATGTCCATATTTCTAGAGCTATGTAATTCAAGCACATGGTATCGCATGACACTATTCTTATATCCATAATTATTCATATTTATGAGGTGAAATGAGGTATGGAGGGGGGAGAAGGAAGGCAGAGGGATGAAAGAATGAAGAGGAGAGAGAGAGAGAGAGAGAGAGAGTGAGAGAGAGAGAGAGAGAGAGAGAGAGAGAGAGAGAGAGAGAGAGAGCAGTACCACAAGTCCCAGGTGGCAGCTGCAGCCCACAGGACACCAGCCCTGAACCTGTTCAGCATTCTGAGCCCCAGTGCCATCCAGAATCTTTCCGAAGGACACATGACAACTCTGCGTATTAATAAACTTCATAAAAATGTCCCAGAAAAAATATCTCAACGTTGTCACAGTAGAAGCAAAAGACTAGACATCAGCAGGTTGCAATTCTCAGCCCTGGCCGACAGAGGCACTGGAGTGCCTGCGAGGCTCCTCTCCTACTGATTCCTGTGGGTGGGTCAAGACCCCTCTTCAAGCACAGCTTTGTACTTTCTTGATGTCTTCCAAGCAGTATTCTCCTGAAACTGAGTTTTCACCCCACTGCCCTGGAGAAATACCAAAAAGATGACTTTTGGTTGCATAATATCTCCAGATAGTAATGCACTATTTTGTCTTTTTTAACCAAGTTACGACGACCTAGACAGTTCTATTAAAAGCATGAACGTTGAATCTAGATGACTGCTTAACAATACATCGGCATTGTTCTAACAGAGGTTACAGCCACTATGCTATTAAAAGGCTGGTTTTGGAGGATGAATCCAAGCATTAGATCATAATATTGTTGACAGAGGTCAGCAAACTTAAGTACCTAGGTTCAAGCCTTCCCAATGTCTAGTTTGTATTTATTTGTTTTGTTTATGTTAATGCAGTTTTAGCAGAACATTGCCATGTTCATTTGCATATGGATTCTTCACAGGTATGTGTTAAGTGGCTTACAGTTAAGTGGCTGTAATGTGTGGGTCTTGAAGCCTAAAATAATTAGTAGTGGGCCTTGTGCATGAGCTGTTTGACAGGCTACATCTAGACAGAAAACTTCATAAGCAGGAATGATTTTGTACATATTCAAAACAAATGCTGAGCTCTTTAGTAAAAAAGAGTGATTCGCCAAAAATAACTTCAAAACCTACAAAATGAAACTATGTTGAAATTAACAATCTTCTGGTTAATCCCCTGTGCTGAAGGCATAACTAAAGCATATGAATACATTGCAAAGCTGAAAGTTAATATCTGATCAATTAGATGCATTTAGATTTTCAAATTAAAAATTAAATTTAAATTAAATTAAATTAAAAATTAGCATTTAATAAAAAGAGAAAATATAAAGATACTTCTCTTGTGAATAGCGACTACACACTCTCCAGTGATAAAGGAATGAGCCTGAAGAATACTCTGTTAAGACTCAGAAAGTAAATGCTCTATGTTCTCTTTATATAGAGAATTTCAGAGAAATTGAGAATAGCATGGTGGATACCACAGGACAAGAAGAAAATAGGAAAGGGGGTGGGCAGAGGCTAGTCACACACATAATGGCACAGCGAGGCGGGACAAGAAGTTTTGGGGTTGAGTTGCACAGTGCAGTGACTATAAGCAACACTAATACATAACATGGTTTAAACAGAAAAGATAGTGAACGTTCTCAGCTCCAGTGATGAGCTGAGAAGTGTCTAAGGTGATGTAAGGACAATGGTGCAGATTGGTCATCACATATATTTGCACACACCTAAACATAATATCACAGAAATATGGGTCAAAAAGTTTTACAAAACGCAGTATAAAAATAGTGCACATGAACTTGTACGTGGAATAGTGTTCCACTCTCTCACAGACACAGCAATGGTTTCATCATCACTGAGGTGCACTGCCCAATGTACAGGGATGTATGGTGATATCAGAATGATGTAGCAAGAATTAGCTAGCTAAAGAACTCACATACATAGAGAGAGCCAAAAAGATCAGAACAGGGGCAGTTGGCTCACAAAAATGGTCCAGGGCCAATGATTAGTCCCATAGTTATAGATTTGGAAGGAAGGGAATTCAAAAGATCTTATATAGCATATATGTCATATGATATACAATATATAATATAATGTATAATATATATTATGATATATGATATATATCATATAATATATAATATTTATAAACTATACATTGTGTGTGTGTGTGTGTGTGTGTGTGTGTGTGCGCATCTCAAAGGAAAACACATTCTCTCTAGAATGCCCTTAACATCTGAGGAAGTTGTCACATAATGGATTTGACAGTAGTATTTTATGACAGAAGCAGTCACTGGAACACTTAGCAGGTCCAGAGCCAGGTCATCTGTAAGTGGTCACTTTGTATTGATTAATGATCACATCCCTCAGATGTTATCTCAGGTATGAAGATCTAGGTGGCTCTTCTCATTAAATTACCATGAGGTGTATCTGTTGATGACAGATATGGAACTCAAGAGACTCAGATGACAGATAAGAAACTGAAACAGAATAAACAACACTCTTTTTACTGATGAATACAATGCAGTATCACATTTTGAAAATTCCAGATGGAAGGAGACAGAGATTTTTTTTTTTTTATAAGGAGAAAGGATATATATGTCACACAATTCTGACAGACAGAAGCCAGGGAGGTGAGAGCAGATGTGTGGAAGAAAGGGCAGCACAAATCCACGCAGTGTGGAGAGGCTGCAGGAAGGTATCTGGCGCAGAGGTGGGGTGACTAGAAGAATGTGTGTGACAGGTGAGATAGGCATGTTCCAGGCCTGGAGGCAGCAGACATGAGAAGCGGGAGCTGAATGACATATTCTCAGCCCAGGGGCTGCAGCAGCAGCATGCAGAGAGCAGAGGAAGGAGCGATGCTCCATTGTCCACTGATGTTACTCAAGGACCAGCCAAGCGTATGTGGACAGACAGGAATGAACAGCATGGACAGTAAGCCAGAAAGAAGACCTTAAGTGGCAGGTGTCAGGAGCTGGTCAGAAGCCGAGTAGGGAGAACCCAACAGGAACTACCTGTTCACCCTGCCCAGCCGCATAGCTCAATCCTCTTAACTCAGGCTAGGCCACAGTAAGCACAGATGGCATCCTTAAGTGGGGCCACAAGAACACAGAAAAGATGGTGGGCTTCCTCAGACACTCATATGTAAGCAAAGGATATAAGGCAACATGTTGAGTTTAAAGAGAGATAATGTGATTGCGCAGAAAACCTTGGACTATCTTGAAGATGTGTTGTAAGCAAAAGGTATTGCACAACATTGCGGGTATTATGATCTCAAGTTAATTTAAATATACATACATATATAGGAAATGTATAGAGACTTGTAAAAACAAAGGCAAGCAAAGAAAAGAGAAATAGATGGTAGTTATTCAAGGGATGATTCCCTTGAATCTTCTGGGATCCCATGGAGTCCCGTGGGAGGGAAGAAGACTGAAGGGAATCTGCATCAATCAGCACCTCAGATGGCGTCATTTTTAAAATCCATTCACTCTTTTCAATGAAGTAGTAAACCCAGATGACTTTCTTTCTGGATGACTTGATATTTTCCAAATACAAATGATCATGGATATTTCATTCTAAAATACCTTTGTGTGTTGTTACTATTACTTCTTTTTAAAAGGATACCAGGGTTTATCCCATTTATGTGGGGTTTCAATTTTTTTTGTCTTTTTTTATTCGATATATTTTTTATTTACATTTCAAATGATTTACCCTTTTCTGGCACCCCCACTACCCGAAAGTCCCATAAGCCCTCGTTCCTCCCCACTTTTCTCCCATCCACCCCTTCCCACTTCCCTGTTCTGGTTTTGCCCTATACTGCTACACTGAGTCTTTCCAGAACCAAGGGCCACTACTCCGTTCTTCTTGTACCTCATTGGATGTGTGGATTATGTTTTGGGTATTCCAATTTTCTAGGCTAATATCCACTTATTAGTGAGTGCATACCATGATTGATCTTTTGAGACTGGGTTACCTCACTTAGTATGATGTTCTCCAGCTCCATCCATTTGTCGAAGAATTTCATGAATTCGTTGTTTCTAATGGCTGAATAGTACTCCATTGTGTATATATTCCACATTTTTTGCATCCATTCTTACGTTGAGGGACACCTGGGTTCTTTCCAGCTTCAGGCTACTACAAATAGGGCTGCTATGAACATAGTGGAGCACGTATCCTTATCACCTGCTGGGGAATCCTCTGGGTATATGCCCAGGAGTGGTATAGCAGGATCCTCTGGAAGTGATGTGCCCAGTTTTCTGAGGAACCTCCAAACTGATTTCCAGAGTAGTTGTACCAATTTGCAACACCACCAGCAGTGGAGGAGTGTTCCTCTTTATCCACATCCTCGCCAACACCTGCTGTCTCCTGAACTTTTAATCTTAGCCATTCTGACTGGTGTAAGGTGAAATCTCGGGGTTGTTTTGATTTGCATTTCCCTAATGACTAATGAAGTTGAGCATTTTTTAAGATGCTTCTCAGCCATCCGAAGTTCTTCGGGTGAAAATTCTTTGTTTAGTTCTATTTTTTAATAGGGTTATTTGGTCTTCTGGGGTCTAACTTCTTGAGTTCTTTGTATATATTGGATATTAGCCCTCTATCTGATATAGGGTTGGTAAAGATTTCTTCCCAATTTCTTGGTTGCCGATTTGTCCTTTTGGTGGTGTCCTTTGCCTTACAGAAACTTTGTAATTTTATGAGGTCACATTTGTCAATTATTGATCTTAAGAGCATTAGCTATTGGTGTTCTGTTCAGGAACTTTCCCCCTGTACTGATGTCCTCAAGGGTCTTCCCCAGTTTCTTTTCTAATAGCTTCAGAGTGTCTGGCTTTATGTGGAGGTCCTTGATCCATTTGGAGTTGAGCTTAGTAAAAGGAGATAAAGATGGATCAATACGAATTCTTCTGCATACTGACATCCAGTTGAACCAGCACCATTTGTTGAAAAGGCTATCATTTTTCCCACTGGATGTTTTCACCTCCCTTGTCGAGGATCAAGTGGCCATAGGTGTGTGAGTTCATTTCTGGATCTTCAATCCTATTCCACTGATCTGCCTGCCTGTCATGGTACCAATACCATGCAGTTTTTAACACTACTGTTCTGTAGTATTGCTTGAGGTCAGGGATACTGATTCCCACAGAATTTCTTTTGTTGTTGAGAATAGTTTTAGTTATTCTGGGTTTTTTGTTATTCCAGATGAATTTGAGAATTGCTTTTTTTAACTCTAGGAAGAACTGAGTTGAGATTTTGATGGGAATTACTATGAATCTGTATATTGCTTTTGGCAAAATGGCCATTTTAACTATATTAATCCTGCCAATACATGAGCATGGGAGATTTTTTCCATTTTCTAAGGTCTTCTTCCATTTCCTTCTCCAGAGTCCTGAAGTTCTTGTCATACAGAGCTTTCACTTCTTTGGTAAGAGTCACCCCAAGGTACTTTATACTGTTTGTGCCTATTGTGAAGGGGGTCATTTCCCTAATTTCTTTTCTCAGTCTGCTTATCCTTTGAGTAGAGGAAGGCTACTGATTTGCTTGAGTTGAATTTATAACCTACCACTTTGCTGAAGTTGTTTATCAGCTGTAGGAGTTCTCTAGTGGAGTTTTTTGGGTCACTTAGGTAGACTATCATATCATCTGCAAATAGTGATAGTTTTACTTCTTCCTTTCCAATTTGTATCCCTTTGACCTCCTTATGTTGTCTAATTACCCGAGCTAGTACCTCAAGTACAATATTGAAAAGATATGGAGTGAGGGGGCAGCCATGTCTAGTCCCTGATTTTAGTGGGATTGCTTCAAGTTTCTCTCCATTTAGTTTGATGTTGGCTACTGGTTTGCTGTATATTGCTTTTACTATGTTTACATATGGGCCTTGAATTCCTGTTCTTTCCAAGACTTTTAGCACGAAAGGATGTTGAATTTTGTCAAATGCTTTTTCAGCATCCAATGAAATGACCATGTGGTTTTTTTCTTTGGATTTGTTTATGTATTGGATTGCATTGATGGATTTTCATATATTGAACCATCCCTGCATCCCTGGGATAAAGCCTACTTGACCATGGTGGATGATCGTTTTTATGGTTCTTGGATTCGGTTGGCAAGAATTTTATTGAGTATTTTTGCATCGATGTTCATAAGGGAAATTGGTTTGAAGTTCTCTTTCTTTGTTGGTTCTCTGTGTGGTTTTGGTATCAGCATAATCGTGGCTTCATAGAAGGAATTGGGTAGTGTTCCTTCTGTTTCTATTTTGTGGAATATTTTAAAGAGTATTGGTGTTAGGTCTTCTTTGAAAGTCTGATAGAATTCTGCACTGAAACCATTTGGTCCTGTGCTTTTTTTGGTTAGAAGACTTTCTATGACCCCTTCTACTTCTTTGGGGGTTATGGGACTGTTTAGATGATCTATTTGGTACTGATTTAAATTTGGTATTTTGTATCTGTTTAGGAAATTGTCCATTTCCTCCAGATTCTCCAGTTGTGTTGAGTATAGGCTTTTGTAGTAGGATCTGATGATTTTTTGAACTTCCTCAGTTTCTGTTGTTATATCCCCCCTTTTCATTTCTAATTTTGTTAATTTGGATACTCTCTGTGCCCTTTGGTCAGTCTGGCTAAGAATTTATCTATCTTGTTGATTTTCTCAAAGAACCAGCTCCTGGATTTGTTGATTCTTTGTATAGTTCTCTTTGTTTCCATTTGATTGATTTAAGCCACAAGTTTGATGATTTCCTGTCTTCTTCTCCTCCTGGGTGAATTAGCTTCTTTTTGTTCCAGAGCTTTCACGTGTGCCATTAAGCTGCTAGTATATGCTCTCTTCTGTTTCTTTTTGGAGGTACTCAGTGCTATGAGTTTTCCTCTTAGCACTGCTTTCATTGTGTCCCAAAGATTTGGGTATGTTGTGCCTTCATTTTCATTAAATTCTAAAAAATCTCTGTTTTCTTTATTTCTTCTTTGGCCAAGGTGTCATTGAATATTGTTGAGCCTCCATGTGTATGTGGGCTTTCTGTTGTTTTTGTTGCTATTGAAGACCACTCTTACTCCATAGTGAGCTAATAGGAAGCATGGGAGTAGTTCGATCATCTTATATTTGTTGAGGTCTGTCTTGTGACCAATTACATATGGTCGATTTTGGAGAAAGGTACCATGAGGTGCTGAGAAAAAGGTATATTCTTTTGCTTTACGGTGAAATGTTCTATAAATATCAGTCAAATCTAAATGGTCCAAAGCTTCAATTAGTTTTACTGTGTCCCTGTTTAGTTTCTGTTTTCCTGATCGGTCCATTCAGGAGAGGGGGGTGTTGAAGTCACCCACAATTATTGTGTTAGGTGCAATGTGTGTTTGAGCTTTAGTAAAATTTCTTTTACGAATGAGGGTGCCCTTGCATTTGGCGCATAGATCTTCAGAATTGAGAGTTCTTCTTGGTGGATTTTTCCTTTGACCAGCAAGAAGTGTCCTTCCCTGTCTCTTTTGATGACTTTAGGTTGAAAGTCAATTTTATCTGATATTAGAATGGCCACTCCAGCTCATTTCCTGAGACCATTGGCTTGTAAAATTGTCTTCCAGCCTTTTACTCTAAGGTAGTGTTTGTCTTTGACACTGAGGTGTGTTTCCTGTATGCAGCAAAATGTAGGGTCCTGTTTCCTTATCCAGTCTGTTAGTCTGTGTCTTTTTATTGGGGAACTGAGTCCATTGGTGTTAAGAGATATTAAGGAATAGTTATTATTACTTCCTGTCATTTTTGATTTTTATATTTGAATGGTTATCTTCTTTTGGGTTTGATGAAAGAAGGTTACTATCTTACTTTTTCCAGGGTGTCATTTCCCTCCTTGTATTGGAGTTTTCCTCCTATTATTCCTTGTAGGGCTGCTGGGTTTGTGGAAAGATATTGTGTAAATTTGGTTTTGTCATGGATTATCTTGGTTTCTCCATCTATGGTGATTGAGAGTTTTGCTGGGTATAGTAGTCTTGGCTGGCATTTGTGTTCTCTTAGAGTCTACATGAGATCTGCCCAGGATCTTCTAGCGTTCATGGTCTCTGGTAAGAAGTCTGGTGTGATTCTGATAGGTGTTCCTTTATGTGTTACTTGGCCTTTTTCTCTTACTGCCTTTAATATTCTTTCTTTGTTTAGTACATTTGGGGATTTGATTATTATGTGATGGGACTGGGTTGGTGCACAAGGCTAGCCTAGCTGCTCAGGCTCTGAGTCCAGGCAAAAGCCCGACAAGCTTAGGCCCAAGCAATGTTCGCCTCGGGCTATGCCTGCTAACTGGTTTTGCCAAGTAGCCAAGATGGCGGTGTACATGCCCCCTTGCAAAAGCCTGGACAGACAGCAGGACTAACAACCTCCTGGCCAGGCTGGCACACAGATGGCCTACTAGGCAGCCCAGGGCCTGGGTGCAGTCCAATGCCTGTTGGGCTTATACCCACGCGATGTTAGCCTCAGGCTATGACTGTTAACTGGCTTTGTCTGTTAGAGCCCTCTGGCATCCCATAGTCAAAATGGCGGCACACAAGCCTCCTACAAGTGCCCGGACAGACTGCTGGGCAAACAACCTCCTGGCCAGGTTGGCACACAGATGGCCCACCAAACAGCCCAGGGCCTGGGTGCAAGCCAACGCCTGTCGGGCTTAGACCCCCACAATGTTGGCCTTGGGCTAAGTCTGCGTACCTCAGGCTGTCAGATCTCTCTGGCATCCCAGATCCAAGATGGCGGAGAGCCTCTTGCAACTGACTGGTGGGAGGCAGAGTTCTGATGTGGCTTCAGTGCGGTGAAAAGCGCTATAACTCCGCCGCTTGCAGCCCGGCTGGCCAGCAATGGTCAGTGGTAGCAGGGCGCAGGGCCTGCCAGGACCCTGTTCCCTTGGTTCCATTGGTGGTGGCCCTTCCGTTGGGTGAGCTGCTGCTGGGGTTTCAAATTTTAATGTTCTGCTTGGATCTGACAAAAGCTTAGTGGAAGGAAGCAATTCCATGTTTCTGTGTTTTGATGGCTATGTCTCGTCCATGGCCTCTTCCTCGTTCAGCTCTTCTGATTCATTTCTATCATGACGTGAACGCCCTCACTGATCACGTGCCAGGGTGTACTGCCTCTGCTGCAGCCCAATGAGAGAGAGCCAGAGCAACATGGACCCAAATCCCTAATACTCTGAGCACAAATACACCTTTCTTCTTAAATGTTATATTGGTAATTTCTTCAGAAATCAAAAAATGGCTGACAAATAATGTTTATCATTTTCCTCTCTAAATTCCTAAGTGATTGCTAGTTCAGACTTCCCCAGAATGGGGCAGAGTTTAGAGATAAGATATTGAAAGAGAGTTTTTAAAGTTGAACAGAGTTTTTAGTGTATACCCTAATCCAGCATTTATCACGTTTCAATAATGCACAATCAATGTGTGTGGAGGACTCTGAGGCTGGAGGTCCAGGGTGAGAATTGAGCTCCTCTCTAGTCACCGTGGGATGGACATTGGTTAACTCAAGCCTTCACACACAGGCACAGAGAGGGCCTTTCTGGCTACAGAGCAAAGCACACAGCAGACCAACCTTACCGCAGCGATCCCGGACCACGAGGTTGCGGCCTTCCTTCAGGTGTATGGTGAGGAGGTACGCAAAGGGGCTGGGGAGGTGACTCAGGCCATCACTAGCTTCTTCAAGAGTCTGCACAGAAGAAAAAGGCATCTAAGTCTGAAATGTGAGGCCAAGCAGATGCACTACTTACTCTACTTGCTTGTCTTAATAGGGAAAGACAAAAGTCGCACTGGTCAGTTATGACTGCAAGATCAGATAATTCTTTTTACATTTTCCCCAATGGTATTTTATTTGATTTCAGAGGTAATCACAAGATGAACTTTTCAATAATTATATGAATATCATGTCAATGTCCAAAACCCTTAAACTCCTTTATTTATTGTGAGATTTCTAACTATAAAACTGTACACTTGGACTGGAGAGATGACTCAGCCATCAGGCATTTGCTGTGTAATTATGAAGACTGCGGTTCCAGTCCCAATACCCACATAATAAGCCAAAAATATTCTATGCACACCTGCAACCCCAGCTCCTAGGGAGGTGGAGACAAGAGGACTATTAAGGTCAGCCGGATTCCAGCATAGCAGAAAATTTGTGCATCTTGGTGCAGGGATAGGTTCTGCCTCAGAAGACCAAGTGGAAAGTGATGGAAAGTGATGGGAAGTGATGTCCCCTCTAGCCTCCAGGTGTATAATACACAAGTTCACCCATATACACAGGTATGTATGCATGCACACATATATATGTATACACACACAAACACACAACAGGGTGAGGAATAAACTAACTTGAAAAATGAAGAAGAAGCACTGGAGAAGAAATAGCAGGAAGAGAGGAAGGCAGGGCTGGTTCCCATAAAGGTGTGTCCAAATATCCGCCTCAGCTCCTGAATGTCTCCCACGTCTGGTTAATATTCCCACCAATCCCCACCAACTCTAGTAGACTTCCTTCACATGCCAACCCTTGGCATGAGTCTCAGCTTTCTGGTCCACCAGGCACCATGGTGCCCTTACCTGTGTGCCCACACCCAGCCTTGACCATCTCAGCGCCGTGCTCTCTGGCTCAGGCACAGTTCGCTTTGGCTCCTCAGTATCTACTCTCCATGTCTCCATTTATGTTCTCATGCTCTCCCGTCCCCTATGCTCTGTCATTTCCCTCTCCAGGAAGTCAACTGCCACGGGTTATGGTCACAAATCCATTATCTATTTCTTGAATACTTATGAATCATACAAATCCCATGCAATGTTTGACCGAGTTCAAATTTCTGCCTTTCTTCAAAGGGGACAGGTGGAATGATTTATTATTCCTGCATTAGGCATTCAATCAATTGATCCTGTGGCTGCAGCCGCCCTTGACAAGCTTCTCTTCAAAGTTTCAGAGAGCTTCTAAAGGCTTTGTCCTCTTCCCTACCAAACTCACTCCATAGTTACTGTGCGTATTTTTAGACAAATCTATTTCAGGCTAACCAATCAATAGACCTGAATTAATTTCTTCCAGCTAGAAGTTACAAGATATGTTTCGATAGGTGGGCAGTCTGCCATATACTTTAAAGATAAGGAAGCGATGAAATACGAGCAGTTGGTAAAAAGTATTTTCAATGCTGACAGCAGTGTTAGTTTGTAAGGAGTGTCACTCACGGACTGTTCTTCAAATTGCTGAGATGTCATAGAAGCATTCAGATCATCATTGCCGTGAGTCTTCTGCAAACATAAAGAAAAGCCTGCTTTAGGAAAGCAAATGAATATTGACTGTGCGAGCATCCTACCTCAACCATTTGGAAATCTGATATTTGCATACGTATGCAAATATATGTGGGAAATTTTGCTAGTTGTGTGACGAGAAGAGGTGAACTTGGGAGTGTCGTCAGGCCATGGCCTCTGTCACCTAAGTCTTTGATTAAAGCATGGCTCATGTACTAGATTATGAACATAGCCACACACAGAGCAAACAATATGTGCCCTCCTGAAGATCAGGAAGGCGCATCGTCCAGTCCCTCCCAAAGTAAACTGAGCCACCCATCCTCCAGAGAACTCGGCTTGTCCACAAACAGGGATCCATTCAATATGTGATTTGTGAAACCCTTTCTAGCTAGACACCATAGGTCCCACAACTATCCAATCGCTGATATAGCTAGGAGGCAAAACTTACTAATGAAAGAGTAGTAATAACGCGTGGTTGGTTCCTAGTAGGGATGTCACCCATGCCCAGGAAGGGATTGGTGACAGAATGTACGGGTAAGCAGGCTGCTTGCTTTGTTCATATGTGAACAGATGAGGGACCATCTAGAAGATCTGGAGACTTTGCAGACTTAGAGAGCAGAGTGAGAGGGAGACCCTTTCAGGAAGGCAGAGACAGGAGAAGGCAGGTTGTAGGCACATCTCTCCTAGAAATCTGAGTGTGTTTCTATTTGCCTGGCACGTCAGCCTGGATAAACTCTTGTATGAACAAAGATAGCATTTTTGGTTCTAATAAGGGATTGGTGACTCCAAGGTTATAAATCAATTTGGGGACAGGCAGGAAGCCTATAGAGATTGCTTAGACTATAAACCACTGGCTTGCAAGCCATGCTTGCAGTCACAGACGACACGAGTCTTGCTTTTCCACTGGAGATATGTTAAGCATCCTTCTTCTCTAAGAAAAAGACTTCCAAATGTTTCAGAACAAGAGGACTATTTTTCTTCCTACCCAGTGGTAGGTAAATAGTTTCTATCAAGCAAAGGTTTCCTGCCCCAGCACCTCTGGATTTGGTAATATCCAGGAGGTCACAATGTAAAGAAGGAGCCTGCATACCAGTACTCTCGGCTAAGAAGCACAGCAGCCCCGGAGCTCTGGCTTCTACTGTTGTCAACCTTTTCTCCATCCTTGCCAACGTGAGGCCCAATATCCCCAGAGCATGAAAATATCATGCTCAATTCATATCAACTCACCTAGGAAGGAAGGAGGGAAATTTTCTGAACTTTGAGTTTTCTCTAAGGCTGATGCACTTTATTTACTACACACAAACCCACATGCATACTATCACTGTCCTAGCATTCAAAGGTGTCCTAAACCCCCTGAGGGGGAGGCTAATGGCAGACAGGAGTGCAACAGCAGGTCAGTCCAGTGCCGGGAAACATCTCCTTCAGGTTATTGCTCTCAGTGTGGTTTTTGATGCTTCTAAATCCAGACAAGATAAGTAGGGCCATCATTTTATTAAATGAATCAATATTCCAGTTAACCAATCCTGTTTGAAGGCAGTCCTACAAAGCTACTATGGCTGTGATCAGAATATCAACCTGTTATTAGCCAAGGGTCATAAACATTTATTTATTTGCTTATTCATTCATTCATGTGTGTGTATTGTGTGTGTGTGTGTGTGTGTGTTTGTGTGTGTGTGTATCTTACCAACTGTAAGAGCAGCAAGTACTTTTAACTGCTGAGTCATCTCCCCAGGTCCTATCTTCCATTTTGAATTGATAGATGGCTAAATCACATTATACCAAAGCATGGCACTCTGTGTATAATCTCAATGCTAGCCTTACTCTATTTGGCTGTAACGTTACTTAAATGATGAAATTAGCCTACATATACGCCATAATTTAAATACTACTGAAAGATGAATGCCAAGCCTTTATCTAAATACCCTGTGAGTTTTCCCACTTATAGTTGCAGGGAAATTCCATGCGAGGAATGACATTAATTCAACATTATGGCCAGTTTTACTCACAGAAGTCACAGAACTTAAAGTTATGGTTCCCACAGCCGCTGTAACTGTCACACACCATATATATACACAGGGAGGAAGGAAAATGATTACCCTAAGAAGAGCAAAGCATCCCATATGCACAAGGAGACCACATACAGCCGCTGGGAGACACATAACTTAGACTATTCCTGGGTACTCTTGCACAGAACCCAGAGAATTATCCACTGAGCAGAATCCACAAGGTGCTTATCTCCTCTGTGAGCCTAATAACTCGATGTGTGATTTCTGACTCTGTGTCTTAGAAAAGGGAGCATCGTTAAAAGTATGTCATAAGGGATGGGTGATATCCCAATGCCATTAGACGTTGGTGTATATGTTCTTAATAACAATAATCAAGCATACTATATTTGCTTTAACAGAGAACAAGTTAATTTACCCACAGTAAGGTTATCATATTGCTATGAGTGCTGTGACTTTAAACAGGTGTAGATTTGAACAACTGCTCTATGGTCAGGACTCACAACAATTCCAGCATTCAGAGAACACCTTCATTCTATCCTACTATGCTATAATTTTCATCCTCTTCCTCATCCAAGACAATCACTGATTTATTTCTGTCATGTAATTTTGTCATTTATAGATTAATGTGTCAAAAAGAATTATGCAGTTTGTCAAGCTATGGAATCTTTCACTTTGCTTAATGCCTTTGAAACCATCCAAATTCCCATCCTTAATTACCAAGTAACATTCTATCTCATGAGCATACAGTCTGATGAAGTATTGATTTTAAACAGACTGTTTTTAAGCATAGACTCAGGAAAGGATGGATACTTTTGAACATCATAATATCTAGTACGCCTCACCAAAATATATTAAGACCTATTATCTGATAATATATATGTGAGGATGTTCATCTCTCATGCAAAGCAATACTGCCTTTAGGCAGATGTTATTTCTTTGATTTGGCTTTAGTGACACATGAGTTTACACTAATATCTCCATTCTACTTTAGTGACTGCCATATATAGTCCTGTTTATTTGTGTCCTGTTTAGATGTGAATCCTTAACTTAAAGGAATAAAAAATTTATTAAAATCTAGCAGGGTTTAGGGATATATACATATATACACACACACACACACATATATGTACATATATATGTGTATACACACACACACACACACACACACATATCACAGGGCCAGAGAAATGGTCTCTGTTGGTAAAGTGCTTGCTGATCAAGCAGGCAGACCTGAATTTGGTTGCCAGATCCTATGGAAGGAGCTAGGCATTGTGACATACATTTGTAATTTCAGTGCTGGATAGCAGAGACAGATAATCTCTGAGGCTTCCTGGAAAGCAGCCTAGGCTATTTGGTGAACTCCACACCATTAAGAGACTCTGTCTCAGCAATCATGGTACTCAACTCCTGAAAAACAATACCTAAGTTTGACATCTGATATTTAAACATATATATATATATATATACATGCAACTACATGTACATAATTATGAATACACTCTTTATGTATGCATGTGTATTCATGCATGTGTGCCCATGTGCACCCGCACTCACCCATAGATACAAGCACACACAAAATTTTGTCCCCAAGGATCTTGAAAGTAAAACATTGGTATGAGCAAATGGACTTTTGCATACACTGAATGTCATCTTGTATTAATATCACTTTCTGTGTGGCAGTATATTGTTATGCAGTATACTCAAGAATCAAAACCAAGTGTGTCCTGCCTGGTAGCCTGCTTTCAGTAGGTCAAGACACATAGCCACATGCAGAAACGCTGACAGTAAGGAACTACACTGGCTAAGACCACTTGTTTCATTTCTAAAACTAACCCATGAAAGCATATGAGTATATACCTGAGTATTATGTGGCAGCTGATTTAAATTCTGTAACCCACATTAGACTTCCAACACTATGAATATTTAAGAATAGAGGATCAAATGCAAACATAGACTAGACAAAGGGATTAATAACATAAGCAACAGGAATATGAGGGTCAGATAGGCTGGACTGGTCATTGAGCAGTCACAGGAAAGAATGAAAGAAGGAGAAGACATCTAACAATCAGCACATCAACCTAATCTTTCCGAATTCCACCTCTGCACAAACTATCAGAAGGGTCTTGGCAACTCTGTCAAGGTCTGTCTTTAGTTTGCTTTCACCTCCAAGACTCTCCCCAAAACAAAACTGCAGAATGCTATCTAACTTAGCCCTTGACATATAAAGTGTGTGTGCACAGATATGCCTGTGATGTTATAAAATTCTACTCAGTAAACTCCAGCTCCTTACCAAATTCAGCCCTCACTCTCTTCTGTTTACTTTTTAAGAAAATTCATTTGAATTCCAGCTCCACCTATTCATTTCTGTGTCCTCCACGCCATGACATCAGAAGCAAGTTGTGACAGATAACTTTTCACCCACAAAGTCAAACATAGTTAAGATCTGGACATACACAATTCCTGGTAAAAAGTTCTTGACCAGTTCCCAGGCACTTCTTAAGCCATAAGTAATATTTGCAAATGATCTCTTATAAATTCTTGTAAGCTTTTTTGCCAGAGTTATGTTGCCAAAACAATCCACCTGTCTATATTTGCTCATCACTTCATAATTTACAAACAAACACTGTCATCTTCTACTAAGGAGTCCAAAGGTTGTCACTGCATTGCCAATTTATGGTACAGAATTGAGAGCCAGGAGGACAGTCACTAACAAGTAGCAAGAGAACTAGGTCTTTGGGGAGACTTTAAGCCCTCACTCTTCAAAAGAGCACAGCTGGGTCAAAAGCACCTGTAACAGCCACCTTACCAGAATACAGGGAATAGAAACATCCTGTTATAAAAGGATCCAACTCAGGGTGACCTAGACTCATTAATTAACAAGGATAAATCAGAATGACCTTGACTCACACGCACTTCTGCTATTTTTTGTGTCTGAATATTTTTGCGTTCATTTCCAAACACAGAGACTTAAACAACTTGTATTCATTGCCTGTTTGGTTTTGACTTAATTTTTAGTCTTTACATGGCCAGGAAACTTTCATTGCTGTCCAACTGTTTGGTATCCCCACATTCAGTTAAGTAATGCCACAGTTAAGAAGCTAGGCTTTAGAACACACTATATGTACCAAGGAACACCAGGTGTTAGCACAGTCCCAACCCAACAGAGACTGTTAATGGGGACCAGAGCATCTTAAGGTAGCTTTAGCTTGAAAGGCAAATGTAGACATCATAAGCATATTCATCTATGTATGTATCTACTTATTATATAGATGTACATACATACATACACACACACACACACACATACACACACACACAAACACACACACATACATCTCTGCAGGATTTGTACAAATATTTGGGGGGAAAATTCCATAGCTAGTCATTGGGAGGCTGCAATTTAACAACAGGGAACACCTTCTGCACAACTATCAACATAGAAGTATATTGGGGGTGGCTAGTGCTTCTCAGTATTCTAAGGTTCTTTGACCAACTCCACTGTCCCTGGTCTCAGTCACGAGAACAGTGAAGTCGCCTCCTGAGAAAGACTGCAAGACACCTCAGTCACCTCAGGCTTCGGCAGGGCCATGCCACTGACTAGAAAACTTAAAAAGAACTGATGTCTCATGGTTCTAGAGTCTGGAAGTACAAGGTCCAAGTCCTGAAAACTGTGGTTCTCAATGAGGCTATTTACTTCTTGTAGACAGCCGCCTTCTCCATATGTCTTGATATAGTGGAGGAAAAAAAAATGTCTGGGCTTTTTCCTCTGTTAGTAAAATGTCAGTACTACTGGGTGCCCATTCAAGAAAGCAAAAGCATTAAATTCACATATTTTAATTTCTTAGCAGATTTGGACTAAAACATCTCCTAGATGTTCCTAGACCTCTCTACACTTTCAACTAACATCTTCCTAAATACTGCATTTAGAATACTTTTTCAAGAAAAACACATTGGTTTCATTAAATCATAAATCTAACAAAACTCATGACAAAAGTATTATTAATTCTAGTAGCTGCAGGGAGATAGGACTTTTAATTTCTTTCGGAGGCAAAGCCACTTGTATGGTACCCATGCTCTGAAAACAGAGCCTCACTCATGCATGCTCTTGTTCACAGCCCTCATGGGTTGACACAAAACACCAATGACAACAGCAAAATAAATAAATAAATTAATTAATTAATAAACAAACAAACAAAAGTAGATAGAAATAGAAGTGGGTTAGGAAGGGGATCTCAGAGCAGGAAGAGACAAAATATCAATGAATAGGATCAAAGTACATTATATAAATTTACAAAAATGTTATAATGAAAGCCATTATAATAAATAATTAAAAAAAACAATAAAACTAAATTAAGAAAAGAGAGGGGGGAAAGACCGAAAACAAAAAAAAGTAAACAAATAAATAACTGAAAGTCTAGCTATTCAAAGAAATGCATGCAATAGAGACACCTGCATCCTTTGTTTAATCCTTCATTATTTATAATATCCAAAGTCATGGAAGAGGCCCAGTAGCCAGGCACAGGTGAAGGATTTATATATAAAATGGAATACTATTCACCATAAAGGAGAACAAACTCATGTTGTTTGCATGAAAATTGGTAAAATCTAGAGTAGATCATATTAAACAAATTAAGGCACTCTCAAAAAAATTGGGTACTACATACTTTCTCTCAAATGTGGCCTCGAAAACCATGTTTGTAATCTTAAATGTGGATGAGTAGACAACAGGAATGGAATCGAGAAGAGTGGAGATGACTATAAACAAAAGCAGTATTGCCAGAGCACACTATATATTTATAAAAAAATCACCATGAAGCCCATTTTTATTTAACTAATAAATGCTAGAAAGAAATCAATTTTGAGAAGCCACAAATAAAACTCTATTAACCTGGGTCAATTGCTATCAATGATTTTTTTTTAATTAAATGTAGTTGAACACATGCTGTTGTTGGCAAAGAACAAGGCCCTTGGAAAAGGATGAATTAGACATTCCTCTTGTAGCCATTCACAGTCTCCAAACCAACAGTTTATGACGAAGAATGACAGAGAAACTCTTCTTTTCACGTGATAACCTCTGGACTCTTAGAGAGTGGGAAATGCCCATCTTTTAAGGGCCAAACCAGGGAAGATTCAGGAACTGTGCAGAACATACTCTAAACCCACAATCATGGGATGGTATTCATCGTCAATAATAACCTTCACAATGTTGATCTACACACCTCTCAAATATTTGCACTTATTCACCAAAAACTACAGAAAGAACAAAGTAGTTAATCACCCACAACATGAACAGCTTTCTAATTTGAAATTGTTTAAGTATATCAAAGCCAAGAAATCTACCCAGGCTCAGACAAAAGTAATGATGATGAAGATGAATTTTAAGATCTGATCAACAGGCTTCCTTTCCAGTACTGACCATGCTTAGTAAATCTACTTCATTTGCATTTTATAAAATGGAAATTTATTTCAAATTCATAAATATTAAATACAATAAAATGTTCCAAAGAATGTCTCCTGTTAAGGTCAAAATAAAATAGCTCAGGCCTTGATTTAATGAATAGCAATGTCCAAAGGAACATGGTCATAGAACCGGCCATTCCCAGACTCCATTCCCCAGGGAAGCTCAGACATATTGCATGATCAACAGATTCTCATCTTAAAGTAAACCTAAAAGCCTCAGCTGAAGAATTATTTTTTATTCAACTCTGTGATTAATCCTGAATACATAAAAAAAAAAATTAGCCCCTTACGTCAACATTGGAACAGACTTTGGCATCATTAATTAAGAGAAATTTAAACAGACAAAAAATATCCAAGAGGGCTGATTAAGTTGATCATTCAAATCAGGATTAGGATTTAGGAATTTGGTGCCAGAATTTAAATTCCTCTTCTGAAACTAAAATTTTTGGCATAATTACACTGGCCAGTTAGCCTTCTTGAAACAATGAAGCTTTGATAAAACTGCTCAAGTGATAAAAGTTTGATCACTGGTTTCTAATATCTGTTTTTCAGAGAATTAAGGGAAGTTCTCAAAACCTAGTATGCATACTAGTAGAAACACCTCAGGCCTATACCCTGGGAGGAAAGTGTACCTTTCAGGCTCTGGTTATCAAAGAGAAACAACCACACCATCTAAAAAGTATTCTGCATGCTTGTCTACAGCAGTGTTTCCCAATGTATGTATTCAGTTATGTGTTCAGGATTAGTCACAGAGTTGAATAAAAATTAATTCTTCAGCTGAGGCTTTTAGGTTTACTCTAAGATGAAAATCAGTTGATCATGCAATGCATCTGCACTTCCTCATGCTGCAACCCTTTAATATAGTTACAACCCTTTAATACATGCAGCTCCTCATGTTGTGGTTACCCTCAACCGTAGCATTATTTTAGCTACTTCATAACTGCAATTTTGCCACTGTTATAAGTTATAGTATATCTGATATAGACAAACAGGTCATTTGACCCCACCAAAGGGGTTGAGAAGCACTGGTCTACAGAGTCTAGAAAATTACAGTTTCCGTTATCTACAAGTCTAAATGAGCTAGAAATGCTAGAAAGACGGCTATACTAATTTCATTTATAGCTACTCCTCACCTCAGTGCGGGAAAAGGTAACCACTGAAGGGAAGAGGAAGAGGAAGAGGAGGAGGAGAGGGGGAGAACCAAAGGTTAAAGTTGTGTGCTCAGTGTCTTTGCCAGGAGATGGAACAATGGGGGCTGTTGAAGCCTAAATGGTCCTAGAAGATTCCTTTGTGCTAGCTTTTAAATACACAGAGGTCATCCCTAAAACAAATTGGAACACCAGTGAAATCAATAGTACATTAATTTAAATTCTCGTAAATGGCATATTCTCCATCCAGGATAGCCACAAAATAACTCTTACCCAAATTTCCCAAGGACAGTGAATGCACCTTAAAATAAATAAGCAAATAAATAAATAAAAAGCTCCAAAGAGCCCAGGCCTTACCTCTTGCTCTTCAGAAGCATCCCTTCCAAGGGGAGGCTTGTGGAGATCCAGGCCACTCTGGCTGAATGCCTGCCACTCTTCTGCGGGAGAGGCATAGATCTCTTCCGAGTCGGTGTCCACCCCATGGAGGTGGCTTGCTTCTTCCTGGCTCCAGTCCAGTTCTTCCTCAGACTGCTTCAGTGAGCTGCTGCTGCTCTTCGGGACAATGCCTGCAGTGGAGAGGCTGTTTGGTACTGAGATGTAGGATGACTGGGGCCCTGAGTAAGGCCTGCCTTCAGGGGCCAAAGCCTCTGCTTCCAAGAGGTCAGGTACTGAGAGGCTGAGGCGCCGGTCCAGGTGATGCTGCACCCTTAAATCCAAAGGTTTGCTCGGGCTCTTTTTAGCCTTCTTCTTGCTCAGGTTGATTAACAAAGGTCTGGTCCGCTGTTTTAATGATCCCCAGACAGATGGCTTATCCAGATCCATAGCGGCATGAAGAATCAAGAATTCCACTCCTCAGGAGTGTGCCTCTACTGGAAAGCAGTCGGTGACTTCTGCAAACCAAAGCATACGGAGAGGACATGATACTTCTGGCTGTGTAAGGGGATACTCAAAAGAAATTGATTCAGAAAATTTACTCTTGCTCCTTTAATGAGAAGTGAAACATTAAGGTCATAATTTCACAAAGATCACAAAAGGTAATTTTTTAAGACACATAATATTCAAGAGTTTTAAAATCAGTAGTAACAGAAGAGTAAAAAATGGGATTATCAGGTTGAGCGTAAGCTTCATAGACAATGACTACTTAGTCCTCTCTAGGGATATCAAAGCCAAGGCATTTGCTAAGGCAGTTACTACAGCATTTCTTCAGCATAAGCAAGAGGAGCCTTACATACACTTTGCTAAATGAAGGATCACGGAATATTTGTTCTAATCAGGAATTGGTGTCCAGGTGGAAAAGCATGCAGGTACACGGTATCTCACATGTGTGGGGGTAGGGATGACTACACAGACACATATGTAGTCACACTGAAAATGCTATAGTGGTTTGATCTATAACAGGTTGGATTAATCAAAGAGCCAATAAAAATCAAATTTGGAGAAATGAGCCTATTTTACATGCCAAATGCTTCCTAGTATCTTTTGGATGTAATAGGGGTGTGACCAGGACACCAGGACCTAGCCTGCAGGAATGTTGCCACATTTGGCAAAGGGACAAAGCCCAGAGCTTGGGAGTGGGGAAGCACTTTCTGAAAGCAGCCCTTGGTACGTTTTTGTCTCCTACCCTCTCATTTCAAGACAAAGTAGTTTAGCAGGGGAAAGTACAGTCAAAACTCTCTATAAGTCAATGTTTACATGGCCATTAGCCTGCTAAAGTTTAGAATATGGATCTCTGTAGCCCAAGCCTACCGCCTATCACATAGGCAAAAGGATTATCCCAGAATGCACTTGGTGCCTCTGGCACTACAGACTAAGTCCTTTGGATCTAAAAACAGACTCTTTGGGTTAAGATTCTACATTGACTGCTACATGCTGCTTTGCTTTTGGACCAGGGTTGTGCCATCATATCTCAGTTTTCTTAGTTCTCCAGTGCAGATAAGATTACATAGTCAGAGAAAGTGAGGTCACATCCAAAAGCTTCTGATAACTTAATGGAGGAAATTCTTGATTTGACAGGTACTATAATGAATTCAAGGTATAAGTCACAGCCTCCAGAGGTTCATCATAGTAATCAAAACAACCCAACTCAAGTGAAACATCTGAAAATAATCTCTCTAGAATCCGTAGTGATTACAACAGGCTACAGTTCTTAACACTGAAAAATGTTACTCTGATCAACATCAAAAAAAGTGAAGAAACAGTCTCAACTAACAGGAAGTTCTGGTATGTTGCAAGTAACACACACACACACACACACACACACTTAAAAGCTACTATCCACATATAAAAGAAAATATGCAATGTTTGTCCTTTTGAGTCTGTGTTGCTTTATTCAGGCACAATGGGCTGATGCTCAGATGAACTGAATGTAGAGAGACTTGACAGACTACATATGGCATGCGCAATTAAAGACATACAGTCCCATCACAAAGAAGAAGTGGTTACAAAGTCCAACCCTGACCTAAGAAGCTATTTGCAATGTATGGATACTGGGAGAGGGTAAAACAGTTTTCTCAAATGAAGTGACACAGGGTATATGAATCACATTCCACAGCAGGCCTCATGTTTAGGAGTAGTTGCCAACACAAAACAGATATTGTGGATTTGTTTTGCTATTTTGCGTGTGAGCTTTCTTTGTTTTTGGTTGGTTCGTTTGTTCACTTCTTTGTTTAGAGAAGTGGTTCTCAACTTGTGAGTCATGATCTCAAGCAACTCTTTCACAGCAGTTGCCACAGACTATTGAAAAAACAGAGATATTTACATTTCACAATGGTAGCAAAATTATGGTAATGAAGTAGCAGTGAAAATTATCTTATGATTGGGGGTCACCACAACGTGAGGAACTGTAGTAAAGCGCCACAGCATGAGAAATGTTGAGAACCACTGGTTTAGAGAAAAAGAAAGAACATGAAGTTGGGTAGGTATGGAGTGAGAGGATGTGGGAGGGGCCGGAAGAGAAAAAAGAATCTGATTAAAATATATACAACTATTGTAAAAAATCATGAAAATGGAGATGGATTCCAGTAACTTCTAAGCAAAAACAATGACCATGGACCTGGGAGCAACATAAGAGCCAGGAGAAGTCTGGAAAAAGAAAATAACACAAGGAAGAGATAATTGGTACACATGAACGTGACCATACTGGGAGCAGTGGAGGATAAAATACTCAATGAATGGACTCTAAGGAAACACTCTACAGCATTTGAAAGGGTTGCAGGAGGCACTAAAGAGTTCATACAACTAATAAAAGTGGGGAAGACATGAGTAAGCAAGCAGAAATGACCTATGCATTCACACTCCTAGGCACACAGGGTTCTCAAAGAAGCCCCTTGTACCACCTGAAACTGACTCATTGAGGGGAGCATTAAAACAAATTTCCTTTTAATGCTATAATAAAAACCTAACAATATGCATGGAATTCAAATAATTAAATCCAGTCAATATATCAGATGAACCTGATTCCCAAGAATCTGTCTTGCAACAGAACTTTCTGGCAATCGATATTTAGAATCTAAGTCCTTGAAGAAATCTGCATGCCCCTGGTGGGAAAGTCTATTTGTTTTTAGAAGAAACTATGAGAAGAATTAAGTGCTTATAAAAAGGAAAGTTTTGAATCTTTGTATCTATGAAATTTAAGGAAAAAAAAGATGCAATAAGATGGTGGCAGGGTTTTAAAACATACCTCTGAAGACCCTGTTGCAAGGTGGGAAAGTAATAATGTCATCCATGCACTAAACTGTCTGTGTCAACAAATACATCTTCTCCTTTTTCTTTGGGTAGGGAGAATCAGGGGAGGATGATGGAAGAGGACATTAGCAACCATTAGAATACTTTCAGGAGAAACTCACTTCCTTGGAAAATCATAATGGATCTATTCTCCATCATGACAGCACTGTCTTCAAGAATCTCCTAAATGGAATCACACAGCATGTAACTTTCCAAGGTTGACTCCTTTCAAGCTGCACTAGGACTAACCCAAGTTGTTGCCGGTAGCATCAGTGGAGTGGACTACCTCTTGATTTCTGAGACAAGTCTGCCATCATGTACCCACACCACACACACGGATTAATTTCCCTTGAAGGACAGGTGAAGCCTTTCTAGTCTTAAGTTCTTTCAACTAAAACTGTTATATAAGTGTATCCAGAAGTATTTTCCATTCTCTAAAGTAAATGGTCAACAGTGTTTTTACCGCATCATGAGGCAAGAATATTTTTCCTTCATATGGATATTTCCTGAGGCTCGTATGGATTCTTTTGGGTTTTTTTGTTTTTTTTTTTTTTTTGTTTTTTTTTTTAATTTCCCATTAACAAGTCTAGGAATTCACTTGCTTCACAGCCTCTGTAGCATTGACATTGTTAGTATTTTAATTTAGCTCTTTGTAATTTTTAGAATGTCTTTAAATATTCATTTTCCTAATGGTCTGTGATATTGAAAAATGGTTTGGGGCATTAATTTGCTAACATACGTGGTTGAAGCTGTCAGTTCAAGACATTTGTCGATTTGTTTTATTAGAAAACTTTTAGATCTCTTACTCTTGGCTTATGAGAGCTCAATATAAATTTTGAATATAAGAGCCTCAACAAGCATGTAACTTGCAAATATTCATCCCAGTTTTGTAGCTTGTCTCTCACATTGTTATTAATATATCCCTTGCTGATCAAAAGGTCTTAATTAGCAAGGGTAAGCTTTTACAAGTGTGATGACCTTAACAGATCCTATGTAACAGGCTTGGTTTCATAACTAAGTACTTATTGTCTAACTTCAGTTCACTGAGGATCTTTCCAGTGTTTTCTTCTCAGGGAGGTTTGTCATTTTACATTTAGAGCTATGACCCATTCCAACAAAATTTCTGTATACAAGGTTAAGTTTAGGTCCAAGTTCATTTTATATATGGATAACAATTTATTCCAAACCTAAGGTTGGAACACTGTCTTCCTCTAATTAATTACTTAGCTACTATCTCAAGAAAACATGACAGAAATGTGAGAGGAGGTATCCTTGACTGTCTATTCTGTTTCATTTACCCACACACTCATCACTTTCCGCTACCATACTCTTGGTTGGCAGGATAGCATCCACCCTTAAAATCACGTAACTCCCCTACATTCATTCTTCTCCAGAGTTGCTTAACAATTCTGTTTAACGCATCACTATCAAACATACTAAAACAAAGCACTGTAAATCTAATATAAGTACAAGAAAAATACAGCAGGATTTCTATATCAGTGATAAACTTGAAAATTCACATACAATCATAGACCCTGATAATGATGGAGTGAACAGCGTGCAAAACCAAACAATGGGTTCTCTCTCTCCTCTTTGGTGGAGCTGTAATCTAAATGGCACTTCCAAGCCATCATTTTTTTGTGTTTTGCTTTTCAATTATCTGTATCTTTCCACTAGCCTGGTGTCATCACAGAATTGGCATGTTTCTGGGGGAACAGTCAAAGCTGATTCCTGTGTGGCTCAGAGGAATCCCAGTGTTGACGGCCTTCCCTTTTTAGCTTTTTCCATTTTATCTGGAGACAGAACTCTTAATAAGTTTGCAAAAACAAAATTAAAAACCATTCTTCTCATTAATTCTGAAAGTTTGTAACCAGGACAAAATATACTGAATCACAAGAGTACAAAATATTTATCAAGTGAAAAAAAACACAATAACAAAAACAAAATCCTATGTGTTCTTAAAGGTATACTACTAATTGGAGTTCACTCTCTTTTAGAATTAGAAACTTCCTACAATAAGCAGTGTGCACTTCAGAATTAAGCACTGCTAAAAGAAGAAATCCAAGGACTTATATTTGAAGAAAAGCCCAGTGAGATAAGCCCACCTACTTGAATATGAAATATTGTACAACTTTCCTTATTGTAAAGAATATTTGAAGCAAATCCAAGTACTAAATTTTCTCTGAAGTCTTAGCTGAAAAGGCTCTTGTCAGAGACACCCAACAGGCTGCAAGTTAAGCATGCAAGCTTCTTAGCATGGTAGTGTGGTTGCCAAGACTTGGTTGAGTGTTTACAAACAGAGAGCAGAGTGGATCAAATAGCCTCAACATAAAAAAAAAAAAAAACTAAGTCTAGTCATTTTATATTGTATATGAAAAGGTCACATAAGATACATTAAATATAATATAAATTATATTAAATAAATTAAATATATCTGTGTACCAACTAAAGAGAAAGATATACTAAAACCCTTTGTAAGAATTGTACTCATGTTTTATAAAGCAACAGCAAAGCTTTCATCTCTTCACAAAACAAAACGCTTCTGTTAACCTGCCCAAAACCTCAGCTTTCACTAAATGAGTGAAAATAAGTGTTGTGCCTTTCAAAGCCACGAAGGGCAGGATGAGATCTTTATAGATTTCATGAATTCATTGTTTCTAATGGCTGAATAGTACTCCATTGTATAAATATACCACATTTTTTGTATCCATTCCTCCGTTGAAGGATATCTAGGTTCTTTCCAGCTTCTGGCTACTACAAATAGGGCTGCTATGAACATAGTGGAGCATGTGTCCTTATTGCATGCTGAAGAATCCTCTGGATATATGCCCAGGAGTGGTATAACAGGGTCCTCAGGAAGTGACATGCCCAGTTTTCTGAGGAACCGCCAGACTGATTTCCAAAGTGGTTGCACCATCTTGCAATCCCACCAGCAGTGGAGGAGTGTTCCTCTTTCTCCACATCCTTGCCAACACCTGCTGTCTCCTGAGTTTTTGACCTTAGCCATTCTGACTGGTATGAGGTGAAATCTCAGGGTTGTTTTGATTTGCATTTCCCTAATGATTAATGATGTTGAACATTTCTTAAGGTGTTTCTCAGCTCTCCGAAGTTCTTCAAGTGAAAATTCTTTGTTTAGCTCCGTACCCCACTTTTTAATGGGGTTATTTGGATCTCTGGGTTCTACTTTCTTGAGTTCTTTGTATATATTAGATATTAGCCCTCTGTCAGATTTAGGGTTGGTGAAGATTCTTTCCCAGTCTGTTGGTTGACGTTTTGTCCTTTTGATGGTGTCCTTTGCCTTACAATGAATTCATGAAATTCTTAGACAAATGGATGGAGCTGGAGAACATCATACTAAGTGAGATAACCCAGTCTCAAAAGATCAATCATGGTATGCACTCATTGATAAGTGGATATTAGCCTAGAAACTTTGAATATCCAGGACATAATCCACAAATTAAATGATGTCCAAAAAGAATGGAGGAGTGGGCCCTGGTTCTGGAAAGACTCAGTGCAAGAGTATAGGGGAATTCCAGAACAGGGAAGTGGGAAGGGGTAGATGGAAGAATAGGGGGACGGAAGAGGGCTTATGGGACTTGCGGGGAGTGGGGACCCAGAAAAGGGGAAATCATTTGCAATGTAAATAAAAATAAATAAATAAATAAATAAATAAAGAGATCTTTATAGAAAGCAGCCCAGGTTTTGTAACCAGCCACTTTGCTGAAGTTGTTTATCAGCTGTAGGAGTTCTCTGGTGGAGTTTTTTGGGTCACTTAAGTATACTATCATATATCATCTGCAAATAGTGATTGTTTGACTTCTTCCTTTCCAATTTGTATCCCCTTGACCTCCTTATGTTGTGTAATTGCTCTAGCTAGGACTTCAAGAACTATATTGAAAAGATATGGAGAGAGGGGGCAGCCTTGTCTAGTCCCTGATTTTAGTGGGATTGCTTCAAGTTTCTCTCCATTTAGTTTGATGTTGGCTACCAGTTTGCTGTATACTACTCAGCAATTAAAAACAATGAATTCATGAAATTCTTAGGCAAATGGTTGGAACTGGAAAATACCATCCTAAGTAAGGTAACCCAATCACAGGAGAATACACATGGAATGCAATCACTGATAAGTGGATATTAATTAGCCTAGAAGCTCTGAATTCTCAAGACACAATTAGCATTTCAAATGATAGCCAAGAAGAGAGAAAGAGTGGGCCCTGGATCTGAAAAGACTTGATCCAGCACTGTAGGGGAGTTCCAGGACAGAGAAATGGGAGAGGGTGATTGGGAAATGGGTAGAGGAAAGAGGGCTTATGAGACCAATGGGGAGGGGGGGAACCAGGAAAGGGGAAAGCATTCAGAATAGAATGTAAACAAAGAATATAGACCATTTAAAAAAATTAAAAAATTAAGAAAGAAAGAAAGAAAGAAAGAAAGAAAGAAAGAAAGAAAGAAAGAAAGAAAGAAAGAAAGAAAGAAAGGAAGGAAGGAAGGAAGGAAGGAAGGAAGGAAGGAAGGAAGGAAGGAAGGAAGGAAGGAAGGAAGGAAGGAAGGAAGGAAGGAAAAAAAAAGCAGCCCAGGACAAGGAGACTAGTGGTGCACTCGTCTGTTTTATGGTTTCTGACATTCTCCACAGTTGGCAGCTAGCAATTGACCAAATGGAAAAAGAAAAGGACATCAACATTGGCCCTTCAAGTGTCTGATTGAGCCTGAGTGACAGCAGTAGCTTAATGAGCATCATAAAGCAAGCAGAGCTCAGAGAGACAATAGCATTTCCCCCCAAGAGCTTAACAAGCTTAAGGAGACTCAAAGTGTTTCTCAACCTGTGGGTCATGACTTCTTTGTGTGTCAAGCCACACTCAAAGGGGTCACACATCAGATATCCCACATATCCAATATTTACATTATGATTCATAACAGTAGAAAAATTAAATTTATGAAGTAGCAATAAAAGTAGTTTTATGGTTGAGGATCACCACAACATAAGGAAGCGTATTAAAGTGGTCAAAGCATTAGGAAGGTTGAAAACTACCACTCTGTTGGAGAAATTCTAAGTGATTTCCACAACAAAAACATAAATTCATATGGGAAGGTAAGGGGCAGTTTATTCCACTCTATCTTATTTTAATCAAGAGATCTAGAATTCTGGTAGAGTGAAAAGTCCCTACTTAAACCCAAATTTGGCAAATTTGGTAATTTCTCTTTACCCAATGAAGAGGGACCTATACAAAGAGTGTCTGATTCTCACAGTTTCAGGACATTCTAATTGATTAAGCCCAGTTGCAAAGCTAAAAGTCACACAACCATGTCAACTGATTTTCCTTCATACTTCAGTGTGCCTATCTATCAGTCTATCATCTATCTATACATATTATTTCTGTTCATCTATGTATCTATATACATATGTATCTATGTATGTATGTATAAATGTATCTACATATCTCTCTATGTATCTATAATCATCTATCCAACTAAGTATCTGTCTACATATGTATAATTTGTATATATATTTATGTATATATGTATATATATATATGTGAATGAATGTATGTATTTATCATATATTTATTTTTGGCCAATATGCTGGCTATAATTCAAAATAATCAAATGCATTAAAGTTCTTTGCAAGTATTAGTATCTACAGAATTTTTTCTCAAAGCCATGGTTTCCCATTTAGTTCAATGGCTCAGCAAATAATATACACATATGTACATGCACATGTGTGTCATATATACATTCATGAAGATTAAGACACAAAAAAATAGTAAAACATTAAAATTGGAAATCTAGCTAAAGAATGTGGAAAAGTTCATTGTACCATCTGTTCACTATTCTCTAGCTTTGGGTTTTTAAACACAAGGACTCAGATTTCAATAATCACATGATGCTAACTTACACTGTTTATAAGTAAAAACACTGGCAATAAAGTAATAATTCAGGATGATGGAATTCTGGGAAGGATAAGCTTATGAGCGAGAACATCACAGGAGCTTCTGATACTGCAAGTATCTCTACTCCAGTATGAATGTTAGATTTTCCTTTCTAGATAGTAACTGCACATTTTCCTAAGTATATATTTCCAAACTAGGAAAAGGTTAAAAAATGGAATGAAGGGCTGGAGAGATGGCTCAGTGGCTAAGAGCACTGACTGCTCTTCCAAAGGTCCTGAGTTCAATTCCCAGGCTCACAACCATCTGTAATGGGAGGGATGTGATGCCCTTATCTGGTGTGTCTGAAGAGAGCAATGGTGTACTCATATACATAAAATAAATAAATCTTTTAAAAAATGGAATGAAGTATATAAAAATATTTTTGAAGGAAAACATTGTACATAATTGTGTGTATGTAAAAATAAACTGTTTTGCTTTGTATGATGAAAGGGGGCTTTTGCTAAAGAAGTCACATACCCATGGTCAGGTTACGGAAATGTACTGAGTTAGTCATCTTAATTTTCCATGAGATAGTTTCCCTACAATCACCAAGTCTCAACACTGAATAATTTGACATTAGATGTTTTCTAAACAATTTCTATCTATAGGCTTTATCCAACATGCCATGGTGTGCCCACACATATTCTGTATGCAGAATGAGTAGGCTACATTGCTTCATCGTTTGTCTTAATGGAGGACTCATTCAATCTTTCCTGCCTCTATGTGCTTGAGTAGTTTAGGGAGCCTTTCATTTATGTACAATGCTGTTGTGATTGTCATTTACTTCAGTTGGTAATTTTCATAAACTGGACACTCAGTGACTCCCAGATACGGGCAGGTCATGTGTTCCTATGTGAAGTTCTGTTGTTCTTATTTTTATGCTTTGTTTTCTTTGGTTACATTTTGTTGCCATTTTGTGAATAAATATAAACATTATAGAGAATACAGGTATTGATGACTTACTTCAGGAAATAAAAATCAAAGCAATTGTATTTCCTATGTAAATCTTTCTGATAACTTTTTACAAATATTGTGATAGAAATGGTCATGATGCTAACATTGTATTTACTTAATTTATACATTTGATTACATATAATGCCTGGATACAGTTACATATTACTGATTTGTGATGATTTATGAACTTGATTGATGGAAATGGCTTATTCCTGCACACTTTTCATTCCATGCTCCACTAAGAAGTATTGTTCACAAAGATATAGCTCTTTTAAGGCACTTGGAGGTTGTATAGTATCACAAAGTGGCAAGACTTATTTGTGTTTCAACAAATGAGAATTTAAAGATTCTTCCTGCAGTGACAAAGGATATGTTGCTCTCAGAAGGTACATACACATTAAAGATGTGAAACAAGTACCATTGAGAAGCAGAACTCAGAGAGGTGCTGGTGTGTGCAGTAAGCATAACCTAACTGGGTATTGCCAGATTGTTCCCCTACTGTGTGCATATTAACATACACAGTATGTGTCATGCAATAATTTATATTGGCAAATTGATAGTACAAAAAGAGACCCAAAATTACCCTTATGAATGAGCCCTGTTATTCTCTACCTCTTGCCTTGTCTTTTGTGTGTGTGATGAGGGTTTTCAAATCATACCTATCACATGCAAGCTCACAAGTCAATCTCCATGCAACTACTTCAAAAGCCCTAATTCTGCTTAGCAGTCTTCCTTTTTAATTTGAGATAAAGACCACATTTCAAACATCTTTTACTACAAATGCCCAGTACTTTCCAGTGGCCTGTGATAGTCACTATTAGGTTAAAGGTTCCAGATATAATATCTATACTAATTATGTGTACCCACATTATATACATTAACTCTTGCTATTGGCTTAAAGATTAGTATCAAGATAGGTAATACTTTCATGGTTCTTCAAATTGGTTTTCTTTTCCTTTGCTCTTCCTTGTAAATATTAGCATCCAAATGTTTGGTTCCAACCTCCAAATAAAAACAAACTAATTGTTTTCTGATTAACATGGTCACAGATGTGCTTTTTTTCTGCATGTCATTTTCATAAAAGGTTAGAAAAGGCTCAGATTTATAGACAATTTGGCAGAGGGTTCAGAGCATAAATAATCTATATTCCTTCTAAGTACCCTTCCCCACAACACATTCTCCTTGTAATATTTACCTTTTTGTGTGTGCTACATATATTTGTTGAACACAGTAATTTTTAGTCTTGGCTTTTTTGTGTGTTGCATATCCAATGGAAGAAGCCAAATTGGCAGCAAGGCATGATTGTAGAATACAGAGATGGATCATGTCTAAAAATTAATGATGGAGACATCAGTATTCAGGAAGACTACAGATGAAAATATACGATAAATGGTGGCATGAGCTTTAAGGAACTACCATTTAATGGCCAGTTGTGGCAGAATAAGTGCAGAAACGAAACTACAAAGACATAGAAGAAAAAAAAAGGTGTGGTATCCCTATGACAAAGAAAATCTAAACCAGGAGCTCTAAAGGATGGGTGTTTTAGAAAGGAAGTGGTGAGTTTCATCGAGTGTTAACCACAGACCAAGCGACAATAATCTTGAAAGTATTCATCTGGCAAAATACTCAGTAGTCATGGTATGAGTCTTCTTGATGATGTGAGGCAGAAAATCATCTGTGAGAGGAATAAGCTGAGAATGCTGGGCTGAAGAGGAAGATAAATGTAGGACATTTGGGGAGGTATAAATATGTTCAAGAGAGATAGAAGAAGCTCTTATACTCAAAGCACCTAAGTTTAATGCAGGATTCAACTAGCAATCTCTCATTGACTCAATAGACTCCCCATTCCAACATAAACACAAACAGACTTTTACTTCCTTATTCAAAGTTAATATCACCTGCCCAGCTACAATTTCAATCTTTATTTTAGCCAAGCACTGTCCAACAATTAACTGTATGGTATTAATCAGGTGTAAGAGAAGTAATTCAACTTCTTGCATCATTGCATCTCTTTGCTTCATCGGCCTCCTGTAATCCATACAATCACTTACTTCCTGCATTACAAAGCAACTGCCAACCTTTAAAACCCCAGTCTAATATACTACTGTATCAAAAGGTTTCTCTCATGGTTAATTTCTTTGTGTTGATGGTTAAACTTAATTGTTAATGTGATGAGAAGACACACTTCCAGCATGTACAGAATGCTTCTGGATATTTAGCAGAGATTGTTAGACACACCCTGAATGACTATTGTTTAGATGCAAAGAAATATATAAATTATTAGTTTTATCATCTACATCAAAAATTGTCTAACTACAAGAAAGATAAATTTTATAAACATATTCTCTCCCACAAATTCATACCCCAAACAAACGCACACAACTAAGCACTGCCATTAAGTTATAATTTATTCTGTCCTGTTACTAAATAATCTATTTATTGAATAAACATTGTTAGCATCTAAGTAATGAGGGAATACTGCTCCCATACCCCCCTTAGGAATATTTCAGGGAACAAAACAGACTTCTTGATTTCATAAAATTTGTATCCTACTTAGAAGAGTCAGACAATAAATGGATGCATATTGAATATGTCAGGTGATAGGAAGGGACAAACACAACAGCAGAGGGGCTAGAGTGTCTGTGGATAAACAAGTCGCCAGATTACCACTTCTCTTCCATCCACTGGGAAAGCGCCCTTGTATAAAGTCTCACCACAGAAAGACATGAGGGACAGATAGGTGTAAAATGTCAGGAGCTTTCCATGCACTGAAAGGTCCAAGCAGAAAAACAGCGGAATTGGAGGGGCAGTGGGTATTTGTGGCAGGGCAGAATTCAGCAGGGGAACCAGCACAAAGCCTCCATGAAGAGTAGAGGAAAGGATAAGGCATGTCCTTGGGAGCCACACTGAGGACATAGACTCTTCTACAGCATGGACTGGAGAGCCACTAGAGTATTAAAACTTGTACCCAGGATTCTTTACTAGTCCCTGCTTTGAATGTTCCCCTATAGCTATTATTCTGCGTGCATTAACAATTCTTCTAAATCATTACACACACTAGATTCTTTTATGCCAGTTGAGGAAGTTTGGATTTGATCACATTCACAATGCCAGAGACTGACCCTGGGCTTATCTAGCTCAACACTGCTCAATAGTGGGCATTGTTGGCCACAGGGCTTGAGTAGCATTTATTGTGTAGGCATATCCTATACATTGAAATTGTCATCTGTCCTCATCTCCTTGACATCAAGACTATCCAGGTCATAGTGACAATCAAAGGCAGTATTCGTAATTTTAAAAGTCGCCAATAAGATCACTTGCTGGAGCCAACAGGACTCCCCACACCCAAACTGTCTCTTTGCTCTGCCTCTGTCATTTTGTTCTGCCAGCAGGAAAGAAGGATGGATGTAGGAGTCATTAGGAAGATGTATATATGAACAAGCCACTATAAAGGTGGCCTATTTTCCCCCATTTGTTTAGACTTTTATATTAGGTGTTTCTTTACCTCAAACTGCAATGGGATAAAGCTATTTTCAAGTAATCATAGGAACACAATTTCCCAGCTCAGAGAGGAACATAGTAAGTTCTGGAAGGAGAGCTGAGTCCCGAGAGAGAGAGTCCTTCTAGTATTAAGAACCTAGAGGGCTTATGGGACTTTCAGGGAGTGGGGGGCCAGAAAAGGGGAAATCATTTGAAATGTAAATTAAAAATATATCAAATTTTTAAAAAAGAACCTACTGTTGATGTGGCAATGCAAGAAACAGGTCTGGCACAAATAATCAAAGCAGAAAAATTATTCAGAATTCTAAGTATATTAAAATATGTTTGGAGTGGGGAAAGTAGCAGAAAACACTAGAGAACTCTGCAGCAAAAGCAAATCATGCATGCATGAATCTAATAACCCCCAGACACAGCTGTCATGTTCATGGAAGAAAGCTTACATAAAACACTGAAATTTAACGGTAAGCTCTCAGATTTCCAGACTTTATGACAATCACCAAAACCATGATGCCAGATATACAGTTATAAGTGCAAATCTACACTGGTATTGCATACCATCAATTGGATATGTAATTGAATGTAAAGAGAAGCAAAATGCAGAATTTACAGTCATAGCTATTTTAATAAGGCAATGATTAAATAGGAATTATCACAAACAGACAAGTTATCAGTGTCTAAGGTGCTATTTGTCTATGTTATTACTTTTCCCTTAGAACTAAATTTGAAAGGAGTTTGAAACCTGGTAGAATTTGAAACCCAGCCTGACAGGGTCCACTCCCATGAACAGAGGATGTTTTCATGGATACTTTAGATAAAGTACAGGATAGTATATGAGGAAGACACACTGAAACTGTCAGATCAATAAAAGACCTTTATATTGACAGCCTAAATATTGCTAAATTTTTCATTAATTCATCCTTGATTCAAAACTGCGAATCAAGAAAACATAACTTCTTTTTCTGCTATCTCCACATGTAATATCCATATTTGATAAACTGAGGAAGGTAGATTATAGACATGATGGCATGAGCTTGATAATAAGACCCTGTCTAAAGAGAAAAAAATAATTACCTAATTTTGTATAGAAGAAGACAAAAAGTGAAACTTGCCATTAATCAAATGTAATTCTCTCGAGGCTGGCATCACCTAGCTGTCCCCTAAAAATCAGCCACCAAAAGTCAGTGAGTATCTGCTGGTGCTTTTTATCAGAGTAGTGAAAGTCTTGTGCACATAAAGTTTATAATCTAACAAGAATTCAATGGGTGGGGCTTAAAGTCCAGCAAACACAATCTGAGGTTCAGACCATCTCAATGAGGCATAAATTGCAAAGTACATATACTGCCTGTGGTATACAACAGGAACCAGTAATGGAAGGAAAAGATAACCTCAGAAAAATAAAATGACATCAAAATGTGTGCATATACACATTATACTATTTAACAGATTGTAATATATAGGACTATGTATGGTATGTGAGTGTCTGTGTGTGTCCTAATGCACACTGCTACACTTTAAATTAAGCTAATTTCTGGAACAGCTGAAAACAAGTGAGCAAAGACAAACATAACTTGCAACGCACAGTGTTGGTGAGCCCGCCTAGCAAACTAGAATTTTCTTCCTGTGACCAGGAAGAATGCTAACAGATAGCACCACTACTTATTCAAGGAACATGGAAAGAGCTGTCCTCACAGGTTCTTGCTATAGTTAAACTTAAAAAACTCCGACTTGCCATTACCCATTAAATAAATTCCTTAAAAAGCTCAAATGGTTTGATCTGGAAAATATCACCCTAAGTGAGGTAACCCAATCACAAAAGAATACACATGGAATGTAATCTCTGATAAGTGGATATTAATTAGCCCAGAAGCCCTGAATACCCAAGGCACAAATTGTATAACAAATGACTCCCATGAAGAAGTATGGAGAAGGTCCTGATCCTGGAAAGGATTGATCTAGCATTGGAGGAGAATATAAAGACAGAAAAAAAGGAGGGGGTTGATTAGAGAATGGATGGAGAGAAGCAGGTTTATGGGACATATGGGGAGGGGAGATCCAGGAAAGGGGAAATCATTTGGAATGTAAACAAAGAATATAGAAAATAGAAATATTTATTTTAAAAAAGCTATGGCATATTTGGTGAAGGGACTATTACTTAGCAATAAAAAGAAATGTGTGCCTAATACACAGAGATCGTTAATTGGAAGATTAATGCTAAGTGAAAGAAGGCATACAATAAGGTGTATATACTGCAATGCTTTTTTATGCCTGTCTAACAAAGAAAAATATATAGGTAGAAGTAAGAGTGCTGACTGCTTTAAGAAAAAAGCCAATATCTGTAAAAAGGGGACAAGAAAACTCGAAGGGGAATGAAAATTTTTTCCGTCATGATCATGACAGTATATGTTCTTCTCTCAATCTCAGGCATTCCACATGTGTGTGTGTGTGTGTGTGCACATATATGTTAAATAGACTGTATGAGAGGTTTATAATAAACCTGTGCCTTAAAACATCAACAGGACCTTAAATAAGTACAAAATACTTCTTCAAAACAAAGTGCAATGCAGAAATTCGACAAACAAATACAATCCTATTCAATTCTGCCAAAAAACCCACACTTCTGCATCTCACACATCCCTCAGAGACCTTAAGCAGCTCCTTCTGCTCAGTATTTCCATGTCCACGTTCTGGATGAGGAATGGATTCATACATTTCATTTTCTAACTAACCCTTCTGCAGAGGAAGACATGTAAACTTTCTCTGACCCTCATATCAAATGTCAGGAAAGTGACCACTCACTAAAACATACTCTGTAAGTTCTTTGCCAGAAAGACTGGCCTCTGACCTTCACCACTGCTTGAGTGCCTGCTCTGCCCAGCAGCAGGCTAAGGTCTGTTCTCCATCCTGATAATCACCCATCTGCCCTTCTACTCACATAGTGATCTTCTCACTTCTCTCCAAGCCTGCATCCCTGCTTCTGAATTATTCAGATAGGCTTCCAACCCTTATCTGTCTTTTCTCCACTTGGACTAAGTGCAGAAACATACCAAGCCTCCTTCTCAGAGATGCCTTAACATAACATCTGAGCATCTATACACAATTTGTTTCATTGAAATATTGAGAAGTGTTGACTGTTACTAAACTATAAAATGAAAACTGACTTATCCACTTAGCTACATTCAGCCAGCCTACAGTTTTGTTGAGAACTTGGTCACTGCTGAAAACAAAACAGGAAGGAACTAGTAAACACTGAGTGTAGAAAAGTCTGCATCACAGAGGACAAGACAGACAAGAAATTTTTTTGTATGCGATATATTTTTTTTTTTACATTTCAAATGATTTCCCCTTTTCTGGCTCCCCACTCCCCAAAAGTGCCATAATCCCTCTTCCCTCTCCCTGTTCCCCCATCTACCCCTTCCCACTTCCCTGTTCTGGTATTGCCCTATACTGCTGCACTGAGTCTTTCCAGAACCAGGGGCTACTCCTCTGTTCTTCTCAGACAAGAAATTTTAACGAACCTTTTTGAAAGACAAAGCACATTTCCTGTAATTCACATTGTCATGAGTGGTACAAAGAATTAACTTGACAGGAAAGGGAAAATAATGTGGTCCTCTTACCAAACCCAGGTGCCAGTGAGTCACAAGCCACTGGAGCAGCAGATTTAAAGGAAGATGGGGAGTTTTGCCCTAGCAGACATTATCAGGGGTCTACATACATGCAATCTTCCTGGCTGGTGTGTGTGTGTGTGTGTGTGTGTGTGTGTGTGTGTGTGCACATGTACCGGGCACTCCAGCTACAGATCTTTTAAGATGTCACCCCATTTTGTCAGAAACAATTCTTACCATAAATAAACCACACAATGAAGATAATACTACACAGCAGAGACAATCACCCAAGTGGAAATGATGCTCCTAGTCTGAGCTTTTCCTGGTCAGACAATCAGGTTCGTAGAAAACACTGACCACGGGATGTTTGATCACCTTCTTTTTGAAACGGTAAGGGATGGGAAATGAGAAGAGAAGGTACCGTGCCATTTATAACACCTTCAGCTCTAACGCTGGCAGGGGCTTATCCTTTTCATAGCCTACTGAGTACCATCATCTATGTGGTTTAGATGGTGATTTCCCTGCTGTAACTGACTGCCAGAAAGAAGTCTGACATATCATCTGGTATTCTTAAAGAGACAGAAGGCTGTAATATCCCTTATAGAAAAAAATACATATGCTAGATAAACCTCATCCATACATGAGTTATAGTGCTTTGGCCACAAGCTCAATGTTAATGAAGACCATACAGATATGATATACATTGTACACGTGTTTACACAAAATAAGGTGTTTTTTTTTAACACTACCATAAAGAAATTAAGTTCACATACTAAGAAACAAAAAGCTGCCACTTGAGTTTTTTCAAGTTGTCATTTGGGTTTTGCAAGAACCTATTAGCAAGAATGTGACTAAGAGAATGTGACTGTAGAAAGAAGTTGGTTGGTGGCTAAAAGCATTTCCTGCTTTTGCAGATGACCTAGGTGCCCACATGGTGGATCATAATCTTCAGCAACTCCAGTTCCAGGAATTTGATAGCCTCCTCTGACCTCTGTTGGCACTACATGCACAATATAAATTAGTAGATATGTAGGCAAAACATTCATACATATATAAATAGAAAGGATCCAGCATTTTAAGAGCCTTACTCTACAGTTCTCCAAGAAGCAGTAGTTAAGGTCATTAGTGTTCACTAACTCACTGCTTCTGTTGGCTTTGTAGCCAATACAATGACTGAACTTGGAGACCAAATACAACCCATGTCATCGTTCTTTGACTGACACTTTTAATAGTCAGGATTCAGTCAATCCATACATGCAGGCCCTTTAATAAAAGAAGTGGTTCGTGAACATATATGATGATGTCATAAATCCATTATAAGAATCCATATTTTTGTCCATAAGGAATCACATACACAAGTCTACATATCATTTTGAAACTAAAATAAATAGAACACAGACATGTTCAAATGCATTGGAGAGTAGGATTCCAAATGCATGTGTCATTACATGCATTGTCAAAACAGCCTCTACTCACTACCAGAGTTGCTTTCACATGTGAAGGTAAAATTAGGAGTGGGCTAGCAAGCTATTGATGTTGATAAATGAGGCCAGGCCAGTGTGTGTCTGGTAATGACTCAGTCTATGCCAAAAGAAATGGCATACATTATAGATTGCTAAGAGTACAGGTTGGGAAAACACATGCACATACACACACAAATTAAAACTGCAAGGAACTCAGGAAGTTAGACCCCAGGGAACCAAATAACCCTATTAAAAAAATGGGGCACAGATCTAAACAAAGAATTTTCACCTGAAGAAATTCAGATAGCCGAGAGGCACCTTAAGAAGTGCTCAACATCATTAGTCATTAGGGAAATGCAAATCAAGACAGCCCTGAGATTTCACCTTACACCAGTCAGAATGGCTAAGGTCAAAAACTCAGGAGACAGCAGGTGTTGGCAAGGATGTGAAGAAAGAGGAACACTCCTCCACTGCTGGTGGGGCTGTAAGATGGTACAACCACTGTGGAAATCAGTCTGGCGGTTCCTCAGAAAACTGGACATGACACTTCCGGAGGACCCTGCTATACCTCTCCTGGGCATATACCCAAAGGATTCCCTGGCATGCAATAAAGACACATGCTCCATTATATTCATAGCAGCCTTATTTATAATAGCCAGAAGCTGGAAAGAACCCAGATGCCCCTCAAAGGAGGAATGGATACAGAAAATGTGGTATATTTACACAATGGAATACTACTCAGCAATTAGAAACAATGAATTCACAAAATTTTTAGGCAAATGGTTTGATCTGGAAAATATCATCCTAAGTGAGGTAACCCAGTCACAAAAGATTACACATGGAATGCAATCTCTGATAAGTGGATATTAATTAGCCCAGAAGCCCTGAATACCCAAGGCACAAATCGCATAACAAATGACTCCCATGAAGAAGTATGTGGAAGGTCCTGATCCTGAAAAGGATTGATCTACATTGGAGAGGAATATAAGGACAGAGAAAAAAAGGAGGGAGGTGATTGGAGAATGGATGGAGAGAAGAAGGTTTATGGGACATATGGGGAGGGGGGGATCCGGGAAAGGGGAAATCATTTGGAATGTAAACAAAGAATATAGAAAATAAAAATAAAAAAACTGCACTCTTCAAACAATTATTTTCAAATGAAGTTCTGTTGGCAAACACTGCACACTAACAACCATCATAGAAAAGCATATTTCATGATAATTGCCCAAGACTATTATAAAGTTTTACTTATTGGTACTTAATAATACTAAAGTATTTGTGAGACTTCAAATATAAGCCTTTTAAGCATAATTTATTTAATCTCACAGAGTCAATTAAATTATCCCAAATAAGAAGATACATTGATTACATGGCTGGAATTAAATGTGTGAAGACAACAGAGCAGAAGGAAATAAAACATTGACTTAGTTTGCAACTTCCTTAAGTGTATGTATAATTAGATTGACACTTGTGTGAAATGATAATGCTTTTCCAAAGCCCTGGGATAAATAAATATGGCTTCCTAATCAAGTGTAGCACTTAGACTTACTCCTGATTTGACAAACACCAGTGAGAAGGGGTTTAGAGGAAGATTTATTTTAGCTAATTATTTTGGATGTTTGAGGTCTACATTTGGCTAGATCTTTTTACTTTGGGCCTTGGCAAGGTAGAACACCATGTGGGTGACAGAAGACTGTGGTGGTGGAGACGATTAACCTCATGGAGGCCATGAAGCAGGAAAAGATATATTTTTCCAGGGAGCCTTCTAATGACCGATTTTTTTTTTATAAAAGACCTCTTATTTTTCTTATTTTCTACCACTGGCAAATAATGCTGGCATATTATACAGACATGAAGGGACTGAGCTTCTGAAGTAATGCAAGCCCTCATGATCCAGTCACATCAACTCTGTCAGTGGGGGACCAAGTTCCAACCCATGAGTCTTTTGGGGACATGCTGCCTATCTAAACCTTAAAATAATGGAACTTCACAGACGTCAGACATGTTTAGGTAAGATCTTCTGTTCAAGTTAAAAAGTGACACATGAATTCATGAATCCATTTGACAACAGATAAAATAAGTACCAGTCAAGTGGGGATTTATTTGATAATCTATTTGCCTTACTAGCATGATCTAACCAATAGGTCTGGCATTGTTAATAGAGTCTCCTTATAATACAGACACTTCAACTTTGTAAGTCTGAATTTCAAGTTCAGATCATGGCAAGAACAGCTTGTGGAGGTGGGGTTCTGAGTGTCCTGTGTTCCTGGCATACACTCACTTATATCTTACTATATTTTGGATCTTGACTACACCTGTTAAGACCCCTGTAGTGTAGGTGTCATACAAAAATGAGGTGAAGTCTTGTAAGCGGAAATGCTGCATTAAAGGAGTGCCTCTGACTGGGAGGCTGAGGCCCAAGGCCCTTCCTCCTTTTGTTCCCCTATGTGGTGAACAGCCTCTCCTGCCACCTGGGTAGGCCTCTGTGACATACTGCCCAACCAAAACAACCACACTAACCATCAGCTGAAACCTCTGAGATTGGGACCAAAATAAACCTTTCTTGTTCATTAGTTATTTTATGTCTTTTGACATAATAAAGAGATGCTATGTGGTAACACACAACACAGACAGTTTATATAATAAGGCACCAAAATTCCATAGGCATTTTGAGTGAATGAGAAAACTTCAGTTTGAAGATTAAAAGAACTAATAAATAAATAGCTTGTTCTTGCCACAGTTAATTTGGGGTGGCAGAGTTGTCATTAAAATTTGTAGCTGCCACCCATGTATATATTGGCAGCACTGCCTAGACGTAGTAAATTATATAAAAAGACAAGACGTTGGAGATATTATTCAGGAGGATACTTGAGAATAGAAACTTAGGCTGGAGTTCATGTGACATGGGGCCCATATAGTGGATGGACTCAGATTCACTCAGTCCTCTATTAGCAAGCAGGGCAAAAGTGGAGAAGATTTAGTGCAGCATTGAAAAGACTAGATGGCAGAATTTGAAACTCTCCTTTGTTGGTGTATGGCGGATACCTGTATTCTTAAGCCACCGTCTCTGTGGCTGAAGATAAAAGAGAAAGCAGAGAAAAAGCTGGTTTAACTCCCTCAGTCTAGAGATCATTGACAGTTTATCAATGAGGAACGTACTTATGATCAAGAAATGTACTCAAACCTAAATAGCAAGAATTCTGTGAGCCAAGTGACAGTAGGTGGACTGACAGAAGCCTAAGAGAAGAATGACAGAGATCATAGAGGCCTCTGCAGCTGAACTATATTGGGGGGGGGGGGGGACCAAAGCCCTGGTAAGATTATTACCAAGGAACATGCATGTCATTATCTCTAGAGAACTACAGACATTTCAGTAATTAGAATTGCCAAGAATATTCTAATGGGTCAGGCAAAGGATGAGGCAAAAGAGGTGGCACTTGAGAAGGAGATGCTGAAAGAGAGTCATTGACGCACTCCTGGGATAAAGCCCATGACCCTGTGGTAAGCAATCACACTTGAAGAATGGGGTTCTAGAAAAAATGAGAGACAGGAAGCCAGAGGTCAGCATATTCTTCACTAATAGTCAACAGAATTGAGAAACAGCCATTTCACTACACGGAAAAGGCATGGCGGGTGCTTAGGCTAGAGCCTAAGCCTGTCATAATCAAAGTGCAAATGGTTCGTTTGTAGTTATAGAGACCTAAGCTAGCTATATTTAGTCAGATTTCCTGTAACAAAAAACTTGAGGTGAATAACTTAATGTTTATTTGGGTTGCTGCTCTGGGTCTAAGGAAATACAGTGTGCTCTCCTGAGAACACAAGAAAGATAAATCTCATTCACGTGGGTCCAACCTAGAATCAAAGACAGGGAACTAGGAAGAAGGCAGCAGAGCCTGAATAGCCTCTTCAAAAGGACTATGACCCATGTCCCCCCACACCACATTATGCCTCACCAGCTAACTTATAACACTTCCTAATATACCACGGAGTGGAGACCGAACCTTGAACACACATGTCTTTGGGGAACATTCAGGACCTTAACTATATCACAAACTTTTTGTAGTAATTTTGTCTCAAGACGGGAGACTCCATTATAAGAGGTAACAGAGCATGGAATTCTCAACAGAATCTTGTCACATTTCCAACAGAATAATGCACAGATCAAATTTCCCTTCTATGAAAATCTTCAGCCAGGTTTGCAGAAATCAGAATTCAAGGTTTAGCAAAGGAAGCATCCATTTCCACCATATAAAATTCAAACCACTTATCATATATAGACAGCTCAGAAATAGCCACCCATGGAGATCAGGTAGCAGCTTGAAAGCCAGTAAGACACAAAAGCACTTTCCATTTTCAGAAGTTTTTGAGTTTGGGGGATAAGTGGTTTATAAACCAGGAGAAACATCTGCAGTCACAAACTAGCAACAGAAACAGATGCAGAAGGCCAGCTTCCGTTTTCTGACCACCACCTGGCACCAGGCACCAGGCCACACCCTGTATATTCTCTAAGTGGGAGGAGTCAAATTTCATTGAGTTTTTTTTTTCAGGATCCTAGCAACCTCTTCTCTGAGTATTCATTTGTGAGGTGTGGGCACTTTTCAATAGACCTGCAAACCTGTCCTCACCTAGGAGGCAAAAGGGGGTACCCCAGAAAGGACCAAGGATGCCTGGAGTACCGTTCCATGGTAGGAGAAGAAAATACTGGAACTTCCATTCAGAACTACTTTATGGGCTCCCTCCCCCCACCTTAATTTCCTTTCTGTGTATGTTTAATAATGCATCATCGAGCTGTAAAATATACACGTAGTCATAAGTTAATATGCATACTCCCACATCTGCTTCTAAGGTTCCATGACCAAGAAAATATAGTGTTTTAGAAAAGATGAATACTTAAATCCTTCAGTCTGTTGTAAAACAAACTTTAAAAACAGCAGCAGCAATGTCATGAAAAGAATTTGGTTTCCCCTTTAGGCAAAGACTATTTTAGGAACAGTGTCTCTCCTTTCAGAAAATAAAATCAGGCAGAGATCATTTGGCCAACCATCCAGGATGAGCTTAAACAGAGAAAATAACCAACTTTAAAAACGTGCAGGTGTTATTTAAATAAGGGGTTCAGACAGAACTGCTGGCACCTCTACAAAAGGGTGTTTCTCTTGGGGACATTAATTTCAATAAGTGAGCTCATTAGCCTCAATTGTACTGTGATATTTGCAAACTGCATTGTATACTGCTTCCTCTGGCTTCCTCTGTCCCATTTGTATAATTTGTATTTTCAAAAGTAGATGCAGATGCCTTTCTCTGGCCTCAGGTAATAGGTGAGGGGAAGGGACAGAAATCAATAAATAAAAGGATGACTCTGACTCTGCTGAGACAGGAGACCATCATCATTCAGACCAACAAGAATAAACGAACACATTCTCCATCACGTGTGGACAAAAGCATCTGGTTACCTTCCTTTAACTATGACACTGTAAACAAAGATTAGGATGGCCCCAACCTTTGAGGGTAATGAAAGGCCCATATGAGGAAATGAATATTCAGCAACAGTGGAGTTTTCACAAATACAAAACAGCAATTACAACAACAACAAAAACAAACACAAAATAAAAACAAACACAAAATAAAACAAAACAAAACAACCCTTTCTCTTATAATTCTATCAGGTTATTGTAGTGAACACACACCATGGCTAAAATTTCAATGAGATATGAAATTTTGTATGTATATGAGATAATGTTCAGTTCTACCTGATCTACCACATACTCTGAAAATTATTCCTGTAAAGTGCCCTACCTCTACAGGCTTCTATACCAGTGAAGATTTATATCTTTGAAAGACAAACTCAAGGGGACCTGTGTTTTAATCCATTTTGTTGTAGTTGCTGTTAGAACCAAATATTATACTGTATTAATTTATGAAGGATAGAGACTTGCATCATGTAGAGCGTGGTTCTCCACCTGTGGGTCACAATCCCCTTCAAGGTATCCCTTCAGTTATCCTACATGCCAAATACTCACATTATGATTCTTTTTTTTTTAACTTTTTATTTTCAAAATTTTTTGTTTACATTCAAAATGATTTTCCCTTTCCCGGTTCGCCCCTCCCCATAAGTTCCCTAAGCCTTTTTCCCTCTGCCCATTCTCCTAACAACCCCCTCCTACTTCTCTGTCCTGGTACTCCCCTACAATGCTGGAACAAGCATTTTCAGGACCAGGGACCGCTCTTTCCTCTTTCTTGGAAGTCATTTGATATGTGAATTGTGTTTTGGATATTCAGAGTTTCTGAGCTAATATCCACTTATCAGTGACTGTATTCCAAGTGTGTTCTTTTGTGATTGGGTTACCTCATTTAGGATGATATTTTTCAGATCCAACCATTTGCCTAAGAATTTCATGAATTCATTGTTTTTAATTGCTGAGTAGTATTCCATTGTGTAAATATACCACATTTTCTGTATCCATTCCTCCACTGAGGGACATCAGGGTTCTTTCAAGCTTCTGGCTATTATAAATAGGGCTGCTATGAACATAGTGGAGCATGTGTCCTTATTGCATGCCGGGGAATCCTCTGGGTATATGCCAAGAAGTGGTATTGCAGGGTCCTCCGGAAGTGTTATGCCCAGTTTTCTGAGGAACTGCCAGACTGATTTCCAGAGTGGTTGTACCAACATGCATTCCCACCAGCAGTGGAGGAGTGTTCCTCTTTCTCCACATCCTCGCCAACACCTATTGTCTACTGAGTTTTTAATCTTAGCCATTCTGATGGGTGGAAGGTGAAATCTCAGGGTTGCAAATCAAAACATTATGATTCATAATAGTAAACATATAGCTGTGAAGTAGTAACAAAATAATGTCATGATTGGGGGTCACCATGACATAAAGAACTAATGGTATTTTTTAAAGATTTATTTATTTATTTTATGTAGGTGAGTACACCATTGTTTTCTTCAGACACACCAGAAGAAGGCATTGGATCCCATTACAGATGCTTATGAACCAATATGCGTTTGCTGGGAATTGAACTCGGGACATCTGGAAGAGCAATCAGTGTTCTTAACTGCTGAGTGATCTCCCCAGACTTGGAACTAACAGTATTAAAAGGTTGAGAAACTTTAGCCTAGACACTGAAATCAAGAAGCATGGTGCTAGCATCTAATGAGGGCCCTCTTGCTGCATAACAGAGAGGTTGTTCTGTCAGAAAGCATCCTAGTTTAAGACTCATTTCTATATATTCAGTAACTACATTGTGGCTATCCCAACTCACTACTTTATCACATACCAAACACCCCTAGTGGTCCTATCTCCATGTGCCATGAACACACATATTTGGAAGTTAACTTTCCAATATATGTAACTGAAAGCTATCTGGGTTCTTTCCAGCTTCTGGCTATTATAAATAAGGCTGCTATGAACATAGTGGAGCATGTATCTTTATTACATATTGGAAAATCTTCTGGGTATATGTCTAAGAGTGGTATAGCTGAGTCCTCAGATAATACCATGTCCAATTTTCTGAGAAACCACCAAACTGATTTCCAGAGTTGTTGTACCAGCTTGCAATCCTACCAGCAATGGAGGAGTGTTCCTTTTTCTCCACATCTTCACTAGCATCTGGTGTCACCTGAGTTTTTTATCTTAGCCATTCTAACTGGTGTGAAGTAGAATCTCAGGATTGCTTTGATTTGCATTTCCCTGATGACTAAGGATGTTGAACATGTCTTTAGGTGCTTCTCAGCCATGTGATATTCCTCAGCTGAGAATTCTTTGTTTAGATCTGTACCCCATTTTTAATAGGGTCATTTGATTCTCTGGAGTCTAACTTCTTGATTTCTTTTTATGTATTGGATATTAGCCCTCTATCAGATGTAGGATTGGTAAAGATCTTTTCCCAATCTGTTGGTTGCCATTTTGTCCTATTGACAGTGTTCTTTACCTTACAGAAGCTTTGCAATTTTATGAGGTCCCATTTGTCAATTCTTGATCTTTTTTTTTCTTTTTTTTTTTATTCAATACATTTTTATTTACATTTCAAATGATTTCCCCTTTTCTGGCCCCCCACTCCCCGAAAGTCCCATAAGCCCTCTTCCCTCCCCCTGTTCCCCCATCCACCCCTTCCAACTTGCCTGTTCTTGTATTGCCCTATACTGCTACACTGAGTCTTTCCAGAACCAGGGGCCACTCCTCCGTTCTTCTTGTACATCATTTGATGTGTGGATTATGTATTGGGTATTCCCATTTTCTAAGCTAATATCCACTTATTAGTGAGTGTATACCATGATTGATCTTTTGAAACGGGGCTAACTCACTTAATATGATGTTCTCCAGCTCCATCCATTTGTGTAAGAATTTCATGAATTCATTGTTTCTAATGGCTGAATAGTACTCCATTGTGTATATATACCACATTTTTTGTATCCATTCCTCCGTTGAGGGATACCTGGGTTCTTTCCAGCTTCTGGCTATTATAAATAGGGCTGCTATGAACATAGTGGAACACATATCCTTATTACTTGCTAGGGAATCTTCTGGGTATATGCCCAGGAGTGGTATAGCAGGATCCTCTGGAAGTGATGTGCCCAGTTTTCTGAGGAACCTCCAGACTGATTTCCAGAGTGGTTGTACCAATTTGCAACCCTACCAGCAGTGGAGGAGTGTTTCTCTTTCTCCACATCCTCGCTAATACCTCGCTAATGTCTCCTGAGTTTTTAATCTTAGCCATTCTGACTGGTGTAAGGTGAAATCTCAGGGTTGTTTTGATTTGCACTTCCCTAATGACTAATGATGTTGAGCATTTTTTAAGATGCTTCTCAGTCATCCAAATTTCTTTGGGTGAAAATTCTTTGTTTAGCTCTGTACCCCATTTTTAATAGGATTATTTGGTTTTCTGGGGTCTAACTTCTTGAGTTCTTTGTATATATTGGATATTAGCCCTCAACAAATGGTGCTGGTTCAACTGGAGGTCAGCATGCAGAAGAATGTGAATTAATCCATCCTTATCTCCTTGTACTAAGCTCAACTCCAAATGGATCAAGGACCTCCACATAAAGCCAGACACTCTGAAGCTAATACAAAAGAAACTGGGGAAGATCCTTGAGGACATGGGTACATAGGGAAAGTTCCTGAACAGAACACCAATAGCTTATGCTCTAAGATCAATAATTGACAAATGTGACCTCATAAAATTACAAAGTTTCTGTAAGGCAAAGGACACCATCAAAAGGACAAATCAGCAATCAAATCTTGATCTTAGAACATAAATTATTGGTATTCTGTTCAGGAAATTTTCCTGTGTGCCCATGTGCTCAAGGCTCTTCCCTATTTTCTTTTCTATTAGTTTCAGTGAGTCTGGTTTTATGTGGAGGTCCTTGATCCACTTGGACTTGAACTTTGTACAAGGAGATAAGAATGAATTGATTGGCATGCTAACTGCCAGTTGAAATTCAAATTAATTTCATTTTTAATTTGTTTAAATTTGTTTTAAACAGCACCATTTGTTTAAAAGGCTCTCTTTTTGCCACTGAATGGTTTTAGCTCCTTTGTCAAAGATCAAGTGACCATATGTGTGTGGGTTCATTTCAGGGTCTTCAATTATAATTCCACTAATCTACCTTCCTGTCACTGTACCAATACCAGGCAGTTTTTATCACGACTGCTCTGTAGTACAGCTTGAGATCAGGGATGGTGATTCTGCCCAAAGTGAGTGAGTGCCTGGCTACTTAAGGAAGAGAGCTCAAGAGAGAATGGAGAGTCCACACTAAACCCTGAGGCCACATCGTGCTTCTTGCTTCTAATAACAAGGAGATGAACATATCTGGCACAACCTAAATCTAATCTATCTGTCATTGGAAAGAGCCCACAGAGGTGAAGGGGTGGGACTGGTAGAGTCCCCAGCAGTCATTTAAGTGAGTTTAGATCAACATGGCTAAAAAGGGAGGCTGAGCTATGTTAGAAGACCAATCATTTTAATTTTAATGCCAATTTTCAAAGTTTACTTCTTGAGAATTTCATGCATAAATACCCAGTACCCACTTCCTTGGGATTTTCCCTGATGCATCCACACCTCAGTTTTATAGCATTAAACAACAGTAATAATACTTTAGCAGGAATGCTTAGCACAAGTCTTCACAGTGTCCATCACTGAAAACACATTCAGACAAGTCAAGTCACCAGCTGAAGAGGGAGATCAGCTGAGAGGCATGTCTCAACAGTTACTGGAATTGTGGTTTCTTAGGTTTAGCTTTCTGGCTGCTCATGCTTACACACTGCTGGGAATAAGAAACCGTACACCAGCCACATACCTTATTATATGCTGCCCACTTTGGCTGCTGAGGAACTAGGAAGCTGATGGGACATTTCACTTCTTCTCAGTTAGTTTCCCCATACCTGTGAGGCTCACGCGCAGAGACACCAGTCTCTATGGAGGTCTGCCTTGATGACTTTGACTGGTGACACTGTAATAGGGCACTCAATCTAAGCAATGCCATGTAAAACTCCCTCCTCATCTACTAGAACATCCACGACTGTCTGATATGAGCCCTGTTCTATATAGGAGAAGACACATGAGACAAAGTTAAGCACAGCGTGAATTTGAGTGATTCCTTCAAAAGAAACGGGAATGGGTACAATCTTTACTACCATAAATGTCAAGAAAGTTGTTAGGTACTATAAGAGTAAAGAAAAGGTCTTCATGGAACGTTTCAGAAGGCAGAGATCATCTCCTAAAAATATCTCTGAGGTGTTTAACTGAAAGAGACAAATTTCAAGGTCAACAGAAGATTTTTTCACATGAGCATTCCACGGTTGAAAATGAGGTAAGCCCTCTCTCAGAACACACTTTGGAACAATTATTTTGCTCGTGCCAACTGCATTGTTCTGCTTCATTCTTCTTCTCTCCATCAGGTTTGTCTAACCTGTGGCTTCATGGCCATTTACATGCCAGGACAGTTACAAACGCAGCCCAACACATTTGAAGAAGACGTTAGGCTACAATGGCTAAAGGTTGGACACCAAGTCTAAACTAAAGATCACCAGAATACTACGCTGTCCTAACAGACTCTCTCTACCCACCCTCCAGAGCTGTTCCTTATTCCTCATTTTCCAACCTTAAAGAGGAAGGATTTTTTTTTTTTTTTTTTTTTTTTTGGTTTTTTCGAGACAGGCTTTCTCTGTGTAGCCCTGGCTGTCCCGGAACTCACTCTGTAGACTAAGCTAGCCTCGAACTTGGAAATCCGCCTGCCTCTGCCTGCCAAGTGCTGGGATTACAGGGGTGCACCACCACCGCCGCCCCGCTAAGTGGAACGATTTTTATCAAAATGGAATTTATTATTGCCTAGAAAATGAATGCCAATAAAATTATTAAAACTCTTATTAGACCAAATGATAATTACTTTAAAACCCCAATTTAAAATTAACTATTAAGTATACAGCCATCTGGACCTAGGGCTAATACAATGACCTCTGCTTGCATTTATTCTAGAAACAGTATCAGACCTTATGATCGTCTTTCTACACTATGTATATGAAATGCCTGAGTGACCAATTCCGAAAATTAGAAAATCCCCCCAATAAGTTTGACATCATCTACGCTCTTTAATAGACTGTTCTTACAAGGAAAATTAATTAAGAATAACAAAAACATTAACTGTTTTTAATTTACTAATTGATATTTCTATTTAGTATTATCTTTAGTCTATCTTCTATTTAGTATTATAGTATTATCTTCAATAAGAGACTTTTAAAACAATTCTTCCATTATAAATTATAAATTAGACATCATTGCTAAGCCCTGCACCAAATTTATTGACTTTTCCAAACATAATTTATCTTCTATAAAACTGTCAAATGAAAGACACCTCATAGCTGCAAGCTTCAGAATAATAAAGGCGGGACATGGCTTACATTATTAGTAAACTAGCAGCTTGAAAATTGTCTCTAGTAAAGCCATTAGTTTCTAAGCAAATGTTTGTCTATCATTTAAAGTTGCCACCAACCAGGCAGTGGTGCCACATGCCTTTAATCCCAGCACTTGGAGGCAGAAGCAGGTGGATTTCTGAGTTAGTGGTTAGCCTGGTCTACAGAGTGAGTTCCAGGACAGCCAGAGCTATACAGAGAAACCCTGTCTCAAAAACAATAATAACAATAATAATAATAATGATAATGATGATGATGATGATGATGATGATGATGATAAGGATAATAATAATAAAAATAAAGTTGCCACCAATGACAAATTAATGATTTCTCTCATAAGACATTTTAAATTTAAATTTCATTCAAATACAGTGTAAATTCTTTCATTCATTCAAAGGATGGGTCTACAAATCACTATCAGAACTGGTCTGGAGGTCAGGAGACAACTCTACAGTCAGTTCTCTCCATCCACCTTCAAATGGGTTGCAGGAATCAAACTCTAGACACAGGCTTGTGCTGCCAGTTGCCTTAGCCACTGAGCCATTTTGCCAGTCCCTGTCCTTTTAATCATAAGCATAACCCAGCCACATAAAATCACCCTGGTTTCATGTAGGAGGAACTCTAGATTAAAAATAGTATACAAGTCATTAGCCAGTAAGCACTAGTACCAGGGTTTCCCTTTTTGGCCCCACCACAGCACCTGCAACTATACTTCAGGCTACCCAACCATCTACAGCTGGAGGAAGTCGCCACCACCTGTCTAATGGATTAATCCAGCTTGATTTTGAAAGAGGAATTTGAAGACTGAAATAGACACTGGGGTTGACAGAGATGATGGCATTAGAGAGAAAAATGTGCAAAACCCAGTTACCATGTTATGGGACTGAAAGAACCTACGATGGGAAAAATAACAACCTAAACAGAAATGAATAGGCAGTGACTTCAAGAATGTCCAAGTCTTATGTAGAACAAGTTGCTTGTCAAGTGCCACTAAGATCTTCACAGCTTTTTATCCTGCCAGCCACCCATGTCCCACCTCATTGCCTCTTCAGCCTTGCCTCATCAATACTTGGAAACCAGAGTCTCCAAAGGTGAGGACACACAGCATGCTGGAGAGCAGAAGGGGCCAAATGTCTGACAGAGACACCTGGTGTACTCACCACTGCTTACTGCAACACCTCATCACCTTACCCCAAGAAGACTCGCTTTTCCAGCGCTTTATATTTATTGGTTGCCTTATATGACATTCACTAGACACTTCAGTCTGTGACACGCAAAGGATGGAAAACGATCGCATGCTTTCTGCTCTTATGTTTTCTCAGTTTTGCAGAAGAAAAGTAAAAGAAAGGAAGGGGAGGGGAGGGGGAGGGAAGGGAAGGGAAGGGAAGGGGAAGGGGAAGGGAATGGGAAAAGGGAAAGGAAAAGAAGTGCAATGGTAAGGAAGACCTCATTCCTTGCTGGATATTAGAAGAAAGAATAAAACGCACCGTTTGATATCCTAAGACATTTAGCATCCAACAGGGACAGATACAAAAGCAATGTAAAGGTATGGATAAATGAGCACACAGGAGATGGATCTACCTTCCCAGGATACAGGTTTAGGTCAAATTGATGCTAAGTTGAAAGGAGGTAAGGTACCCAGATGAGAAGCTAAGCTGTGGACACTCATTCTTCTGCATCCATGGGTGCTTCATCTATGAATTCAATCAACTGTGGGTTAGAAATATTTCTGAGAGGAACTGCATCTGCACTGAATGCGTGCAGATGCCTGTCATGACCTCTTTCCCAAAACAATACCAAAACACACAGGACTGAGGATATTGCTCTGTGTTACACATCTGCCTAGCATCCATGAGTCCCTATATTCAGTCATTACCATAAAATAAAACAAAACAAGCAGAAGAATTCTATTTACAATATATTAATAAGTAACTGCTAGTAACCTGGAGATGGTTTAAGGCACAGAAGATATGGACCTGGCTGTAAATAGCACGGCAGTTTATAGCAGGCACTCGAGCATCTCTGGGCTTAAGGATCTTGATACTAAACTTCCATGAACAGAGAGGTATGGCAGGCAATTGTTGATTATGTGTAGGAGGAGGCAGGGCTAAGGCAAAAGCAAGGAATATGGCGGAGCCATCAGTTAAGCAGGGAAACAGGTGTGAGGGAAATTATCAGGAGACGGTGAGTTTCAAGCTAAGTGAGTTCCATGGAAAGGACTCACACATTCCTAAAATTGGGACAAACTAAGAATAATACATGGGCTTCAGAGTTGAGTTAGTACAAAGCCCGGGTGGAACGGCACGTGGTGGAAGCCCTCGCTCCTACTCTACCACAGGTCTAGAGTGTAACCAAGACAAGATTACAAAAGAATCCGTAGAAAGCCCAATCTCTTCTTGGGGGGGCGGGGGGGGCAGGCAGAATTGAACATAGGATAAAAATCAATCGCCTTTCTAGCAAGGATGCCTGCAAAGCGAAAGCGGTCAGGGAAGCAGATTGAGGAAGGAGACGTGGAGAAAGTGAGCATTCATTTCCAGCATCACAGAGAAGCATGGAGGAGGAGCAGCTGCATCCACCTCTGGCTATGGAGTGGGCATGCGCACTGAGGATGACCAGTTGCATCCACCTCTGGCTATGGAGTGGGCATGCGCACTGAGGATGAACAGCTGCATCCACCTCTGGCTATGGAGTGGGCATGCGCACTGAGGATGACCAGTTGCATCCACCTCTGGCTATGGAGTGGGCATGCGCACTGAGGATGACCAGTTGCATCCACCTCGGGCTATGGAGTGGGCATGCGGACTGAGGATGACCAGCTGCATCCACCTCTGGCTATGGAGTAAACATTCGCACTGAGGATGACCAGCTGCATCCACCTCGGGCTATGGAGTGGGCATGCGCAGCAGCTTTGGAACTGTCATTTACAGGACATGAGCTGGAAAGGCAGAGAAACAAGACTGGGTAAGAACAATCTGACCCAAAAGCTGAAAATAGAAGAAATGCACGCTCATCTCAAATAATGGAGTTATAATAAATGGTATCAACTGGTTAACATGAATTAAACTTGCTTAATTAGCCATATATAAAAAAACTTAAAATCAAATTAACTCTAAGGTATAAATACTTAACATTATGTTTCTGAGCCAAGGACCATAAAAAGAAGAAACATAAAGCACACACTTTTCATTCACGATGTTAGTTTACAAAGTATTTCTTGGTTGTTTTTGTTTTTACTCTAGGCCTCTAAGATCTCTTTAAAAAAAAAAAAATTATTTTATGGATGTGAGTATACTGTCTTCAGACACACCAGAAGAGGGCATCAGATCCCATTCCAGATAGTTGTAAGCCACCATGTGGTTGCTGGGAATTGAACTCCAGACCTCTGGAAGAGCAGATGGCGCTCTTAACCACTGAGCTATCTCTCTAATCCAGCCTCTAAGATCTTATAATTACCATTTGACTTAATCTTTCTGTTATAATTATCAATTGTTATTTTAATTGCAGGTAATCCTGCTTATATCTGAAGACAGTCCACGTCACATTTATAATTTAGGTGCCAGGTTAAAAACTTCAGAGTTAAAAAGGATTGAGGCTTTTGAAAAGCAGTCTCATCACGGCAAACTGGAATAAGTGGAACTTTTCTGACTGATTTCTCTTCTCCTCTCTGTGATCTGGATTCTAATGGTTAGTGGTCAGTAGTGGCCTAATTAACACTTATCTAACAGAATTAAAGTTTAATTGGCTAATTCTTTTGGAATCATGGCCAGAATCCGGATCTTTTGGTTTTCCAAGTTAATTTTTTATCAATGAAATCTCCGTGTTAAAGACTGAATGTATCCTAAGCTTTTGTAAGAGTGGCGCTCTGCAGAGTGACTAGTTAGAGAATGCCTAATGAAAATCACAATGAACCACACTAAAAATCCCACAACCTAACAGAGAAGACCCAGGGTCTGCAGGGACCTGACAAATGATAAGCTTTGGAGACTATTTGGGGAATGCAACGTGAATATCTCTTGGAAAACTATATAGACAGTTTCCAAAATATTAAGTCTTATCATTAAAGAAATTCCAGGTCAGCATACATACCTAAAAGAATTGAAAGTAAACATTCAAAGAAATGTATGTTAGTGTTCCTACTAGAAATTCTCATCTGAACAAAATGTGTGTCCTTGGAAAAGAATAAAATGAAGCAGCAAATAGTGAGTGAACACTGAATCCAGTTATGATTTTATAATATTCATAAACTCTGAAACCATTATGCTAAACGAAATACCACAGTCAGCAAAGTTGACTCCATGATCTTGGGGGGGGGGGGGTGGTGAGGGAGAAAGTATTCTAGCATTTTCTTTTTGTCTTACAGGTTTTTTGTTTGGTTGGTTTGGTTTTCAAGAGAGAGAGAATTAATGTAAAGGTGAATAGCTTTGGAGATGGAGAAGATCTGAGAGGAATTGAGCAAAGGAAGGGAATATTAAAAAATATATTGAATTTTTAAAATTCAATAAAAAGAAAAACATACCAGGCCCTCCCACACACACACACACACACACACACACAAACATGTGTTGAGTTCTTTGGATCTGACACATAGAGTATTCAGATATTAGAAACAGAAACAGAGTAGAATGAAAGAATCGGGGACAGGGAAGAAAGGTTGAGGTGCTGGTCCCTCAAGGTGCTGCAGGTGTGCTAGATGAGACTTCTAGAGACAGAGCTGTGGTGCTCAGGCCATGTTCAGCGTCACCAAGCAGCACACTTAATATGGTAAATTTTAGGCTTTGTAAACTTTGCCTCTGTTTAAAATATTGTTATTAAACTGATTTTTAAGCTAAACTGGATGAATGTCTAGATCTAGACAATGACACCTTTAAGACAAAGCTTTCAGTTAAACAAGATATTTCGATCTACAGCTTGGTTCCAACCTCCGATGAACATGGTTTTCTTCTTCTCATTGTGTACAATGAATAAGGCTGGCTCTCACTGGCTACCACTGTCCATTCTGACTTTTCAGAAGCTGCTCTTGTCATTCAAACAAATACAACTAAAGACAGCCATTTCTTCTCTGTCTTTCTGTCTCTGTCTCTGCCTGCCTGCCTATCTATCTATCTATGTATCTGTCTATCTATCCATCTATCTATCTATCTTTCCATGTGTCCAGGAGTCAGAGGTCAATATCAGCACATCTCTATTGCTCTCTATGGTTGGTTGATTGGTTGTTTTTGAACCCATGTCTTTCACTGTATCTGGACCTCATTGCTGTGCTGCCTTGTCTGACTGACCAGAAAGAGACCTGTATCTGCAAGTCTCTGTGCCCCTGGCATTGAAGTTACAGACAAACACTGCAGCACCTGGCTTTTGGGTGATAGGGAACCAAACTCAGGTCCCCTTGCTTGTCCTTCACCTACTGAGCAGCTTTGTGGGCCCCAGGACCGCTATTTCCTGATGAGTAGAGTACAAGCAACACTTCTCATTTCCATGTTTGCTTAAACTAGATGACAAGGACATTCTCACTGTTCTCTACATTATCAGTCCACTCCAATTCACATTTCACAGCACAATGGAGACAGTTTCGATGGGTCATCTTTATTATAAACTTGCTGGGCTCCGCTGTGGATTTGCTAACTCAGCTCAGCTATGCTGAATTTTATTTAAAAAAAAAAAAACATAAAATTCCAGTGCATTATTTAAGGCCACTTCTAATATTCTGAGTAATGTCACCTTTCAGGAAACACAGTATCTCATTTATCTGAGAAAAAGTACTTCCCTGGGATAATACAATTGAAAACCGACAACCTCATGTCCTAGTAGTATTGAAGAGAAAGTATTTAGCTAAATTTTGTTTCCCAAGTAGTCCCAGTGTTGACTCTTTGGGGACACCAGTTTTAACTTAATTTTTTAATATGTAGACTAATATTTTTTAAATCTATATGAAAATGCCCATTTCCTGGAAAATATCATCCTAAGTGAGGTAACACAATCACAAAAGAACACACATTGTATGCACTCACTGATAAGTGGATATTAACCCAGAAGCTCAGAATACCCAAGAAACACTTCACATATCAAGTGATTTCCAAGAGAGCCCTCGTCCTGGAAAGGCTCGATGCAGCAGTGTAGGAGAATACCAGGACAGGGAAGCAGAAGGGGGTTGATTGGGTAATGGGGGAGGGGAGAAGGCTTATGGGACTTTTGGGGAGGGGGAATCAGGAAAGGGGAAATCATTTGAAATATAAATAATATATCTAATTTAAAAAAAGAAAATGAGTGAAAAAATTTTGAGAACTTTCAAAAAAATAGAAAGAAAGAAAGAAAAGAAAATGTCCAGTTCCTAATCTTCTGTTCCAAATCCCAAAGCACACTCACCATGTGAACATTTAAAGGATTCCATGATTGGGGAGAAGCCTAGGATGTCTTGCTGGGCTTGCTCAAGATGACAAATGGGGCCATGGAAAGTGCATAAATGCCAGGCCTAGGAGACCTGGTCTGGGATGAATAGTAAGTGCTACGGATTTGAAGACGGGTTTCCGAATAGACCTAGGAAAGACTTCTTGGTTCACTTATCAAACTAGCCATTGAAAATTGTCTGTGGGTGCTAGGGAGCCACTTAAAAAAATCCCTGATGACATTTATAAATGAAGAACACACAAAGTCCCAACTAAACAGTATTTAAAATTCTGTGAGATTGTGTCAATCAAGGCTCAACTGCAAACAAACTTAGAACCACTGATAATGGCCGACTCCTCCACAAGGCAGAATATTTGATTTTTTCCACTTTTACTTTTTTTTTCTTTTTATTATAGGTGTGTGTGTGTGTGTGTGTGTGTGTGTGTGTGTGTGTGTGTAAAACATATATAAAAACAGTAAAACAGTAGGACACAGTGATGTAGTTTGTATTATGTGGGGAGGTATATTCTTTGCCATCATGATGCCTAGATTTCTGATGGGCAGCTGAGAGGAATGGAAGCAGCAGCTATGTGAGATGGTATATTCCAGAATAGGACTCAGTAGGAAGCACAACTTCCAGGACATGAGCCTGCTAAGTGACTTGATATCTGTTTCAACACTATTAGTGTTCAATATTATTGAAACAGATTTTATACAAAAATCAAAAATATTCTGGATTTTTCACAAAACCATCAATGTAATAGACATTGGTAACTAAAACATAACATGTTTAATGAGTTCTTTTTTTCCACAGCCAAGACATAGATGTCCATGTATATTATCCGAGATTTTAATATTCTCTAGAATAAGATGCTCACAAAAAGATTGCTACCAACAACACACAGGTATGTAGCAGGAAGGTAAATATAACCAACTTAATCTGTTTCATCATTAATTTGTTACAATTCTTTCTTATTTGCAAGGGAGTGTTACATTTTTTTAGCTCCATCCAGAGACACAACAAGACTAAAAATAGAGATCTATCTGTACAATTCAAAAGCTCAAAAGAGAATGAAGTTTAATTTCAATACTTAAGTAAATTTCTTCTGCCTTGTAAATCTATAATCTATATATATCTTCCCATTTTAAAGAAATATTATGCTGTTCTGTACACAGAGGTAATCAATTTAAAAAAAATACAGAGATCTTCTCAAACCACCGAAAAGAGAACTTACAGCAATGGGTGAGTTTCCTTCTCTGACAGGTCTTGAAGGATCCCTAATTCACTCTTGCCCTTTGACTGAGCTTCACCCCCTGCTGGGGTTTCTTTTCCAAAACACATGCTATGACTCAAACTTCATTAATAATAGAAATGGCTAGAAAGGACTCTATAATTGACAAGTTCAAAATGGACATAGAGGGAGCTCTCATTTCTGGCAGGTATCTTGACCTGAATGAAGAGAACCTTGACAGCCAGTGGCTCACAGGACAGTGCTACATAGAGATGAGAGCATTAAGCAGGAACGTCCAAGTGTTAGGCAGAAAGATAAATGAACAAAAGCCTAGCCCTCGCTCATGGCTTACCTACCCAACCACTGTCATTTGAGAGTAAACACAGATGAGGTACCAGGAGGTACAAAGTTCAGTTGACATTGGCTATACCTGGGAAGAAGGCTCCACTGACCCATGGTAAAAGACCTTGCCTGGCAGGTTCAGAATCTCCAATTTTTCCCAGCGCTATCCAGTCCTGCCCAGTCCTCCCCAGTCCTATCCTATTCACATGAAGAAGAATGCTAAAACACCAAAAGAAAGAGAACATGGATGCAAATCATTGAAGTCATAGTTGGGGAATTCTGTGCCAATGGTCTCATGTTGTTATGTAATGTCACTGGCAAAGATCAAACACTCGCTCTCTGAGGTCTCAGAAAAAGCTTCCTATCCCTAAAGTACCCTTCCATAGGCCTAATGCCAAACCCCACCTTCTAGTATAAAGCAGCACCTCTGCCCAGTAATTTCTGTTGCAATGCCTGCTGATATCTACTATAGACCTGATGATCCAAAATTATCACATACTCTGTTTACTTAATCACCCAATGTACTTGTGATCCCAATGAGATATGAATTTAAGGAGTGTATTTTTCTGGTCCATATAAATACTTAGTGCATCGTTATATTTCAATTAGACAGATGGAAGATGGGTTGAGGGGTAGGACAGAAAGGTGAGTGTATTCTCTAAGTAGACAATTAAATCCACTTTTATCATGTCTGGATATTTACCATAAATCCAAGCCTGCCTAGAGACCAGTGCATGGCATCCACCTAACAGGTGCCATAACCACTAGACCTTTTAAAATCACAGATTGTAGGAAAGGAGTATTGCTCTATGATAAGGAATATGGGTATTAGATCAATAATGATTATCTCTCTAAAAGCCCCATTAGATGCCCAGAAAGAACTGCAGGAGAGTAGTTATGTTAGGGTAGAGTGTGTTTTCCCCACTGCACATCCCAAATGCACTTTTCCAAATCATTTAATAATGAACACGCCATTCCCATTACTGCCATTTACAAAATTGCAGTCAACAGATAGGCCATGGAGTTCTTGACTTTCTTAAAATGGAGAGGCATCCATAACCAACTGCAGAGACTCCTAGGATGCCAAATCTGTAAGCACACATCTAGTCCTCTCCTCCCAAAAAATGCCCAAGAATGGATTCAAATGAATACACACACACACACACACACAGGACACACTTGCACACACATACACAGATTTACACTCCCATGCGCACCCACCTGTACATACACACCAAATTGCCTAAAATACAAATTACTGAATGTGCCTTATTCTTATATGAACCATGGTTCACTGACAAATCTAAATTTGTCACAGACTAATTCCAGTGACATTTGACAAGCTCATGCCACTTCTGTTTCACAACAACCAAAGGAGCTACTCAGTAGCAAGGCTTGGGGTGAGTCCTCCAGGACAGTATTTATATGACTTCCCATTAGAGCAGCATCCCTCAGCATAAGTTTTAGAATGCCGTTCTTCACATTAAAGGCATTCATCATTCAGAAGGGTCACATCGATTTACCCCCCCCACTCTGATTCCATCGGCGTGGCTGTCAGCTCAATGAAGAGGACATTCTCATTGTAAACAGCTAAAACTGATAACTCCCAAGAGTGCATTTTGCAATGCCCCTGAGAAGATCCACCTGAAAAAAGCCAAAAGTGATTAGTAACGTCTCAAGAAATCTCACTGAAATATAATGCTGTAAATGAGTTTTAAATATGAAGCAATTAATAGGGTCTACTGATGTAAGCCAACAGGACACGTGACGGTTCATTAATGCTAAAACAAGCCTCCTCACCATGAGGATGGGAAGTTGTAATGACTGCAGATACCCCTCACAGTGAGCAAATGATGCCTCTGGCGTCAGGAGCAAATGCTTTAGGGATATTGTCATATAATCCTCATAACTGTTAGCAGCCTCCATTGCACTGATTAGCTCACTGAAACACAGAGAGCTATAAGCAACTTGCAGAGTGGCACACAGACAAGATGCAGGCTCATCCACACAGCTCAGCATTCTTAATCAGGATGCTGCCTTGTATCTAGGTATCCATCACTTAAGGTCCTGGATCCTGGGAGGTGATATATTGTTTTTCACATTGTCTTTCCCTAACACATGCAGTATAGCAAAACACTCAACAGTACAGCCCATGCAGGCCATGGAAGGGGCAGGTGGACAGTAAAGGACTCTCCCAACAGCTGCTGTGGGTTGCATTTCCTTCCTCCTATCCTCCCCAGAAGGACGCATTTCCACATTTCCCCTCCTCCCTGGTCTAAGTGGCTTACTTGCCTTTAAAGTTTTCTCTGTGCCCCAGGACTGTACCATGGATTATCTTGTCATGAAAAGGAATCCTAATTTTCTAGGGAGACATGTACTCTCTCCTCTGGATTTCACCTGAGATCTTATGCATACCAAGAAAGTACTGTACCACCACGTAGCTAGCCTCGATTCAGTTTCAACTTTTGATTTTGAGACATGGTCTCACTGAGCTGTCCTCCTGCCTCAACTTCCCACCCTCGTGTATCTGGGACCACAAGTCATCAGATCCATCTCAGACAGACTTTTTGAGACTAAGAGCGATTTCTATTTTCACTTTTGTCCCATATAAACATGAAAGGGTGGCCAACCAACCCTCTCCTGGCAATTAGGGAAATAAGTGTGTGTGTGTTCACCAAAGCCACTGACTCAGTTTAATCTTCCAGGAAACTGTCAGTTTGGCTTGGGTGCACTCCAGCATTCACCAAATTATACTGTACTCAGCAAGAAGACACTAAGTCCAGCACTTCGGATAGGATGCTCATGTCTGTTCTCTGTGCTCTGACCTAAGATTTAATATTTGAAAAAAGAAATGTAAAAAGAGAAAAACAAACATCTTAAAAATAAGGTAACCATCTGAAAGATTTGGATAGGTTTTTAGGAGACCAACAGCCAGGCTTTCATCTTTAAAAATGGTGGCCTCAAGTTAAGTCCATCGATTGAATTTAACCTTTTTTTTTTTTTTTTTTTTTTTTTTTTGTCTCCTCGGAGGGACCTTACTCTGGTGTTGCTGTTGTTATAGTTTTCAAACAATAATTTAATGGCACTAGAAAATGACATAGGCTAAAACCCTGGTTCACAGATCTCTAAGCTTGGAGGAGAAGCTTCAGCAACACTGGGTCTCTCTCTGTATGCCGCTCAATGCTGAGAAGCCAGACTCCCCCACTTCCATGTGTTAGAGGAACACAGACAGTAACTGTCATATACAAGGCACTTCCTCCCACCTGTCATTAATGATATTTACAGTGCCACCATGTAAGTATTTTCAGTGCTAATTTATAAACAAAACTGTTGAGACAATCATGTCTACAGCTACTACCTGTCATAGTTGACATTTGAACTCTGATTTACCCTCAGCCCAAAACTGAGACTTTTCTCACCACCATGCTGGTAAATTCAAGGGTGGTACAAACAGTATAAGCCTCTATAACTGGTTGCCTGGGGTAGAAGTTTTTTTAACTGTTCTATCCCATGTCTACCTCAGAGAGCACCCTTTGAAAGACACATTGAATTGAGAGAAAAATCTGGACACATTTTTCTGTTTAAACATAGCCGGACAAGTTTTACTGACTTCAGAGAATCTCTTAGAATCTGATAGGAAATGTCAGACACTTTAAGGCTTTAAAATGTTAATCAAATTCGAAGGTATTTTTAAACTCTACTCTTATTCAAACATAAGGGTTTTTAATTTTTACATTATATACAAGCATGTGTGTGTGTGTGTGTGTGTGTGTGTTTATAGTATGTTCCTGTGAATGCACAGGCCTGAGGAGACCAGAGACCTCAGGTCTCTTGGATCTGGAGTTACAGCCTCTACTTGAAATGGGGGCTTGAAGCCAGCCGTGCTGGAAAACAAACACAAGACCTTTGAAAGAGCAGTACGTGCTCTTAACCACTAAGCCTTCTTTCCAGCCCCCGGAAGTATTTTTTTAAATGACACATTAATGACAGCAAAAATGGCCTATTATCTCCCTGCCCATTCAACAGTGAACACATTTATTTAAAAGGCATGCCTTAGGAAATGGTTATTGTGCATGGAAGCACGCAATGAACTGTGACTCAGCCCAGACTAGTCACTGATCTTCACATCCAGAAAAAGGACAAGAAGTTTATGTACCCCAGCCAACAATATAAAGACGTGTACACAGGGCGATGTGCTGCGTACCAGTTTAAACCATGCTTTGCCATGCATCAGGAAATGAACACACTGCCAAATGCTTTATGGGCACTAGTTCACAGCTCACCCTCAGCCACAAGCAGGACATAATTAATTGACAAGAAGACTGGCTTTCTGACTGGCCAGATTTAGGGGTGGTCAGTGAAAATCTTGGAAAACTTCTAAACTCCCACAAATATACACCCATAATCTCTATTTGGTAAAACTTAAATAAATAAATAAATAAAAATCAAGCTGTGTGTGTGTGGGGGGGGTGCAGGCATTTGCATATGCCTGTTTCTAAAGGTCAAATGTCAGTTGTGGGTGTAGGAACAGCATTTTATTTATTTATTTTTTAGGACAGGGCCTCTCACTGAACCTGAAGCTCCTCATTTGGACTAGCGTGGCTGAGACTAGTCAGCTGCCAGGACCTGCCTATCTCGACCTTCCTTGCACTGGATGTGTAAACAGGACCCATCACACCTGGCGTTTACATGAGATCCGGGATCCACTTGTCCTCACCTGCTTGCACACCAAGTGTGGTCCCTCCTGAGTCATCTCTCCAGCCCTTCATAACGCACCATAAAGGGTCCTGGCTTCTTATCGGAGTAACTACAAACCACAAGCTGTGTCCTTCTCAAAGGCACACTAAAGCTGAAGTGTGGGTTGTGGGTGCTTTAATTATATCACACTTCCCATTAAATTCTATTAGCTATAGCTTCCTAAAAAGCTAAGACTATGTCTCCAAAGACACAAAAATAATAGGATCTTGAATTATGCCTTTCTGGGAATAAGAATAATGCCCACCCTCTAAGACTGGAAAAACTAGAACATCAACCATAGCTGTGTAATGTAGATACTGAAGACTCATTTGATAAATGCACCCATATGCTTATGGATATATAAATAAGCACCTAAATCTAATCAATGGCAAAAATATTTCCAGAGTTTTGAAATGTCAACCACTGTTCCTACTTAAAAGCTTGCTTCATCTAAAAGAAAACCAGAGAGTGACTTGATCTTATATGAACAATCAAGAATAAAACATGGAGGGGTTGGAGAGATGGCTCAGTAATTGAGAGCACTGACTTTTCTTCCAGAGAAGTCCTGAGTTCAATTCATGCAACCACATGGTGTCTTACAACCATTTATAATGGGATCGATGCCCTCTTCTGGTATTTCTGAAGACAGCTACTGTGTACTCAGATACATAAATAAAATATTTAAAAAACAAACAAACAAATGTGGAGGTTGTAGGCTTCCTTCTACAGACTCATTTGAATAATCATGAATCTATAACACCCATTTGGTCAGATTAAGAAAAGGAAACACTGAAAAATATTTACCTTTGGGTGCCCACAATCTGGCAAGAACGTTAATTTTAAAATGTGTGTGTGTGTGTGTGTGTGCAAGTACATACATATTTGAGTGTTTTTTTATAAAATCAAAGACATACATTCCCATCTCCATAACAGAGTCAGCAGGATGCCCAAGGCTTCATCTTATGTACCATTCTCATCACTGTCTCTCATGCTTTGAAAAGTCTCACCTTGGTATTGAACCTGAGAAGGAACAGACCAACCACCCTCCTCAAAATCCAACAAGCGGAAGAAATATTAAAATATTTGTTGTAATGAGTCTTGGTGGCACGGAGGTCTTGGGATTAGTCGTCGTGAATCCTGAACTCCAATAAGAAGCAAGACAGCAAAAGGACTAAAGTAGAGCTGATTTGAAGCGAGATAATGGAGAAATATTTAAACAGGCAAATACTGGCCTGAACACCAACCAACTTGGTTGTTTGTACCCATAAGTTGTACCTGTTTCCTCTTCAGTCAAATGAGGATGACTCCTCATGAGTCGGGATGCTACAGAGTAGAGAGATTGAGATTACGCCGCAACTGGAAGAGGATTTGGAGACTGATTACATGGAGTACAAAACACACCAGAATGGAAGCTATAAAAAAACAAGTAACTTCTCCCACTATGTACAATCTGCCAATGAACAATGTGTTGGCAATGGAACATGGAAGCCATGTGATCAAATAGTGAGGCGGTGTCCCGGATTTATGATGAAGCTAGAAACTGAAATAAGGCTGGATGTTGGAAAGGAAGTGGACGATGATGCAATCAAACTTCCCAATCTGTTAGCAATGACCTGAGTCATACCTTCTTGTTCAAACTGTTTTTGTTGTTTTACACATTAAAAGTTGACAAGGTTTAAAGACAATTCATAATGTGTCTTCCTAACCCTCCCACATCTTATAAAATATTAACATAGAAAACTTCCTGGGAGCCTTCTTTCTCTCCCAGGTCTTTGCCAGCTCACCTGAGACTGAAGGGAGGGAAAGAAATGCCAGACGATCCTACGTGTTCAGACAAGACCCAAAGGCTGCAGGTGAGGTCTACCATGGATTCCTACAGCCTTCAGAACACTCAGCTTTGTGGAAGGAAATCAGAATGGATGCATACCAGAAAGAAGATAAGGGGAGAGTCAGGGCAAGATCATCACGGGGCATGCTTAAGCAAGAGACTAGAGACATTTGAGCACAGAATGACAGATGTGTAGACAGAGAGCTATAGACACAGTCTATCCAACAGACTCTGTCAACAAGTAATTGAATGGGGTGGCGGGGAATAGGGGGGAATGATTACATCACCTCTGGGCTATCACTCACTCATGGGACAGAAACAAGAGCTGACCCCAGAGATCATGTCCAGACCATAATCTAGGAAGCTGAGCTAACGTATTTATATCAATAGATGCATATTAGTCTACCCTAAACAAAGCTACTATAGGAATAATGTGGTTTTTGTGATGCAAGAAATGCAGTGTTCATGAGTGATATACCAAGAGGTTCTCCATCTAAAATGCCAGCCAGCGTATTTTATAATGCTGAAAAAGAGCTCATCATGCGCCAAGCCAAACATGTGTTACATAATCATTATTCAGTTACTGCCCACATTAGTTTGGGTTTGAAAGGTTTTGTGGGGCTCTGTTGTGGCTCTTTAGAGGATTATGGTATCTATGATCTTCTCCATTGTCTCTTGGAGCTGAGAAGTCTCTTTGCAGAGCACAGGCTCCAACACACATATTCACTTAGTAGTTGTTTCCTTTTGGGTCTCACCATTAGTTGACAGATCTCTCACGGACATTCCTTTTCATTTGCTTCATTTTGTTAACAATGCTGAAACTGCATGACTGGGGCTTGTAGTTCCTCAAAAGCATCCATCCAGTGTGTGCTGCAAACTTCCTCCTTAGGTCCCCACATAACCACCCCTCCTGTCGCTTCCTGCTATGGTCAGCAGCTCTGCCTAGAGGTTGCCCTTCCCAACTAGCGCCCATGGCACCTGCCCCTCATCTTGAACAACACTTGAAGTTCCTTGGAAATGTCTGGCTCCCCTCCTATGCTATAATGTCTAAAGAGCTATTTGTTTTAGTCACAATTAAAACTCCTGTATACAGGATCCAGTGAGAACAGATACTTATTTCTTCAGGAATTATTTCAGCACATTTCAAACAGCCTTCTACTTAACTCTACCCCTAAGACAATCTATAGATTCCGCATTTGAAAAGTTGAGCTAAAATGTGTTAGCAGCCACAATAAGTTGTCATCACTCAATCTGTGTCACATTAAAAAACACAATTTTATGAAACAGATGATATATACATGAGAAAAATTAAGGATTTATGTATGAATCAGGTTCTGTAACAGCCTTGACAGTCTCCCTGTTCACACCACTCCTTTGCTAGCTCTGCCTTACTTTACCTTTAAGAGGAGTTCTCTCTGCAGCTACATCGCAGGCTTTGGAACGCATTAAAGGTCAGTGGGAAGAAAATCCATCCCCTGTTTCTAGAGAAAAGGCAGAGGAAAACATCTTTCACCCTCACTTCAAAGGAAATGGACTGTGTTAGCATCTTTCCTAGCCAGAGGGAGGAATGCCCAAGTGTTACTGTAACGTCATGCAAATCTGCCCACTTCCTACCATTTAGTTGTAGATTATATACAATCTGTTCACTCATTTGTCATAGCAAGTGCATTATTGAATAGAGTGATGATTAGGCAATGAATAAGCTATTACCTAAAGAGCTATTCTTCCAAATCTCTACCTTATACAATTCCCTTATAGACAGCAGACTTTTGTATGAAGGTTCCAATCCTTTACCTCAGAGTCATATAGTCACTTCAAATACAAGGTCCATGGAATTCATAATTCTCTTCTTCCCAAACTGGTACAAATTTCTTCCTAAGACCAAGACCTTCCTGTCCTCCTCACCCTCATTCACCTGATCATCCTTGAATATCTACTTGGCTCACAAATCCATCCACACCTCCAATACTCCCCACTGTCTTAAACTGAGCAAACAACCTGAAACCCTAAATAACAATAATATAAGTCATTTCACAGTATCAGAACAAGAGGCGTTGAAGAGCCAGTACTTGTCTGTTGGTCCAGAAAGGTTATTATGTTCAATCTGATCTCCTCTTTATCTCCATGGTTGCCTAACAATAAGACAAGCAATAAGTGACCACATGCAAAATGGAATTCAAGTATGAACCAGCTGAGGCTATCCAAATTAAATGTCACTGTCCATCTTAAGTTCAATGTTTATAGCCAGAGGTAAAGACAGTAACCTGAAGTTCAAACTCAAGGGCAAACATCTGTCGGAACATTCTCAATATACTTATATCTGTAGCTATATGTTCTTACTTATACAGCCTGATAAGATGAGCTATCTTAAGATTAAATGTGAATATTTGTTTTCAGGAGAATTTTAAGAAAAAACCTCCACAGGTGTGGAGAGAAGGCACAGCTCTTCTGCCCATCTTTCAATGAGCAATGGTTGTGCACAGCATCACCTTCAAGTCTTCTATAGACTGGGGAGAGGGTTTGATTTTAAAAGAGTCTAAAAGCAAACGCTTGCCCCATCAGCAGGAAGCCCCTAGTTCTATCCCCTGCCCAAATCCAGATCCAGATCTTAGCAAGTCTAAAGAACCCCAACCTCCATAACAACTATCCTCCCAATTAAACCCACTGAAGATGCACACTATTAGTCCATAATGTGGCTACAGGAAGGGGCTTTCTCACATCTTGTATGTAATTATGCCCATTCCCTCCTGTTGGGGCTTGAGTGTGAAATAGTCCCCATGCATACACCTGGTCTCCAGTTAGGGGCACTCTTTGGGAAGTTTGTATAATATATGAGGACATGGCACCTACATGGAGGAAGTGGTGCCTAGATTGGTGGGTCTGAAGAGATAAAGCTGACTCTGATCTACCTGAGCTGTCTGTTGATACTACATGCAACTGCCTGCTCACAGTCCCGCTGGCTTCCCTTCCCTGCCATGAGAGAAAAGTACCCTCAAAAAAGCAAGAAGCAAAATAATCAGTCTTCCCCTCAGCTGCTTCTTTCCACTATTTTTAAACAGTGACAAGTAAGTAACTTATGCATTCAAATTTCAATCATCTGTAGTAGGAATAAGTTATATGGACTTTTCAAATAAATGTGTCCCTAAAGGAAATCATGGGGACCCAAGGTACTCATTAAAAGACAGAATTGTTTTAAAAGGTGTATCCCAATAAGGTTGATTTTGTTTCTTTGTTTTGTTCTCTTTGTATGTGTGTGTGTGTGTGTGTGTGCGCGCGCGCGCGCGCGCGCGCGCGCGCGCGCCCCCCTTTCATATTTCCTCGGTGATACCAACACAACACAATGGCATCCATGAGAATTTCTCTGAGGCAGAATGAGAAAGGTGATTCCGGATCCAGACTGCCTTCCCCTGAATGCTACCGGAACTGCTCCCCATGCCTTTGTGAACAGAGGAAAAGCCTGTTTTGCTCTCTCCTTAAATTTCCCAGCCTCTGCATTAAAACAAAGATTTAACCCACCTTGGGCTTGGCCTCGTGAGTAAACAGTAACATTTTAAACATGGGCATGAATGGCACAATATAAGTATGTGATATACATAAGCAATACACGTCTGACATTAATTATATCTGAAAACAAGTACTTTAAATGCTTAGGGCCAGAAGAGTTTGTGATTTGATAATTTCTCAGATACTACAATATTTGCATATTTACAATGAAAGAGCTTATAGATTGAACTCAAGTTCAATCCATAAGTTCATTGGGTTTCACTTGTACCTAGTATGCATGTAATCTTATACAATGTTTTCAATAATCTCAGACAAAACTAAAACAGTTGTCGGGTGTGTGATTTTCTCCTTGAAGCATCATGCTAATACTCAGAAGTTCCAGATTTGGAACCCTTTGGATTTAAGATCTTCAGAATGAAGATACTTAACCTGTTTTGCAACAGTAATACATCTATATTATTACTAACTTCTCTCTGACTCTCAATCAAAAGGGATCTCTTGCCCGCTCTGTTGTCTAAAACTCTATAGTGGTTCATAATCTTACCTGAGATCATCTGGTAGGTATTTCCATAAAAACCTCCATGCTCATACACAGAGATGTTGATTTCCAAGCCCTGGCATAGTGTCTGAGAACATGCACATCTAATGAGCTATCTCAGGGATGCTCATGCAGATGGTCTGAAAGGATACCATGAGAACTAAGATACACCATTACATCAATAAAAACAACACAGAACAACAGACATTCAGGCTTCCTGTAGCCATCTGCTCACCTAAAAAACCCTTCCTAGACTCAGTAACACCATCAACTACAAACTCAGTCATTTGAAGTCAGGCACAGGCTCCCATAGATCCTTCATGAAAGCACCATCTGCACTGTGATGAGTGAAGCCCTGTCCTGGAGACAAGGAGAACTGAGCACTAAGGCCCTTAGTTCACTTTAAGATACAGGAAATCCTTAATAAATGGTAACTAAACAGACAATAGATCCCTGGAAGGCCTTAGAGGTTATATCTGGGTTGTTCACTAGGCATAGGTGCTAAGAGTCTCTAACAATCTAGGAGCCTCTGCCACTCCACCCAGATACCTTTCCTCTATCCAAGGTTCTAGGAGTCCTTGGCCTTCAAACACCAGCTTGCCCTTCACTCACATACAAGAGCTTCAGCCTAAGACTGTTATAGGCCTCTGTGGTCCAAGCAGCTGGCAGATGCTAAGCAGTCTCAGGAGAGAGGAACCCAGACTACAAACAGGAAGCGTGCTCTGTAAACATTTCTCATAAATTACCGAATAAGATTGCGATGGAGAGAGAGGGAGAGGGAGAGAATCAAGTTCTTGTCTATTTCATCCTCATTTAAATAAATATTCATCTTCATGTTTGAATTTTGTATTGATCGTCTCCAAGCAGGTACCCAAGTGCTTTGCCTTTCAGGATACACAGAATCCTCAGCCCCCACTGCCTCACTGTCCAGACACACTTGGGGCCTATGGATTTTCTGGAAACTTCTCCATCTCTATCACCATTGGTCTGTAATCAAACCAAGCGTGGGTTTATACACAACTCCTGCCGATGATGCTAAAGGTTCACAAAGCGGCGTTCAGGATGCCCTGTCAATTTCACTGGAAATAGAGGAATCAAACCCATGTGATCCTGGCAGAATGTGTAATCTGATACTTCAACACAGGCAAAAACCCTTTCTCATCAGTTAAACCCGCAACATCTCAAAAGTAATTAAACTGTGGACACCTTTGATATTTTTTTGTGTTTAGTTAGCAGTAATTGCAGAAAAGGTTTTAAGAATGCAAACATTCTCCTTGACGGGAAATAGGATTCTGAGTTCTAGCTTAACTTATTTTACAGAGCATAATAACGTTAATAAGGGGCTCCACGTGGCTCGCACTGTGAGACGTGGTCAGCAGAGGTGCCCCGGATTCCACACAAGCAGGACATGAGAATGCTAAGGAGTCTTTGCCATATCTGAACAGTGTGCTCTCTTTTCTGAGACAGTCTAGAGGAAAGATGAATGGAGTCTTTTACTGGTATTCATCTATTAATAAGAGACAGGTTTACATGCAAACACAAGGTCTTTTCCAGGGGACAATGGTATCTTTAATCACTTCCCAGCTAAGGAAAGAAATTAAGCTAAGTTGTTGAAGTATCTCAATATATATCATAGAAAGAATATATATGAAGTAACCAGCTCCACTTGTAGCAAAGAAGTCACATCATAATTTTCCCTTTAAAAAAAAAATAGCTGTCCATATACTTGTCCTAGGTGGGGGGGGGGGGACACAGTTTACCATCACAATAACAACAAAACCATTGTTTTTTCACTTCAGCCTACTTTAACCTGAGGCAGCAGATTTTCTGTACATAACTGAATTCTCATTTCCAGCCAATCTTTCAGATCTACATTGCCTGATGTTACTATAGCACGGACTATGAAAACAGCACAGATGTATCCACAAGTCCATTTCTAGGTCAACCTCCTTGTCCAAATTATTGACTTGTTCTTTGCCTCCGTTTCTTATCTGTATGGGGAAATTGGTATCTACTATGTATATTTCATGCCATAAGATAATGTGTCTATTTATATAATTGGGCCCTATTTGTCTATAGAGACCTTTAAATAATTGATCCTCATTGATTCTTAACTTTATTTACTGACAGGTTTCATCATTATTTTCCATGTGACTTATGCCACACTCCTTTAAGACTTGCATTTTTCCCTATATGGCACCTTTTACCTGAGGTGACCGGGCTGAAGCAATTATAAATGTGGCCCTGGGCTTTTCTAAAGGCCACCTGTAAGTTGTAGACATTCTAAGATCCTCTCTTCCTTTGTCTTAACACCTGGCTGCCAAACACTAGCTCAGCCTGTTCTTTAGACGGCTTGCCTTTAGCAGGTGTACAATATTTGTTTAATTGAATTGCCGCTGACCCAATCAAGGCCTGAATGCTAATTGTATCATCTTCCAGAGATCCCTACAGGATAAATGCAGGTGACTGCATTTTTATATGCTTGGAGAAACCAGGGTTACAATGCCCCGGGGTTCACGGAGCAGCCCTGTAGCCCCTGAAGTGTCTGAAGGCTTGTAGCTTCACGGGTACACAGCATCCAGCATCCAGGTGCAGCTGGATCCTTATACCGCAGAGGAGCCGGTTGGTTTACAGAGAAAACTCACCTTGTGAAATCCGAGCTCTATTTAACAACCGAACAGCAAGGACTTTGTCAGGGAAGTAACTGCAGAAACACTCAGTTTTGCAAATTCACTACCGTTGTCACCACGTTTGCTTTGTTTGGTAATGTGGCTGAGAGCCCATGACCTACGCTTACTCTAAGGCTTTCCTCTAAATGAGCAAATGCCAGCGCAAAGACCGAAAGGCGAGCCTCCTCTACATCTTCAGGAACTCGGACTGCATCAGAGTCCATCCAATCAAAGGACTGAACTCTGCAAAGTCCAGATTCGAGAAGCAATGGGGTGATAACTCCCCTGGACTCCGGGAAGCCTGTCTGTGCGGCCTTTAAAATGTTAAGAAACGCTGTGACAAACTGCCCTCTCAAGTTCGCCAACACTTCGTGACTGTCTCTGGGCCAAAATACACTTCTCTTAACCCCGAGCCGGCAACCACGGGTTAGGAATGCTGTTAAATCCCATACCGAGCCCCTAAAATTCGTAACTTGCCATTTGGGCTTAAAACAGAACGAGGTCCAGCCTCAGTATCAGACTGTTCAAGACCCTGCTACCCTGCCAATGCGCGTGACCAGGTGACCCACCGCCCTCACCTGTCTGAGGCTGAGACCCCAGGCCAGCACAGCGCGGCGGGGGCGCGCCCCTCGCTTGCGTGGGATCCACCGTTGCTGTCCCTTGTGGCTGTGGTCGAGGCTCCGGAGAACACCAAGTAGCCCTGATGCAAAGGAGCCAGGAGCTTCCCAAGAGCCGCGGGACTTCCTCGGCCACCCCCTTGTGAGCCCCGCCTTAAAGGGGAGGAGGCGGTCGCGTCACCTTGGAGCCTCCTCCCAGCTAGTGCGGGGGTTGGGGGAGGAGCTGCGGGTGACTCTGCCAGGTGTGACAGGAAGGAGTTTGGGCTGTTCTCTGGGCTAGCTGGGCGTGCAGAGCTCAATTACTCGAAATCATTCCTTTAGATTGGTTTGGGGAGGAAGGTGTGTCCTAAAAGTCAAAGGAAGGAAAGAGGATGAGTGTATCTTGCAAACTTGTAGTTGCTAAACACTTTTTCTTCACTGAGGCTCAGAGATCTCACAGTGATTCTAGGCTGGTCCTAAAAGACCATCAGGCAGAGAACAGCTTCCGTTTGTTTTCACTACCACAACCCTAGGAAGAGTTACTCAAGGGATCAAACCTAGGAAACCTGTGCCATGTGGGTGAGACGGTGAATGGAAGTCAGTCACCCAGATCTGCTGGGCCTTGTCCCCTTCTCCAAGGATGAGATGCTCTGCGGCCTGGGAGTTGTTCTAAGGACTCTGAGACCTAAAGATACTCCCTTAATATTTTATCCCTGGGTGCTCAGTAAATATTTGCCTTTCTTTCTTTCCTTGGTGCACCCCCTCCCCCTTTGCACCCCTTGCTCCCTTCTGGCTTTGTCCATTTTGCTGCCCCTCAACCCCCACCCCATCCCCCATTTCCATCCTGTGCTCCAATGGGTAGCTACAGAAGACTCTGGGAAGATTAAGGACTCACCTTTCCTGGGAGCAGCAGTTTTGAACTTAGATACAGGAGTTAACAGAAAGGGTTCCTTGGCTGTGAGACAGATTGGCTGTAGCATTCTATAGGCTACTGTGGGAATAGGAAATCTGTGACACCAGAGGAGTGTGCTTGGTGCAATTCTGAGCTCCAAACTCTAAATGCCCTGTTACCAAATCCTGGCCCAACAACTAATGGTACCTAGGCAGATCACCCAACCATGGGAATGGCAATCTTACCTCTAAGAAATCTCAATTTGAATATAGCTATCTCATAGGGTCTGAGAAATTCTAAAGCTAGTGCACAGCCTCTGGTCCATGGTAGCTGTTCAGTAAAGACAAGGTAATGACTATATCTCTTAGGTGGGAAGTTAGGAGGGGTGAAAAAGAAAGTATTTGAATGTAGGAAGAAATAGTGAAAGCCACTGACTGGTCTTGAAAAGCCCACTTAACTCAATAGTTAATAGCTGAGAAAGTCAGCTCTGCCCTTGTCTAGGTACTTGCAACGGGATACTTGATCATAATTAATGTTTACATACCTTTGATACAGGTCATAATATTTCTGATTTAAAATGAAGACAGGGGCAGAGATTCTCCCTGAAAGCCTGGATTGAGTTCCCAGAAGAGCAAAATAGGATGTATCCACTACCCTGAAGGTCCTGAGCCTCTAGAGAGCCAAGTTAATGGAGGAAATCCAGAGAACAGCAGCCTGTTAAAAGTAGCAACTGTTCCTTTAAAGCTGACTAAAGATACAAATGAATTAAAACACTAAGCAAGCCTCACCAGAGACTTTTGTATCTATCTCCTGCCCCAGTGAAGTTACTGTTCTGTGGTTCCTACAGCCTGATCACAGGTTGAAAATGCCTCCCAGTGTTTGGCAATCATTAAACGCCATAAAAAGTGAAAGGGCTACAGACAGAGATGTCTAAAGCACCGCCCACCCCACCCCCCTGCCCCACCCCTGCCCCAGGAGTGGGCCTTCTAATGTTGGGTTTGTCTTTACCTCTCCAAAGATATTACCTGCCTGCCTCCTCTCAGTAGGATTGTACTCTGAGAATGATTTTCTTGTTTTAGTACTTGAGTTTTCCTACCTCACCACTCATGGCTACAGTTAAAACCCTATGTGGCTGATCAATTTTTAATTTGCTGCTGTTATTTTGAATTTCTTGATTTAAACAGGTTGTGAACTGAGTCTTACTTTATGGGCACTGATCAATGATGTAATCGTTGTTACTTTAAAAAAGTAAAACCTCCCGAGTTTATTATAGGCAGCCTGTTCTCTCTGGCCTTCATAATTCATAGCAGCAATTAAGGTCTGTGGTCACTCAAGAAACAGCCCCTGTGGTCAGTGAGATTGCTGAAGTGGAGATTTCCCACTTCTAGATAAACTTCTTTCCTACATTAGGCAATGGGTGCCTGGCTTCAGGACAGTCTCCTAACAGCTCTTTGTCTTTTAAATGTTCAGTGCAAATATATGCTCTGTAGGGCCCACGTATGCCATTGTGTACATAACCAAACTACAATTCCATTGTCTATCATGTATCCTCTATAAGCAATACTGCAGGAGAAGAACCTTAGCCATGCACTGTGCAGATTTGAAGGCTGCAGAATTATTTAAACGGGGCACATTCTAATCAATAGTTACCCAGGATGTAGAATGTTGGATGTCGGAATAAGTTCATCTTTCCTAGAAAGAGGCAACAACCAATGTAATCAGAAAACCTGGAGTTTTGACTCTTCCCTGCCCCAAGGGACCATAGTGGATCTCCATGATCTTCCTACCCAAGCTGGTCATGCTGTCAAGCTGTCAGCCCAACCCAAGTCCAGAGGGAAGGCCAAGGTTAATGTTTAGAGTTCAAATCCCCTTACTGCCCAATAGAGAGCTTTCTTGACTCTGCTAGTGATGTCAGCAGTGACTAGACCTTGGCGTCTGATATCATTCACATTTCCCTTCATTGTAGTTTCTCATCATTCCAGGAACAATGATGGTAGAAGCTGAAAAACAACTGAGGTGCACATATCTGTCAGGATAACAACCATTGGAAAATTTATTCTGTTGTCCAAGTGCCAGATGTGTATAGTGTAACAAGGGCGTGTACTCACTTTGTTACATGGTACTGAGAAAATGGCCGCCTTTTATGGTTAGTGCAAACAGTTTTTCCTATTCTATTTACTCAAGGCCTTTTTCTATTGTATAATTGTCATGTAGTCCCCTTTTCCCATGGCAGGTGTGTCACTCCTACCTAGCTCCAGCTCTTGACAGCTGTTTTCCTCTGCAGCTTCCATCCTCGAGGGTATAGGAGGAACCCTCAGAGAAAATGAATGACTTACAAAGCACAGCACAAAACTTTTCTCCTGAAGCCATCAATAGAATTTATGATCATTCTGAATGGCAAACTATCTCAACTACCTAGACATGTATTTAACACAAGATGATTAACCAAAAATGTTGACAGATAATAAGTTGCTCAGAATCAGATTTTATGGATGGTGTGAATGAAAATTTGATGGACCAGATGAACATATGGTGATTGTTGACAAGGAATGCAATGACCAAAAGCACGGCTCCATCTTGAGATCTACTGATCAGCTTACTCAGGTCCATGAAGCAAAACAAAGCTTCCTATTTTCCAGCTTTGCCCAGGATTCCTTCACTGGTTTCACATCAGTGACCAAATCCCATCCAGTTAGCTAACTGTTCAAAACCCTACACCAAGAGAGGGTTTCAGGCTATACAAAATTGTCATTGGTCCCTGTTCAGTTTTACTGGCCTGTGCTAGTATGTTGACAACCTTGCTGTGGGGCATGTGACAAGTGAACCTTGACAAATGGGCTGTTGACTTTACATCTGGACTGCTTGCCAGGGTCAATATATTTAAACTGCTATGCCTGTTTTAAGATGATCCAAAGTGTCACTTATCACAGGAGCAAAAGTCTTAGGCTACTCCCACAAGGAACAGCTTGTTTGCATCCTATAGGATCTATAAGTAAAGGACTTTGTTGTCCTCCCTGACTCAGAATGTCCCACTCCTAGCAATATCCCAGGAATATGTCTTTGCTCATTGTCCAGAGGAGCTACTACTGGCTGTATTTATTTCCTGAAGTGGGAGAAGGAGCAAGCAGAAGTCTCTGGACTGGAATAGCAGGGTCATAAGCAACCCTACATGACAACCACGCCTCCATCACTAAGCAACCTGGTCCCTGACACAGTCTCATAACTAACATAATCTGCAGCATTTAGTGCGCCCAGCTAGCAAAATAAAAGAAAGGACAAAATAATCCCAACAATGCATGCCCAACTCAAAACATCCAAGTTCACCTATCCCTAAACCTTGGCTTGTGTCCAGAAGCCAGGTGACTAGTCTGTGCCCCTAGTCAACAGTGCTTCAAGCTCTATTATCAATGCTATGAAGATAAGAAAAAAGAAAGAAAAACCTACAATGGCTTTTATCCTCTGAGCCCCAGAGCTTGGCCTAACGGTGAAATGCATTATCAAATGATCAGATAGAGTGTGCCAAAGGGAGACAATTTGGGTGCAAAAGCCTGAAAAGGCTAGAAAGTACATGCTAAGAGTCAAGTTCAAGAGAACATGTAGAAAATACTGTTGAGAGAGTTCACAGGGAGGAGCTCCAGGCAGCCTCAGGGCCTATGAGAAAGACCACGAAGGACAGAACCTAGATGCTCACAGAGACAGCTGGCAGATAAACAACAATCATGGAATGAAGCCAGAACTGTCTAGGAATGTCTCCATAATGTATACTTAAGAAATGAGAACATGTTAATATAGACACACAGGGTGAAATAATAAGCAAACTTATAACTAAAGACACTAACAAGCATTGGACATATATCATCAGTCAGTCTTCATGCCTATATAGGACATGTAATTTGTGTGAGTTTTAATGTATCTAACCTCCCATTACTGGCAGGAATGTTGACCGACAAGGAAAGTACAGATTCACTAATTAGTGATTACAAAGTAATGTGGAACTAGATGGAGCCTTATTAAGTATATAAAGCAATATATCTAAGCGAGCCTGGCATACAATTACTTGCTTAGGAATTGTTTAGATTCAGATTTACAATGACTAATGTTGCTACATCTTGAGAAAATATGGGTTCAAAATATGAAATAAAATAGTAGGAAGTTTCATCTTAAACTAAATTAATTCCTAGTATTTACATTGGATTAATCAGGCTTTCCTGATGTTCCCAAAATACTTCCTATCCCCTTCTCCTCCTCCAAAAATAAACAAACAAAAACAAAACAGCAGTTAAAGGCAATAATGATCTATTCTAACTGATGAGGACTTCAGTGTGCCCTGGGAGAGAGGACCTGGTGGATCTTCTCACATCACAGGAACCTGGAATCAAAGGCTGAGGGTGTGTATCACCTGATGTTTTCCCTCCTCCTTTTATTTCACTTGGCGGTTCTGCTTAGAGGATGGGTAAGTCCATGTTCAGGGAAGTTCTCCACAGCCCACCTCAGGTGTAGCCCACATGCCTACTGTCTCCAGAACATTTCCTCATGGACACATCCAGAAGCACACTTTATTCATTTTTGCCTTTCCCAATCCAATTAAATTGACAATCAGAGAAATAAGAAAGAGATGAGGCTTTTCAGGGAGAGGAGGAAGGCAAGTAAAAATAACAATAAGTGTGTCTGAAAGTCATTAGGAATTATACTTTTAATAATTTTTCTTTGAAAAACTATAATACATATAATCTATGTATAAATACATACTTTAATGAACTTTTCTCATAGAGAATGACAAGGCTCCCTTTCAGAGTGAAAGATCGCCTAACAAAATGCTGAATACTAGATACAAGAAACCCTCTTTTGGTTGTTATTCAGGGATAACTGTAGACTCCCAAGCATATAACCTAATTCTATGGCCATTGGTTTTCCACAAGAGGTGAAAGGTAAGTTTGTATTGTTGAACATACCCATGTACTGCAAACCCTAGAGGTCCATAAGGTGGAACTAACCTGAAGAACTCCTCTCTGGGGGCCAGCTTCCATGGTAACAGAAGGTCCTAGTAAGCTATTGTACCTAAGAAGCACATAAACAACCAGTGTGGAACACTAGATGTGCGGCTGCAGTGCTGGTAGTTACCAACAGGTCTCTAATTGAACTTCAGACCTGCTCAGCAAGAGAAGACCAAGGCTGGAACAGGAAACCTAGCTAACTACTCAGTGCTGGGCAAGTCACAGTTATTGGAGGAGAACCTACAACCATTATTATACTAAATAAGCTTAATCCTTAACAACAACCTATAAATACTTCTTATACCACAAATAATATAGTTGTTGCTCCTCCTCAAGGGGAACTTTTCTTTGTAACAGATAGACCACTACACAAAATGACAACCAATCAAAACACCCCCATACCAAAGGCAGAAAAGAGGGCAGAAATATTCTAAGAGCCAGAAGATTTGGGAAGTTGTCTTAGAGATTGTGTCTTCTAGTCATGTCAGAGGCTACATCCAAAATTACTAACCAACATGACTGCCCAAACATGAGCTGAACAAGGTACAACAAATAGACAGGTCCACATGTACGAGAAAAAGCCCACAAGGCATTAATTCCACATAAAGAATTACAAGTGACTCAGCAATGCAAAAGTACAATAAAGTTTTCCCCATGGAAGAGCACACCAATTTGTTAGTCAATTCCAAGTGGTCAGCCCTGAAAACATACATAGAAGTAACACTATACAGACTAAGCAGGCTATATTTGGGAAAGATGTGTGTGTGTGTGTGTGTGTGTATGTATCACTATTAATGAAAAAGAGCTTATTCATTTGACAAATGGCAAGGAGAGGTATATGGGAGAATTTGGAGGGAAGAAAGGAAAGGAGGAAATGTAATTATATTGTGATCTCAAAAATAAAAACTAAACAAAAGAAGTTGACAAGATTAATCATCATAGAGGTACTCAATTACTTCCCTATCTGGAAACACTTAACTAAAAGGAAAAGTGAACATGCTATAAAGGGTATGTTCTTTTTAAAAAAAGCATATTTGGTTAATTTGATTTTCTTGTTCAGCTGCTTTTAAAATGAAGAACAGTGAAGAGATCCCTAGTCAACCAAGCACAAAAATAGAAGAGATGATTTGGAGAGGAGAGTTCCTCAGCCAATTTCTGTTAAATATGACCTGCTGTGTACATGAGCACACACACACACACACACACACACACACACATGTTGTTACCTGTCTCCTTATTCCAGATGAATTTTTAGTGTTTACCTTTTTAATGAATTTTCAAGATGTGGTTCTACCTCAGTGTCTCTCATTGAAAATCCCCTGAGGGCCAGCAGAAAAAATGGAAACAGTCAAGCTAGGGTGTAGGAGGTAGAGGAACCCTCCAGAATGTACCAGAGACCTGGGATGGGAGAAGATCTCAGGACTCAAAGGGAGGGATCTTAGCTGAAATGCTGTACAGTGGGAAGAGGGAACTTGTAGAGTCCACCTCCAGCAGGAAGACAGGGCATTTAAGTGGAGCAATGGGATTGCCATCCCACAGTCAAAAACTCTGACCCAGACTTGTTCCTGTCTAAAAGAACTGCAGAGTCAAAAATGGAGAAGAAACTGACAGAAAGGAGGTTAGGTGAAAGGCCCAAATTGGGATCCAGCTCAAGGGGAGGCTCCAAGGCCTGACACTATTAACTGTTGCTATGGTGTGCTTACAAACAGGAGTCTATCAAGGCATCCCTGTGAGAGGCCCAATAAGCAGCTGAAAGAGGCTGATGCAGTCAGATACAACCAATGGACAGAAGTCGGGGACCCTGTGGTTGAATGAGGGAAAAGCTGGAAGAAGCTGAGGAGGCAAGAGGGTGACCCCGTAGGAAGACTAGCAATCACAATTAACCTGCACACACACACACACACACACACACACACACCACCCCTGCTGCCAAGATCTCTCAGAAACTGAGCCACTAACCAGGCTGCATACACCAGCTGATACGAGGCCCCCAACACATATACAGCAGAGGACTGCCTGATCTGGCCTCAGTGAGAGAAGATGCACCTAACCCTAGAGAGACTTGAGGCCCCAGGGAGTTGGGGGGATTGGTGGGGTGAGGGTTTGGAGACATCTTCTTGGAGAGGGTGGCAGGGTGGGGGGATGGGATGAGGAACAGTCAGAGAGCAGACCAAGAGGAGAATAATGACTGGGTTGTAAAAACAGATTTAAAAAATAATAATTAGAAAAAGAAAATCCCAGGCTTATACGTCAAGCTGCATATGCCTCACACATAAATTTGCATTGCTGGAAGATGGTCTGGACACCACATAATAGGAAGGGAATGCAAGCTACATACGTAATACTGCAGATCTAGGCCCAGCCTCTGGGAAGTCTGTATTGCCTTCAACACCTCACTCACTGTTTTCAAACCATCTTTCTCCTCCAATAATGGCAACCTAGTGTTCCTTCGGAGAGTTCCTCAAATCCCAAGCCCATATGATTTCTCTTGTGCAGACTGCTTCAGTGCTTCACAGATAACAGGGTAATTTGCTGAGAATTTGAATTCAAGTCTGAGGACCAGCCTCTGCGTAAAACCAGACACACTGAAAATAATAGAAAAGAAACTGGGGAAACCCTTGAGGACATCGGTACAGGGGTAAAGTTCCTGAACAGAACACCAATCGCTTATGCTCTAAGATCAAGAATTGACAAATGGGACCTCATAAAATTACAAAGTTTCTGTAAGGCAAAGGACACTGTCAAAAGGATAAAATGGCAACCAACAAACTGGGAAAAGATCTTCACCAACCCTATATCCGATAGAGGGCTAATATCCAATATATACAAGGAACTCAAGAAGTTAGACCCCAGGGAACCAAATAACCCTATTAAAAATGGGGTGCAGATCTAAACAAAGAATTTTCACCTGAAGAAATTCGGATGGCTGAGAAGCACCTTCAGAAATGCTCATCATCATTAGTCATTAGGGAAATGCAAATCAAAACAACCCTGAGATTTCACCTCACACCAGCCAGAATGGCTAAGGTTAAAAGCTCAGGAGACAACAGGTGTTGGCGGCGAGAATGTGGAGAAAGAGGAACACTACTCCACTGCTGGTGGGATTGCAAGAAGGTACAACCACTCTGGAAATCAGTCTGGAGGTTCCTCAGAAAACTGAACGTGACACTACCGGAGGGCCCTGCTATACCACTCCTGGGCATATACCCAGAGGATTCCCTGGCATGCAATAAGGACACATGCTCCACTATGTTCATAGCAGCCTTATTTATAATAGCCAGAAGCTGGAAAGAACCCAGATGTCCCTCAATGGAGGAATGGATACAGAAAATGTGGTATATTTACACAATGGAATACATCTCAGCAATTAAAACAATGAATTCATGAAATGTGTAGGCAAATGGTTGGAACTGGAAAATATCATCCTAAGTGAGGTAACGCAATCACAAAAGAATACACATGGAATGCAATCATTGATAAGTGGATATTAATTAGCCCTGAAACTCTGAATACTGAAGATACAATTAGCATATCAAATGATTCCCATGAAGAAGTAAGGAGAGGGCCCTGATCCTGGAAAGGCTTGATCCAGCATTGTAGGGGAGTACCAGGACAGAGAAAAAGGAGGGAGGTGATTGGAGTATGGGTGTAGAAAAGGTGTATGGGACATATGGGGAGGGGGGAACTGGGAAAGGGGAAAGCGTTTGGAATGTAAACAAAGAATTTAGAAAAGAAAAAAAAAAAGGAAAAAAAAAAAGAAATGCCAATGATGGAAATGTTGCCTACTGATTGTTCCTGTTCCGTGAAACTGTGAAGTGGGGGTTTTAGCAAGTTGTGCTCGGCTGGGGGCTTCTGTCCTCTGGGCAGGAAGTTCTACAAAATGAGGACAGTGTAAGGTGAGAGAACAGAGGGCGGGGTTCTCGGCACTGCAAGAAGTACAAGAAGAAGACAAAGGGGGGAAATTAAACACAAAAAAGCCCGGGATCGATGAGCAGTGTGGAAAAGCAAACAGGAATTTAAATGGCCAAGGTAAAGCAGAGGAGAGCAGAGCCTCCTGTCATCCTCGGGAGCAGAGCCTTGCGGAGAGGGAAGATAACAAGACAGACAAAAAAGCCCAAAGGAATGGCCTGCTTATGTCACTAGTGAAGGGAGTGGACCCAGTAAAATCAAAGGTCATACTGTGCGCGACTGTAAGATGTCTGAGAGGAAAGTGGATTGTCCTTTGGGATCAGGCCTCCTTCAGGCTTCGGCTGTGATGGCCATTTTGTGAACTGCTATAATCCTATGCTTAGTGAAGACACACATAGGCGACCACAATACCTTCATCTGACTGTGTTGTTCTTTAAGGCTCTGGGCATGCGATAGCTCATCTCTACAAGTGCAACTCAGGCAAAGGCAAAAACTCATTGGCGCAAAGCAGGGTGACTATGACAAGGAGGTGTGTGGACGAACCAACGTTTTGTGACACACAGTACTTAACGGGAGCCCCAGGAGAAAAGTCGCAATTGTCTCTGTGGTTTAAAGAATAGTGTCATTGCTTGGTGTCTCTTCCTGTTTCTCACATTGCCGTCTCTTTTTATGGTTTCCCACACTCAGCCCTTGATGCTCTGCCTCTCGACCACCTCACACACTCTGTCACGTTCGGAGTTAGGAGAAAGAAAGCTAACTATAAATGATGAGATTCTCCTCCAACACCCAAAATAATCACTGTCTTCTCCTTCCACAACTCTCTTAGTCCTCAGCTAACAGGAGTCAGTTCTTCTCACCTGAGAGCGTCCGCAGCAGTTAGATACTCTGTGGTCTTAAAATGCTTCAATCAAGACTTTCCACTGTTGTGAAGGGGCTGTGTTGATCCTTGTAATCTCATTTGTTCTAAAACATATTTTTAGACTATCCATTCATTTTTAGATAGCCTATAGGAAATATGGTTTTTCAACACTTCATGTATATATATGTTCAGAACATGAGGTTCTTGCACACACAGGCCACCAGGGAAACAAGGAATGTTAAGCATGCAGGATTGTCCTCTCATATAAAAGGACATAAACCCTGGGTTTTGTTTGTTTTTTTTTTTTTTTTTGATTTTTTTGTTTTTGTTTTTTTCCCCATCCAGAAAGCTGGGAATTGAAGGTGATTAATAGCTTGACGGTCTTAATTATCTGTTGGGCCTGGCCATATAATGAAGCTTCCACTCCAGGACCTGAGGGGACAAGTAGTCTAAATGACTTTTATATTATCTGTATCCCAATAAGCTCTCCCAAACAGGGCATGAGGTGGCTAATAGCCCAAATGACCTCTATGCTATATACATAGCCAAGACTACACCAGACCCTTCCTTAGGTGCCTAAGCTAATACAGGTAGCCTATCTCTGGTACTCATCTTCTTGAAAGATCTGATATGTATTTTGAGTTGAGTTTCAATGTAATTATGCCTTCTTGTACACCAGGTACTGTATTACATCAGGGAAATTTCTTTCCAGATTGTACTATGTTTAAACATGCTGGCAATAAACTGCCTAGTATGAGACTCCCAGAGGTAGTAGACCCAGCTGACCCAAGTTTTCATTATCACATCTTTGCAGAGTGTTTCCATGCATGCCATGATACCTGCAGGGACTCCCACACACACATCCACGATGTAATTGTTATGGGCATAGCAATGTAACAACTCCAAAACTCAGTAATTTAAAATAAAAAAATACACTCTCAGGGAAAAACTAAAAAATAGTTTCTATCAGGAAAGATTCTGCGATGTTCTCATGAGTGTCTCTGATTCAGAATATCCCATGAGGTTTCAGGAAAGCTGTCCCAATTGCTATATCATTACTGTCCACCTAGAGCCTAAGAATATGTTTAAAGACACTAAACTCATACACTGAGTTTGTAGCACAACACAATTCCTGGCTACCAGGACCTCCCCACAGGGAATCTCATGTTTTATGTACAAGACAGAGAGGGAGAGTCATAACTTTATTACACAATCTTAGAAATCAGTTCTGTCTGTCATAGTCTAAGCATTACATTCAAATCAATAGTTCATCTAATGTTCAAGGGGAAGGTGAGTCCTTGAGCACCAGCACAGCACCAACCTAGAGATGGCTATACCATTAGTAGGTGAGATACACAATGACTGTCCAAGGAATACAGCTCTGCTTAAGGTTTGTGAAAGATCGTGAATTTAAGTTTATCATCATCACCAAATTCAGGTTGACTGAGAAGTGTTGAAAGCATTATTTCTCCTGATACTCTACATCCCTTCCTTGATTTCTGTTCAGATAGCAGTTATAGATGCTCGTGGGATGCTGACCATTGCATACTGACTGATCACCCAGAAACTGATGTTATTTCTTTTCTTCTCCTCAAATTCCTGGTTCATTTTGAATAGTGAAATCAGGAGGATTCATTTATGTCCTGAAACATCTTTGCTGTTATTACTCTCACACTGTATAACTTGAATCTCAGACATTGTACTTTCATTTTTAGAAGTTGGACTGAGTCTCTTCATCACTTTTTTCTCTTTGTCCTGTTTTGTCTTTCTCTGCTTTGGCAAAAGTGGACAGTAAAATGACCATGTAGTCTTACTCTCAATATCTACTAACCCTGTCATTTCATTTCTGGATTTAGTTCAGATGATTAATTATTCTCCTTCTTATGATTCCTAATTTCATTACAGAGTGAATCTTGACTAGCATATAATAAGAATTTTTTTTGGTTTTGAATGTTTACCTTTTTTCATGTCTAAGACTGAAGTTTTTAAAAGATCCACGTATTTATTTTACGTATACAGTATACTATAGACAGAATCTAGCCTAGGATCTCCACTACAGATGGTTGTGAGCCACCATGTGGTTGGTGGGAATTGATCTCAGGACATCTAGAAGAACACTCAGTGTTCTTAAACACTAAGCCATCTCTCCAGCTGGATGTTTACTTTTTAAAGAGTTTATTCTTTTAAATGTTGAGGGCCTTCTTTCCAGAACACAGGACCAGGATGTTACTTGAAAATAGTTTATCTTGAGGCTTGTTTTGGAAGCCTTGTTGAGTGATTCTATAGCTAGTCTTTTCTCTGACTTATGCCCCTCAAGGATCCTACTCCATACATCAGGTCATGTTATTTAATGGTTATTTCCATTAGAGTTTTGTTATTTTGATGTAAGCGAGAGCCATTAAAGAAGAGAAAAATCTCAATTAAGAAATGTCCCCAATAAATGCCTGTACACAAGTCTGTGAGGCACTTTCTTGATTAAACATAGATGTAGAAGGGCCCATTCCACTGTAGATCATGCCAACCCTGTGTGGATAGTCCTGGGGTGTAGGAAAATAGACAGAGCAGACCATGGTGAGCAAGCCAGTAAGCAGTACACTTCCATGGCCTCTGCTTCAGTTCCTAGCTTGATTTCCTTTCATAATGGATTGGAAGTTATAAGGTTAAATTAACCTTTTTCTTCTCATGTCTCTTTCAGCCATGGCATTTTGCCACAGCAATAGAAATCCTGACTGAGACTCTTCCGCAGGTAATGTGCTGACTACTGCCTGGTTGCTGTTTGAACTTCACAGAGTGTTACAGCTGTTTGCTCGGGTAGATTTCCCAAATACCTGAGCTAATTAGTGTTCAGTTTACACTGAAAGCAATCCTGACACGCTTCTTCCAACCTCTTGTTCCTTTTGTTTGTATACATTTCGCTTTCCTTACTCTCCTTTACAACTTAAAGCTACCATATCCTGAGAAGTTTTCTCTGGGTTTAGAAAAGCCAGCAGGCTCTCCTTGGTGTCCGTACCACCACCAAACTGCTAAACGTGTTCACTCCAGACTCTAAGGTAAAGGAAACTCAGAACACTTCTTCTGTAGGACAAGCAGACCATGCCCCCAAACAAAAGAACTGGTAAGGCTGAGTGAGTCCCAAACCAGTTAATCTCAGAACTGAGAGCAGTAGGAATAGTCCCACTTCCTGCCAGCCTCTATCTGCTTTAAAAACTAGAACCATGACATCCCAGTGAGAGGACCATGACAATCAGTCAAGTAGCAAATGAACCTGGAGTTCTCCATGCTAATGAGGTATCTAGATAGCACCAGTATTCAGCCAATGAGCTTTCCATCCTTAGCATTCCTTCAGCCAAAAGGTATTTAATCTCTGGTTCACCCTGAGTAAGGTATATGCATTCACCTTCATCATCTAATAAAACAGGTTGAAAAAAGCAGGGACCGTCTTCATCAAGGATTTCAGTAGAGGGAGGCTTCCATAGTATAGAACATGGCCTAAAATCTCCTGGAGAAGGCCTCCTCTCTTCTAGCCCCTCTATCAGCTCAGCATTCACTCAGAAACCAATGGGGTTCCACTCCCATTCCACGTTCTACCTTTGCCTTCCTGACTGACATGTGGATGCCCTGAAGGAAGCACAGAGCAGAGGCGGCTGTTCCCAACTCTCAGCAGTTTGCCAATGGCTCCTGAGTAGACAGAAGCCTGGGAGCCACAGCAAACCTCCCATAATCTACTGTTGGTCCCAACTGGGAAGGACACCATTACGGATTGTGTTTTGCCTCCCCTAAGCTGCGTGTCGGCACTGCTCCAGCTACCCCAGCAATGAGGCAGCATGCAGCCCAGAAATCTTTCCTTTTCTGGGACTGGCACATCACACTATCTGCTGTCTAATGCAAACAAATATTACTGCTGTTAAATGTGGAGGCCAACCAGCACAGTTTCCTTTATCTTATTCTGACCAGGAACAGAAGTCTAAGCCTACAGACATCTGACTGAACTTTAATCATGTTGATTGTGAAATCGATTCTAGGTGCAAAGAAACAAACAAAAATCAAAAACAAAAACAAAACAATTAAAAATATTCAAAAGAACTGCACTAGGTTGGAGATATCTGAGTTCACTACTTCAGATTTCAGCAAGTCACAGTACCATTTCTCAGACTGTTTGATGAAGAAATTTAACCATATCAAGCATTTTTAGTGTTTTTCAGCTAGTAATGACTATTATTATTTTCAAATTAGTGACACTGAATATCTTATTGCCCGTTCTAATGAGAAGGTCCAGACTCCAAATTCTTGTCATGTTACCAACACTTAGTCAGGGTCTGATGGATAGGAAATTACCCCTATTAACTCACTGAGTTGATCCAATTCCAAACAGAAGTGAAACAACCACATATTGAAAAAACTTGCTGTCGTCCTCCATTAAGAATAAGCTGTGTGCGTCTAGCACTTAAATTTTATAAGCTTTTCCTTGGTACTGAAAAGAATCTTTCTACAGTTGTAATAATGTTTAAGACCTCTTACAACGCTCCTCACCCTGGTTGTCACCAATCCTTTAAATATCACACAGGGAAATTTCCACTTCCCGATGACAGCCTGCAAATTTTCTAGGTCACATGCAGCTGCTCTTTTAAATATACTGAGAATGTGATGGTTTCTTTTTTCCTCTCTCTCTCAAGGCACTTGGACAAGATCTCCATGCAGTTTTTATTATTATAGCCTTGGAAATGGAGTCACTAAGCAACATTGCCTCCCCAGGTGACTGGCACGCAATCAAAGTTATGATTCATGGTCCAAAGCTCCCTGCTGCATCTTTCCTTTGTGAGCGGAAAGATGCAAATATGTCAGCATCAAAGTGTCTCTATTCTGGTCCTCAGAAGAGTCGTGCCTTGGACCCAAACTGTCATTGACTGATGGCACTCTTGTCCTTCCAGCTCTGACATCACATCACTTGTCAGACAATATGGTCTCCATATGTCTCTTTTCCCCTGAGCTCTATTTCCTATTTATCCATGTATTTTGGGAGAGTTATTATTCAAGTATTTACATGATCATTTTCCCTTGCTTGTTTGATGTAGTCTTTATAGTCTGAGCAAAGGTGATTTCAGACACGACTCTCCAGATTCTCACGCTGTTTTGATTATTTTGACACACACAGGATATCTAGTATAATTGTAGTAAAAGCAAAAGCAACCATTAATAGGCAAATAAATGAGCACAGCACACCTGGCCTGTGAGCATTGCCCTTGAACAAGACTGGGTAAGGAGAATTCATATTTGAACATATCTGATCCCCAACAGTCTTATTAATTGAATCAAAGGATATGGTAATGATAACATTGATGATAAGGATAAAGTTCATCAAAAAAAGAATAAAGTTCATGCTGTTTCCCCAAGTCCTAATTTTATTGAAGTTTTTATAGCATTTTATTATGAAAATTCTTAAACATATAGCCTCTATATGGCACTTAACCTGTGTATTCACCACTTTTATTCTATTACGCATTTTATTACATACCAATTCTCCTCTCTACACCTGTTTAATTTTGAGACATCTTAAACAGAAGGTATCATTGCACATCATCCAGCATGGCTTTATTTTCTGTTTATATATGATACATAATTACAAATCTAAAATAAAATTCACTGTTTAACTGATAAACACATGTATAATACCAAACTATTCAGACATTTTCTTTGCCCTCCAAAATCAACTTAATCTATTTCTCTTCAGTCTATATGTACACAAACGCACACATACACAGAGAGAGAGACAGAGACAGAGAGACAGAAAGAGACAGAGAGTCACACTCACAGTGTATTAATCTCATTTCTGATATATTTTTCCATCACAGTTTAGTTTGCCTATTCTGGAACTTCAAATAAATAGGCTAACACCTTTATACTCTTTTATGTAAGGCCCAACTTTGCTCTTCTTTCATTGTGTTCTTTTTGTGTTGGTTGCTATTCTATTATATGATTTGTCCATTCTATTGATAGACACTTTTCCCACTAGGAGGTGTTATGAGTAAAATTGTTAAGAACATTTTTAGATTAGCCTTTTCCATAGAACAATATGCCCTTTTGATGGGTTTTAAGGTCATGGGAACGGATTGTTTCCCCTTGTCTGTCTCCCAGCTCCATATACCTACTCTGTATTTTTGAACTGTAAATAAAGACTCTTACACAAGGTAGTGGTTTGAATGAGACAAGCCACGTAGGCTAACGTGCTTGAATTCTTAGTCTGCAGTTGGTGAACCTGTCTGGGAAGGACTAGAAGCACTGGTAATGGGCTTTGAGCTTTCACCAGTAACCATCATCATCGCCAATTCTCTTCTTCCCTGTCTCTCTCTTTCTCTGACTCTCAGCTACTGATACACTATCATGCCTGCCTGTCTGCTGTCATGCTTCTTACCGTGATGATCATGGACTCTACTACCTGCTGGAATCCTGGGCCCCAAACTAAATGCTTTCCTTTTAAGTTGCCTTGGTCATGATGTCCTAGTTAGGGTGCAACAAAACACTATTGCTGCAAGAAACACTGTGACTAAAAAAACAAGTTGGGAAGGAAAGACTTTATTTGGCTTATGCTTCCATAGCACTGTTCATTATCAAATCAAGACAGGAATTTAAACAGGGCAGGAAGCTGGAGGCAGGAGTGGATGCAGAAGATGGGAAGGGTGCTGCTTACTGGCTTGTTTCACATGCCTTGCTCAGCCTGCTTTCTTAGAGAACCCAGGACCACATGCCCAGAGTGACACAATGGTCTGGCCCCTCCCCACCATTCACTAATTAAGAAAATGCCTTACATCTGTATCTTATGGACTTATTTTCTCAAATGAGTCTCCTTCCTCTATGATGACTGTTACTTGGGTCAAGTTGAAATAGAGCCAGCCAGTACACATAGTATCCCTTCACGGCAATAAAAGTAACTTAACCCCCCACAGAGAGAGAAAAAGAGACACACATACACACACATAGACACAGACACAGAGACACACATACACACAGATACACACAGACACACTTATACACTTCAGCAGTAATTTCACCAAATGAACCAAAGTAAAAGTGATCCACTGTTTTGTAGTGATGATTAACGGCAGGAATGTCACAGTGTACCTCCTCCGCACCCCTGTCATTTTTGTGAAATGATTGCAGTCTTATTCCTGGAATAAGCTGCGACGAGAGGCTCACAGTTACTTTGCTGAGCATGCTGCTTCCTTTTCTCCTGCTCAGTTAATATGTTTTGACTAGACAGCCAAGGTGTTAAAATGCCTACAATTTTAAAACCACTGAAATCTAGGCAGCATTGTAAAGACTTTTAGGGATTTGCATTCAGAGTACAATCTCAGATTCACTGTCCTCCAGTCCCTTTCCTTTGTGCTATGTTCTTAAAATTCATTTTCTTGGTGCTGAGACAGGTGACTTGAACCAGAAGGCTATCTGCCTGCCATCTGTCTATCTGGGGCTAGTAGAAGAGAGTCCACGGCTATATAAAAGCCCCTCAGTGAGTCAGAAAGGTTTTGTTTCCAGTGGTATCATGAGCAAAGAGGACTTGATGCCTATTGGTGCACCATGGTAATTAATGAAAGGGAGTTTTAGAATATTCTCTTTGTCAAAACAAATACACTAGATCTACATTATCTTTTGTGTTTTCTCACAATTGTTGAGCTGCTAGGATTTTTTGTATCAATTCCCTCTGTAGTTGCAAGAGTTACTTCTATCAAATATCTAATGAAGAAATTTCCAAGATCTGCAACCAGCAGCACATACCACGGTTAGTCTGATAGGAAAAGTCTTCATGGTTCACATGGACACACTGACAGCATGGACTCCATGAGTAATAGGGGGCTCGGAGTGGGTAAGAGCTCATGAAGGAAGCACCACTAATGAGGTAATGATAAACTATCTCCTCCTGGAGCCTCCCAGCATCCTGCAAATGACCAAGATGTCTTCTGGCTACACAAGCCACAGAGTTACTGCATTTCCTCCTAAGTGAGGTGTGATTAGGGCTGCAGGCTTCTGGGCCCTAATGGATGAGGCCACAGCTGCCTCTCACAGAAAAAAAGCATTGTTGACTTTGCACTGGAAAATTCTCTTTTCTCTACAGTTCCAGAAAAATCTTCCGCCTGCAGTCTAGGGTTTTTCTTTTGGCACTTAATTCTCAAGATTATAAGATTTTTTTTCTTCTACCTGTCCACATGTTTGAAGCCCAGGATTGCTTCTTCTCAGTGAACATCTAATACATATATACTCCAGAGACAGATGCTTTCATTGCTGTGTCTCATGACTGAGACAAAATGCTAGTTTATCTGGGCCATGCTTTGAAGGTACCATCGATCATGGCAAGCAAGGCCAGAGCATGTGACAGCTGATCACACTGTGTCTGCAGTAAGGAAGGAGAAACCAAGGAATGATACCGACCAGCTCATTTTTTTCCCTTCTTGTTTCAGTCCCGGAGAATACACAATATATTAATTATTCCCAACTCAAACCAATGTAGAGTTAAATTTATATGCTGGGTCTCTGAACTTTGGTCCTCATGCCTGTGCAGAAAGGCCCTTCCCTTCCTTACTGAGTCATTTCCCAATTTCTTTCCCTTTGTTAATATCCTAAGATTTCTTGATACATTAGTCAAAATGAAGAAAGAGACACTGATAGTTGCTATTAATTAAACACCATTCTTTATTTGAATGCCACTTTTTTTCCCTCACTGCAACACTTTATATATAATGTTCTCTTGCAGGATGACACCACCTGCTTAGTTGTCATGTTCACCTGGTCTTTTCTGGTCTATAAGCATGGCTCTGTCATTCCTTGTTGTCTATTCCCTGTTCACCTTTGAAGAAGACTAACTACATGTCTGGTAGAATGTGTAATTGATTGATTTGCTCTGTCACATTTTAAAAGTATGATTGTACCTGGGAGTCTAATCTTACCATGAATAAGTGTCCCAGGAAAGGTACAAGATAGGGGATGTCACAGTAGACTGGGGGCTCCAAGGCATTTGTAGGATACTGCTGGTGATGCCCACCTTCAGCACACTATAGATCCCCACACTTTCCTTGAAGACTTTTGGAACCTGTCTAAGAGTTCAGTCCTGTGTCCTCTGCCATGCCCTCTGACAATTTTTCAAACTTGTGATTCAGGAACCTGGCTCTTTCAATAGGCAATGCCCTTCTCCAAACAGGAAGGGACATGTGAAGTCACCAACCTTAATAAACAGTGCTTGGTTTGTACCTGCCCAGGGCAGAGCTGGACGAACAAACACGTTGGCTTCCGGTAATTTGCTAAGTCATGCCTCATGCTCTTGCAGCAAGCTCTGCAGAGTGGGAGAGCGTTTCCTGGGAAGGTAATGTATTGTAATCATGCAAACTCTACAGGGAAGATTTGAAATTAGGGAGACTGCACTGGGAGGCAATGACTGGAGTCTTTCAGATGCGCCAGGCCAGCATTGTGGATTTTACCAGTCTCTGCTGTGCTCTTCCCTAAACTAAGAGACTACAATCCAAAAATGCCCTCATTCATGTGCTAAATTCTAGGGTAGATGAACAATGGCCTAAAAATAGAGACACCTTGCTGTGAAGAGATTTCCTCTTCACTCAAAAAGCCTCCCTACAGGCAGCTCATCTTTATAAACTCTCAGATTTTAAGGACAAAAGGGGTCTACTTGGATCTTGTTGCATAAAAGACGACTTTTCATACTTGGTTGAGCTTCAGAAAGGATTAAAAACAAAAGAAAATGCTATGTGTTTTATTGTCTTCCGTCCTAGCCCCTTTCCAAACTGCTGCAGAAATTTCTCTTAGAAGAGGCGCCGCTACAGGACACAACTGCCCTGTACAGGAACAGACAGGAGTAAGTAAGGCAGGCATGGTGTCAGGCTGGCTTTCCCCTGCATCACTGCCTCATAAACTGACACGCATGGGTACATCAGCAGCAGAGGTGTGTCTCTGAGAATTACAAAAGTTTAAAAGGTAATTTGCTGCTATCTATGGATAGACTTTTACTATGTTTAAAGTCTTCAACGGAGACTAGGAGATTCTCCTGGATGATCCCCCAGAAACTAGATCCTCAATATCAGGTCGTTTTAACTAGTATTTTAATTTGTTGAATTTAATTTCCACTAGACAGACAAATCTGGAGAACATTGTCCATCTATGACTTTACTGAATGCTATAAATCTTCAAATCAATGTCATTGTGTACAAGGGTTATTTCATTTAAAGATGTTTGTGTTAGGAATGAATCCTGTGCAGTGGCATTTGTCACACTTATTTAAAAATACTATGGAAAAAGGTTGACATAATTAAACATGAGTTTCAGCATGTATAATATAATAGGGATGCATATTTTTCAAGCACGCAGGCATCATTCCTCAAAGTTCCCCAGTGCCCATGGGCATGCTCTCCAAAGCTTCCTCCTTCTTGTGCATTTTCTAGAGTTTAGGTAAATGAAACCTGCTTTCCTAGGATCTAGTTTCCTGCACTCCACATGATTATTTGGCGAGTCATTTACATGGTTATTTGCATATGCACTAGTATGCCCAGAACATTTGTCTATTTGAAGAGGCCACCAAGCATCTGGTGTTGGACATTTCAGTACTTTCCAAAAGTCCCATCACTACCCCAAAGCCCTGCCACCTATTTCAACCATCAGCCACACCCACAGAGCCCTTTAGGTTAGTGAACTGTTAGGCTGTTACCTAATTTTGTTCAAGTTCTTGTAGAGGCTTGCAAATTTGTGGCTATTTTTGTAGTGGGATAATACTGGTGACTTTAAGACCTCTTGAGTTTCAAATCCCCATGGAGTTGATTTCTTTGTCATTAGAAGGTAATGCCTGAACTTTTTCGACTCTGTGGTACCTGGATGTCATAATTATCCTTTAATGGCCTTTGGTCTCAGTTGTGAAATTTTATTTATATGCTCATTCAGTCTCTGCAAGCCTGCTCCCTTGGAGTCTTGGAGCCTGTTCTCTTGGTCTGGTCTCTAGATGGTAGAATTACCCTTTTTTGTTTTTCTCAACACTTCTAAAGTTTGAGATAATGTTGCTTAATTCCAGTTTTTTATTCAATAATTTCTTGACTACATTTAACTACGTAAGGTGTGTGTGTGTGTGTGTGTGTGTTGTTCACTATATTGCAAAGCTTCTTAATCAGGGGATAGGTGCTTTATAAATCAATAAATGATGACTTAGAGGCAGAAAAATAAAACAAAACAGAATTTCAATGCCATTTAACAGGAGCTGGACTTTATGTTTTCTTGGGTATATAAGTAGAAAAGTGATGGCTAGAGTTGGACCATGTACCACAAGTGCATGTAGTTTTGAATATAATCATTTAACTCTTTCCAAACTGGTTTATCACTTTATATTCCTAATAACAGGCATGATCACCTCAGCTTCTTTATATAGCATTGCACATGCTATTTATTTTACATTTTAATTTCTGACTATTTATTGGCAAGATACACCACACACACGTGCATGCATGCATGCACACACACACACACATACAAATATACACACACAAATATATGTAGTTTTTGTAGGTCTGTTAGAATAGAAGTTTACACAGAACATCATTCTATCCAGGAAGAGAAACAGCCCTTCCCTTTGCATTTGAAATGGAGTCCTTTTTTCCCTTGATGATACCTTTGGCACTGGGAAGACTCTCCAGCCCTGTGTTGAACACAGATGTGACGGCAGACGCTGCTGCACTCTGACATACTCTGAGCTCTAGAAACAAAAGACATCATATGTGTTTAATCTTAACAAATAGATCAGTGGTCAGAAAAAAATTAAATGGAACGAAAATGGAATCACAGGGTTCTTTAATTTTCTTCAATGTTTAGGAAATGTCATTTAGACTTTTACTATTAATCATGGTATTTATTACAGCATCCCAGGATGAGGAAGTCCAATGTAGTCCATTTACTGAGTTTCATGGTTCAAGCATTGAGTTGTACCATTGTATGATAACTTTTTGCATCTATCAAGATTATTACAGATGACTTTTTCTTTGAGTTTGTTAACATGACTCGCTATGCTCATTACTTTGTGATAATAAACCAGGCCTAACTTCCATACAGAGTTCATTTGCTTGGACATGTTTTTCGTATACACCATTAGGTTAAATTTATTGACATTATGTTTAGAATTTTCACATCATTCTCTGTAAGTTCCTGGACCCCCTCCTGCCTTACTTTATCACTATAGTATCAGCAGCTGTATAGAATGAGTCGGTACAAGTCTATGAGTTCCCATTGCTATCTAACAAGTTCTTTGCTCAGAATGCTGTAAGGTTACAAGTGATGCATTAACTGGCTCTCTTCTAGAGACCTAGAAATGTCTTCTACTCAGAAGTTTTGCTGTTCATTTGTTAGCCTTATTGCCTTAGCCAAGTGTCACCCTCATCTCCTAGAGTCTCTGCACATACCTTATTACTTTCTGCCTCCTATGTTTAAGACAACCATTCAAACCCACTGTGCTTTAGTTTCTAAGTTCCCTCTCCTCTGTCAGTTGCTAGAGAAAATTCTTATTTTTAAAGGCCTCAGGACTGGCCAATGCAAAGGGCCTTCCTCTAAATTGATGGATAGACTTTAATCATTCATAGTAACATAAAGATTAAAATTTGCTTGAATGCCAGAAAGCAGGTGTGTCTGCACCATGTGCTGGGAATTTCTGGAGTCACATTAGACTCCTACTGGCTGTAGACTTTGTAGGTCACTGTGTTTAACTTGTATAGTTTCTTCCTTAAGCATGTATTAGCGTTTATCAGTAGTCTTTTGAGCTGCCAAGGATTTTTTTGAGCAATTTTTCAACAAAATCACCAACTCATTTAATAAATTTAGTTGTGTGAATCATCCCTTGCTTCTTAATGAGCTGTATTAGTGACTCCCACCCCCCACCACAAGGAATTATCAAACTATTCTTAACTGTTGGAATTACTGATGGGGTTGCTTATAAAGGTCTCCTGATACTCTGAAAGCTAAAGACTCTTTGTCACTGTTCCTTTCAATGATTTGTAATTTAATTTCTTTTGCTTCTATCATATTGACTAACATGATAATATTACATAGTATTCATGTTATCCAACAGCCAAAATGTTAGCTTTCGTGCCACCAAAACCAATACCACATGATAGATTCTTACACATCGTTTTCTGGTTGCCAAAAGCAGCTCTTACTCACTTGCATCACAGCTTCTACATGCTGACATCCAGGAAATCCCTCCCAGAAAAATTGCACTAGTGATACTGGTCTCTCATTCATTATTGTAGGTTCTTCAGCCCCCAACTAACCAGCCTTGATCTGTAAAGTAAACATTTCACTTCCACAGATTCTTAATCCAATATATGACCTGAGAAGCCTTATTAGATTCTTTGCTTTCTGGTGAAATCCCACAAACCTGATGTTTATTGTCTGCATTTTTCTCAGCATTCCATAACAGCCCATTAAACTCTCAGCATGAAATGACTTTTCTAGTTCAATGTTCCAAATGCTTCCATGAGCTTTCCCCAAAATTACATGAGCAGGTCTAACCCAGCAAGTTCCTACTCCTGCTACTAGTTTATGTACGAGTTTGTCCTCCATTGCTGTGATAAAAACCATGACCAAATCAACTTGAGGAGGAGATAGAAACCACCGTGCAATGCTGCTTACTAGCTTTCTCCCTCCGGCTTGCTTGAATAACGTTTGTATCTAGACCAGGCTCACTTGCCTATGGATGGAACCACCCACGGTGGGCTGAACCCTCCTACGTCAGTGAGCAGTTGAAAGCCTCGCAGACATGACCACAGTCTGACGAAGATAGTTTTTCAGCTGGCAGTGTTTCTTCCCAGGCATTTCTAGGTCTGTGTGATGGTGACAGCTGGGGCTGACTATGACAAACACATGGCCTTCATTTATTTTCTCTATAATATTTATTTCTTTTTATCTTATTGATTTTTAGTCTGATCTTCATAATTTGCTCTCGTTTTTTTGGTTAACTTAGATTGAATTTGCTCTTTTAGTTTCTTAAATTCATTTTATTTATTCTTTGACAATTTAATACATGAACATACAATGCATAAGGAATTTTTGCCTCTCATTAACTACTTTTATTTCCCTCTTTCTGTCTGAAATATTTCTCCTCCTCCTCCTTGTCCTCTTTCTTCTCCTCCTCCTCCTCCTTTTCCTTCTTCATCATCTTCTTCTTCCCAAGAAGCCCCTTCTCTTAACTTTCTTTGCTTGTTTTGACTGACTGAGTCTACATAGAGCTGACTACATGGCCATATAAAGGTGTCTTCTTTTCTTTATGCAATGTGGTATTTTCCTTTTGAATTGGTCTGCTTGGGCCATATTTATTTAATATGATTATTGACATTATGGGTTTAAATCTATCACCTTGCTTTATTATTTTCCATTTATAGTGCTGGATTTTGTTTTCATTTCATTTCTTTCTTTTATGTCTTCTTTGGGATTATTTGTATATATTATCATGATTCCACTTTGTCTTCCTCTTCTCATGAAGGCTTACTGGCTATGCTATTTGTTTTGTTGTTTGAAGCATTGCTTTAGGATTTGGTTCCAATTTAGCATCAATTGTCAATATATATATAATTTTATATGTGGCTTAAATAATGATCTTGGGAAAAGAATATGCTCTTACTCTCATTTGTTGGATTTTATGTGGTTGTTCTGTATTATACGTAAAAAAAAAGCTGAGAAAAGGCGAAGGAAAAAGAGGAAGAAAGTAAATGAAGGAATAAAGAGAAGAGAACAGAGGAAAGATACAGAGTGGGAGGAAGAATGCACTACTGTGACTCCTTACTCATAATTCAACATTTCAAAACACTTTGACAAACATTATTTTCATGAGATGGTTTGCTATTATAATACTCAACTCATGGTAATTGGTGGCAAAGCATGGTATGAGCTGTTGCTTTTGTTTGACCTTTAAAGTATAATTCCTTATGATTTTAACACAAAGCATAGCATCAAAAAGATAGCATAGCAGAAAGGTTTTCTATGACATTGGTATAAAACTGAAATGTAAAATGTAGATTTGGGATCCTTGCTGCAATTCTCTAATTCCTAAGAATGGCTAACCATGAGTGAGCTGTTCATATCAAAAATATGACAGGCACTAAAAGTCCATCTTTGCCTGGGAGCCTTAAATTTTTCATGTAGATACTCTGCTGTTCAGGGAATATCAGTGAAAAGAAAAACAAATTTTGGCTTCATTATTGACGACCAACTTTGTCCTTTGTGAAAGACAGGCATCTCTTAAAAGAAAGAATTTAATTGTGGGCTTTCTTTCAGCTTCAGAGGTTTGGTCCATGATCATCATGGCAGGGAGCATGTTATCAAACAGGTATGTTGCTGGAGAAGTAGCTGTGTCTTTATGAAACCTCAAAGCTCACCCTCAGTGACGCAGGTCCTCCAACAAAGCCATACTTGATAATCCTTCTAATCCTTCTCAAAAAGTGCTACTCCCTGATGATTAAGCATTCAAATATATAAGCCTTTGGGGGTCATTCTTAGTCAAACTGCCATACTCTCCCCAAGGCTGAGTACTTCGCAGGTAATGTCACATGTTCTGTTACAGTATATTTGCCTGAAAATTAAACGCATCCTTTATGACTACACTGCGGTTGGGGCATGGGGGATCCTGGAATCTCATGACTGGTTTGTGCTATGTTTTAATCTGTAAGCTGGTCCCCTCTGCTGCTTTTGCATTGTGTCCATAGTTGCAATAAATTAGATCCACTAATGTGAATGCATCCTAAGACCTTTCTAGCAAAGAACCAGGCCTGGGGGTGTTTTTGACATAAAAGGGAATGTGACTGATGAAAGAGAGCTATCTATAGCTCGCTGGGACTGTAGCACATGTGGAATGACACCAAGTCCCTTCTGGAAAAGCTCAAACCTTCTCGATTTAAAAGTACAAATTGGTTTGAAATTCTGAACAGAATATTGCAGAAACATATACTGTATATCTAATAAGTTATACATCTTTGGCAAATGTATGGAGTGGGGTTTTCATTAGTTACAGTTCCTGTCTAGGCAGGAAAACGTGTACCTTTTGATAAGGTGGCAATGAAGCTTTCAGAAGAATGGGAATTACAATATTAGCTACAGTTCCCCAAGTCTCTCTGCCCAGCATCATTTGCATTTACCCATTTTAACAACTTCAGAAGTGGTGCCACCCTTCCTTTACTGTTACAAGTAGACTGAGAATTGAAGAATTATACAACGGGATCACATCAGAAATTCACAGTAATTGGGGACCAGATAAATCTGTTCTGATGTTCGAGTCCTCATCCTAAGGCCACAGAAGCAGCTCCTGGACTTTCAGCACACCTATTTTTCTTCATTAGCCCTGTGTCCATCACACAGTTGCTTCTGTAATTGTCATTATTCTGAGTCTCTGGTTTAATTGTAGAGGTATAGGTAGTTATTTGCATCTCTCAGTCAGTGCTTCCAGTTGACAGTGGAAATAATTGTGTCCCCATGTTCCCTTTTGCAGTTTAGTTCCTTTCCATAGACTCTCCAGCATGTGTTGACACCTTTGCATGTAAGCAGTTTTATATTATCTTATTCTTTACTAATTAGAGATTTAAAAAAAAAAAGCTGTATTAGTCCCATGGTATAACAAAAGGGACCATGAAGAGTGAGGAGAGATTATGGCAGTATGGGTGGTGAGTTAACAAAGAAGACCAGTATTAGGCTTGTGTAAAAAGTCAGTCTGACACCGAACTTATTGCACACAGCATGAACTTTGTATCTGAAAAAGCTGCGCTTGGAAGTTGACTTGTATATATAAAAACACACCAAAAGACATATGAGGAAAGGCTCCAAGAAGATACTCAAGAGTGAGGGGCTCTAAAGTCTTCCACAAAGCTCTACTTCTCCTTGATGTAACATTGAATATTACTGAAGCTCAATTGTTGAAAATAAAATAAGGTTGCTAGAAATTGGTCCATCAACATGCATTTCGAATACACTTGGAGGTTCCTGTCCAGCATCGTCTTGGCTTTGTAGCTCTGGACCTGGGGCGAGGCACAACATCATGGCAAGAATACCATATACAAGAGTATGTTCACCTCATGTCCTGGAAGGGACAGAAGAAAGTATCCCATACTACCTTTTAAAGCATGGACAAGAGATTTAAGACACCCCCACTGGGCTCCACTCTGAAAGAATTCACCTTTTTCAAGTACCCTGGGGAACATTTTGGTACCCTGGGGAAACAAGCTTTCAAAACCAGGGGCTCTGGGCTATATTTGCAGACCAAATTGAACCAAGTCATCTTCTACCCAGAAACTCTCTGTTCATCCAAAAACAAAGATTTTTGGAGGGGGCTCAAAATATATGTCATTAGAGACATCTAAGGAAAAGAAAGACTATTTTTGAGGTGATTGTTTTTAAAAGGCCATTGAAAGACTAAGTCAGTGTGTCTGGTAAGTTCTTAAGGTGCTTCCTAGGTGGATGCTCTGAGATTTCTGTTTTCCTTAAAGTATTCTCTATTCTTTATGAAGTTTCAGACAGAACAATACTAGAGCTGCAGCGCTTAGGTTTGTTGCAGACTTTTGTTGGGGACACATAAACAAATAAATATCTTTCCATGTCAGACAGGAAACAATGATAGAATGTGGTGGTTTGAATGTCCTCCCACAGAGTGGCACTATTAGGAGGTGTGGCATTGTTCGAGTAGGTATGGCCTTATTGGAAGAAGTGTGTCACTATGAACACCTCCATAGTGGGCTTTGGGACCCTTCTCCTAACTGCCTGGAAATCAGGGCTTCTCTTTTCTGCCTTTGGAACAAGATGTAGAACTTTCAGCTCTTCCAGATCCATACCTGCCTGGACAATGCCATGCTCCCTCCCATGATGATAATGGACTGAACCTCCAAACCAGTAAGCCAGTCCCAACTAAATGTCCTTTATAAGAGTTGCCTTGGTCATGGTGTCTCTTTACAGCAATGTAAACCCTAACTAAGATACAATCTAAAACAAAAAACAAAAACAACCAACAACAACAACAACAAAAAACCTTTACCTCTGTATCATCTGGGGAACCAAAGAGATTTATAGAATTATTTACACGTGCATGCCTGAAAAATGGGTTACTAAGTAAACTAGCTGCATCATAGAAAACCCCACTGCAGTAGAACTGATGACTTAAAAAAGCTATACCACTCTGTATCCTGTACAACTTTAAGGAATGTCCTCCATCATTGAGATACTGTGCTACTAGATTTCCAGAAAGTATTGCTCACTGAATGAGGGCCAAGAGGTCCTAATGTGTGCTTCTTCAAGAGATAAGCACATTCACATTTTCCTCACAGGTTAGACTAAAGCTTTTAATTTGCCCACAAAGCCAGAAGTAAAACTACAGATTAACTGTGTAAGTGATGACGTAGTTAGTAATTCTGCCTTTAAGAGCTGTAGATTAACTATACCAGATGCTTAGAGCGTGTGAACTGGCATTTGGTACCTTGGCTGCATTACATTCTGAAATGTACAGTAGCTTATGATAAGGGCTTTCTGCAGTGAGAGGTAAGGAAATCAAGGTGCAGAGGAAAGGAACCTACCCAAGATGGCATAGCATAGAAGAGCTGTGTTTTGAGCCACACTGCAATTTTGGAGTTCATTCTGATAGAGAAGCAAGCAGAAAACACCATAGCTAGAACCATTAGAAGTCTGCCATCCCTGGGAATATGTAGGCTAAAAGCTTGGTACCTAAAGGAGTACAGATTCTTCAGCTTTATAAACCATCCTGATAGCAGGAGGTGAAATCTCAGGGGGAGAAAACACAGGCCAAACAAGAATTTTAAGCATACTAAAGTAGAAATTATCCTCTTGGTCTTTTCACCAAAGGATGACCATTACCATCGTGTAAAAGTGTAAATAAGTGTCTATCTCAGAACCTCACCATAGAAAAACCATTTTATTGTCAGTAAGTCATAAAATACATACATAGTGTTAGTAGTTCTGACTGGGGGTTTCATCATCCTTAATGGACTCTTCAGCAGCCTTTGCATAGCTCCTCTGAGGGCATTCCTCCCAGGGAGATACTGTGCAGTGTGGCAAGCTTTTCCTATAAAAGGACAGAAAGGAAATATGCCCAACTCTTCAAGCTATCCAGCAGCCTTCACAGCCTTCGCATTTTCACAGGGAAAATGAAGTCACCATAGCCTATAGGGATGAATAGGTGTGGCTGTGTTCCAATAAATCTCTGAACAGCCAGCTGGCTCTTAAATCCTTGAGTATCTGTGATAAGTTGGGTGTCTCACTCAGTTTGCTGAAGACGTCCCCAGGTTTAGCATAAAAAGTCCTATATCCCATAAAAGCTCATTCCAAAGCACATTAAGATGGTGGGTTACCTAGAATTACTAGTTGAGTTCTGTTTGAACTTGATGACAGTTCAGAAATGAAGAATAATAAACCAAGCCTGACAGTAACCATCCCACCCTCCCCTGAGCTTATAGGAGCCCTTTGGTATCGTGCTTACAAAGAGAAAGGAAGGAATCATGATGTTTCCATTCCTACCATTTTTGCTATAGGGATTTCTCCTCCCACCTCAACACACACACATACACACACACAGGCACACACAGACACACACAGACAAACACACCCACACAGACAGACAAACACACCCACACAGACAGACAGACAGACACACACACACACACACACACATACACACACACACACATGCTGATTACCTCTTCAGTCTAGTTGTAACACTAGTCTAGTGTTGTCAAGGCATCTGACCATCTCAGGAGAAGAAAGGTGACTCACAGTACTATTGTCATTTTTGAAGTAATTACTGTTCCATATTAGAGTGAGCCCCAGAGAGTCTGAGGGATTTCAGGTGATAAACAAGAAAGAATCTTCAGGGACTGCAGCAATACAGATGAAAAGAAAGCCCAACACAACACTAATTGACTCTTGTCTTTGCAGTTCCCAGAAGCTTCTGTGAGGAATTTTACAATGAAGTGTTCAGGATTGTTAAAAAACACAAGCATTGTGCTTTCTCCTTGTTGCCTTGTAAGATCCTTAGCCCACCGTAACTGCAAATAATATGAAAAGTTTGTGATATTTACAGTAAGAAAAGTGACATCTTCCCTTACTACCCATGTGTTTTTCAATAAATCCCCAAGAACTATAGCTTCATGTCTCCTTTCCCCAAACAGTTATAATATCCAATGCTTCATACCTTTGTGGCAATTGAAGGTGATGCTCATTGTCTATCCTGAATTGTCTATACTGAATATGACCTGGTACGGTTGCTATGGTGCTTTGAATATGCTTGGGTCAGGGAGTGGCACTATTCAGAGGTGTAGCCTTGTTGGAGAAAGTGTGTAGCTGTGGGCATAGGCTTTAAGGCCCTAGTCCTAGCTGCCTGAAAGCCAGTCTTCTCCTAGGTGCCTTTTAAGCAAGAAGTAGCAAATCCAGAGCCATGCCTACCTGGATGCTGCTGTGCTTTCTGCTACGACGATAATGGACTGAACTTCTGAACTTGTAAGTCAGTACCAATTAATTGTTGTCCTTTGTAACAGTTGCCTTGGTCGTGGTGTCTCTTCATAGGGTGAAACCCTAAGATAGCCACTTTGACTTGGCATGACACTACATCATTTTATGGGTCTACATAACTGGAAAACACTGAGTTGAAAAAGCATTCCAATAACACATTTGAGCAGAAGGTATAGTGTAGGAATGGAATATTTATATAACATGAGGGACACCATGGATTCCATCTCAACACAAAGAAGACAAGAAGGAGGAAGAAAGGGAGAAGGAGGAAGAGAAGATGATGTAGGAGGAGGAAGAGGAATAGGAAGAGAAGAAGGAGGAGGAGGAAGAGAAGGAGGAGGAAGAAAAGGAGGAGGAGGAGGAAGAAAAGGAGGAGGAGGAGGAGGAGGAGGAGGAGGAGGAGGAGGAGGAGGAGGAGGAGGAGGAGGAGAGAGGTATCATGATGTGAAAAGCTAGTATACCTGGAAACAGGCTCAGTAGTGAGAACACATAGTGCTCTTACATTGGAACCTGAGCTCATTTCCCACCACCCACATTGCATGGCTTACAACTGCCTGTAACTCCAGCTTCCAAGGATCTGAAAGCTCTTCTGGCTTCTGTGGGATTTGTGTGTTTGTGCTACACACACACAAAAGGAAAAGGATGAATGATGATGGTTTATTGAACTAAAGAAAAAGAGGAGGCATAGTGAGATTAGAAGAAAGTATGTTTCCGGGGCATATACCCAGAGGATTCCCCGACATGCAATAAGGACACATGTTCCACTATGTTCATAGCGGCCTTATTTATAATAGCCAGAAGCTGGAAAGAACCCAGATGTCCCTCAACGGAGGAATGGATACAGAAAATGTGGTATATTTACACAATGGAATACTACTCAGCAATTAAAAACAATGAATTCATGAAATTTGTAGGCAAATGGTTGGAACTGGAAAATATCATCCTAAGTGAGGTAACGCAATCACAAAAGAATACACATGGAATGCACTCTGATAAGTGGATATTAATTAGTGCAGAAGCTCTGAATTCTCAAGACACAATTAGCATATCAAATGATACCCAAGAAGAGGGAAGGAGAGGGCCCTGGTTCTGAAAAGACTTGATCCAGCATTGTAGGGGAGTACCAGGACAGAGAAATGGGAGGGGGTGACTGGGAAATGGGCGGAGGGAAGAGGGCTTATGAGGCTGATGGGGAAGCGGGAACCTGGAAAGGGGAAAGCATTTGGAATGTAAACAAAGAATAGAGAAAATAAAAAAATTAAAAATTAAAAAAAGAGAGAATTAAAGACATAGAAACAGCCTCAGATATTGTTAAATATGTGCTTAAATTCTTCTCTTTTTACTTTTCTCTTTAGCAATATAATTTATTTTCAATTATGCTGGCTATGGTATTGATCAACAGAACTTCTTTCTCCTAACAAACAACATCCCACCTCTTTTAACATACAAAATCTATAAGTTCATCTCTCAAAATTGTGTTTCAATGTTCCACATCTTTTTGTAAATCACCCATCAATAAATTATTATTTATTCCTCATAAATGATCATGGTCATTAGCACATTAAAAACAAGTCATGTCTATTATGGTATAGCCACCAGGGAAGCTGTCAACACAATTTAAAACATCCACGTCATCCAGATGGTTTTCTAGAGCTTTTTATTTGATATACATTATTGCAAATGCATTATAAATTTCTGAGAAGGCACTTGGTTTAAAAGCTAAACAACAAATCATATTTTCCACACAAATCAACTCATGTTCCTGGACACAAACTCAAAATCATTTAGCTGGTAGTGGTAATTCTTATGTTAATTGGTAAGCATGGTGATTATATTCCCCAATTTTTGATATTGGCAAAACTTCATATACTTTTGCAAAGAGTTTTATTGACTTTTCTGTTGCTGTAGCAGGTGGTTTAATGAAAAGATTGGACTACCTTTGTGAAAGTCTAGCAAACCTTTAAACATTTTATTTTATGCATAGGAGTATTTATTTCCATGTATGCTCATGTACCATGTGTTCTTCTAAGGTCCACGAAGTCCAGAGGAGGTCACTGGTTCTACTGGGACTGGAGTTGGAGGATGTTGTGAGGTGCCACATGGGTTCTAGGAATTGAGTCCAGGTCCTCTGGATGAGCACTTAGTGCTCTTAACCACTAAACTGTCTCTCCAGCACCCCTAAATGTTTTCAATTAAATGAATTACAAGTGAAAACCCCACTGGCATGCGTAAATTTTTTGTAATTTTTTTTTCTGAGAAATCTGTACTTAAAGCTGTAAAATAATTATCTCAAATTAACTCACAAAAGGTAAGAAATGCCAATTGAAAGTGTTTCAAGAATGATTTACATTTCAAGCAGTGTGTCCATCTCATGTATGTTCGCTAACTTAATATTTTTTCACTTCAAACCACAAAGAAATGCATTATACAATTACAGAAAAGATATAGCCCACAAATGGCTGCATATCTTCTACTGGTTTCCATTTCCATTCAGGTCGATGTGTTTTCTACTTTCTTTGAGATGTCCTCCCTGGCGCATGCATTATTTAGAAGCGTGTTCTTGGTTTCTAAGTGTTTGGATCATTTCCTGTTACTTTTCTGTTAATGAGTTTCAGTTTTATTTTGTTGTGGTCAGACAATACACTGGGTCTGACTCCGGTGCTTTCAGATTTGCTGAGACTAATTTTACAGCTCAGAATATAGTCTGGTTTCCCTGAGCAATCAGAGAGAAGGGGCAGGGCTAGGGATGTAGCTCAGTGGTAGAGGACTTGCCCAGTGTGTTCATTCCCAGGGCTGGAGCAGACCTCTGTGAGGGTTGGGGCAGTTTGATGTTGAGTGACGATGCATTCTATAGATGTCATTTGGATACTCTTGGCTGATGGCATGTTGAATTCTACATGCTTGACATTATCATGCCTTGTTATATTTCAATTATTAATAGAGATATGTTATACTGTTCAGCTATTTGTGTGAACTTCTATCTCCCCTGTGATGTCTGTGGTATTTCACATCCCAAATAATGGGTGTTTGCACTTGATATAACCAGGTCATTTTGAGAGCCTTACCCTTTTACCATAGTATGAAAGAAGGATGTTTTGTTTGTTATCCTTATTTCTATCGTTTGATCTTTGACTTTCAGCTGGCTTATTATGACCATTTTCATTGACCATTTAATTGAACCATTAGTATATCAGGGCTTATATCTGCCATTTTCCATTTGATTATTAAATTTTTTTTTGTTTTACCTGATTTTGTCTATGTTTTCTTTGTTCTAACTTTAAAACTCTTGCATTGCATTTTGATTTTATTCACAGTCATTTCAGAGTAATTTTATAGTCTGTTAGTGATACTTGTATTGGAGTATTCTAATATGGTTACATCATATTCAAAGTTTATTTTTATAAATATTAACATATGTGAAGAATGTAATCCTCATTCCTGTCATGATAAAATGTTTATGCACCAAATATAAACTTTATTATATTCTAAAGACATTGAGATATAGAATCCTGACCTTTATGTTCCTTTATTTTTCCTACTTACAATGTAATTTTCTTAAATATTTCCTTTATATATTTGTATGTATATACACACATATATTTATATACATACATTTATAATACATTCAACTATACTATGATTATTGCATCCACCATTTTGTCAACTTGGCACAGGATTTCTCAGTGGAATGAGCTCATATCTGATTGTGGGGTTTGATGGCCACCATATAGTATGTACTTCTCATCATCCCCGTTGACTGACAATATGTCTCTTTTGGAAAATGTTCTTTGCACATGCATCACCCACTTTGAAATTATTTCAGAGTCTATTTGCTGTTGAGTTGGCTGTTTCTTACCATATTTGAATACCAGTGACCCTTTATCAGATATATGGCTTGAAAACATTTTCTTCCAAATGGCAGGTTGCCCTTTTAGATTGTTGATTCTTTACATTGCCGAGGAGACCCTTGTTCATGGGTTTACTCCTACTTGCTTCTCTGCCTTTAATTACCTGTTCCTTTGGTATTATACCCAAATAACCTTTTTCCATATCAATGCCATGGGACCCTTTCCCTGTTTGGCTTTATTGCTTCTTCCTAGGAACTATGTGTTAGGGACTTCTGTTTGATTCTCTAAGGCATTTTGAGTTGCTGTTTTGTGTATATTTGTACTGTTATTCTTCTGCATGCAAATACCTAGTTTCCCAAAGAGATGATACATTTTTCATTTTATCTTCTTGATATCTATGTCACGATTTAGTTGAACATGTATAAATGGTTTTTATTTCAGACTCCCTAATGTGTTCTGTGAGTCTATGGTGTATTTGCTTTGCTTCTTTTTTTCCCTACCAATATCAGGCTGCTTTGATTAATGTAGATTTGTAACTATTGTGACCTGCATATGAAATGTCCCCAAAAATTCCTTTCTTGAAGACTGGGTTCACAATACACTATTATTTAGAGGTGCAACACCAAGGAAGTGACTGGCTGTTGGGGGCATGACTTCCTCATCAGTGGATTCATTCCTACATTGATGGCAGTGTTAAGAGATGGTAGCAATTAGGCGAGGGGGGACAAGCCCTGGGAAGACATACCTTGTATGTTTCTGACCTTTACCCTCTCCCTCCTGTGCTTCATAAGATAAGCTACTCATTCACCATGGTGTTCTGTTCCACTATACAAAATAAATTCCAAGCGGTTAACACCTGTGACACCATAAGCCAAGACAAAATTTGCCTCTCATAATTCTCATGTTTCATCACCATAAGGAACAGCTGAACATCCCAGTGGCATAATTCAAAATCTGAGTACGTAGTTCCTCTTTCTTTTAGTCAAAATTTTTTTTGTCTGTTTGAAGTTTTTAGAAGTTCTACATAATCTTTGCTTTATGTAAGTATAAAGCAATACTAATATTTAATTTCACATAAAAAGCTGGGTAGAAAAAATAAATATGTATTTTTCACATCCTGAAAGTGGTTCTTCCTTTCCTGTTGTTTATATATTTAACATAAATTTCTGGTGTGGAGAATGGGACCATATTTTGGACCAAAATGTCATGATTCATTACTCAATTGCCAAAATTGGTTCCCTAGAGGGTAGATTCTGAAAAATAAGGGGGAAAGGCAGAGGTCTGCAGATTAGCCATTTAACCTAATTTTACCAGATTGATTTAGTTCATTGATCAGAACTCCAGGCTTACAAGGGCCAAACGACAAAACTTTGGCATTGCTACCTAAGCAACAGATCAAAACTCCATTTCACATGGGTTGTCTGGTTGGTGGATCAATAACCATTACAGGTATTCTCAGTTCTAGAAGGTTATGCCTTCCAGATTTTAACACAGCTGCCCATAGACAGACAAGTCTTTTTGAGCTGAGCAGAGTGGTACTCACCTGGGATCACCATAGCTAAGAGGCTGAGGATTATAAATCTGAGACAAACCAAAATTACTTAGTGTGACCTTGTCTCAAACTAAACATAACAACACAAGTAGCCAATGTGAAAGCCCTGGTATATCCTAAAATACTAAGATGATAATGTATGTGAATTACACTTTCTACAAAGACATTACTGAAATTGGTGGTACCACAAAAACCCTTGATAGAGGCAATGGTTGTGTTTCCTCTTTTGTTTTTATTTAACTCTCAAATCTGGCCAGCAGTGATCAATTTTGCATTGGCCGTAGAAAATGAAAATGAATTATTCTGACCTGCACAGGTAATGACTCCAATTGCATTTATTATTTAGGTGTGATCTATTTCAAGGAAGAAATCAATAGAAGTCCTTTTATTGATTCAGTGCAGTGCAGTTAATTTCACCTGGCCGAGGATGTAAGAGTACATCTTAACTAGCTCACCCCAGGATGAATTCAGCCATTCCTATACCATAATTTAGCCTACAGAGATGTGATTGTCTTGGCTGTTTGGGAGACACAGCATACAGGTCTGATACTTTGGTAATGTCAGTTGTTAGAGCCTGAGAAGGAATGTTTTGGTCTTCCAAACATCCATGTATGTCATGGAATAGAAGGTAAATTCCATGAAAATATAATAGTATCAGTTTTCATAGGCAAAGGCATATGGTGCATTTCTCCAAAGTAAAAGACAAGTTATACTATCTTGCACTGGGTACTTTTATAAATACAACCTACATATGGAAGCACACTTAAAATAATCAGGATTGTAACTGTAGTGGAGTGGACTATATGATCATGTTCTAAATACCAGAAACCCTGATGGTGACCCATGTTGGAAAGGGGGAATTTTTAGGTGAAACTAAGTTGAAGATCTTGAAAAGAGATCATTCTACGCTTAGGGTAGGACACTCTAAATCTTCAAGAAGATGCCCTTATAATTAAAAGGGAAGTCACACAGTTATAATGTGGAAGGCATATAGATAGTAAAAAATCCATAAACTATCTAATGCCAAAGAGGGCAGGTGGTATCCAAACCTAGAAACAGAATGTCCCTCTGACCCTCATTTGGGGACCATTTGTTTGTTTGCTTGTTTGTTTCATTTCATTTTGTTTGGTTTTGTTTTCTGATTTGAGATGTCTAGCCTCCAGATCTTTGTGAGATAATAAATATAATATTGCTGTTCAAAGCCACCAAATTTGTGATAATGTTATATGGTGGTAACAAGAAGTGTGAAGAGGTAGCTCAGTTTGAATGTATTCAAGAAAAATAAAGTGGCTCTAGATAGTCCTGATTCTAACAGATCCAAGGAATTGGACAGAACTTGGGGAAGTGAAAATGCTGTATTGAAATATGATGAGCCCTAAGAAGAAGTCTGCAGAGTTCTTGACTTAAGGGTTAAGTTCTGGGCTCTTGGGCAATGTTCCCCTCCTTTGTAGAAGAGCTTTGCAGCTTCTTTGTGCATTGAAACCATGCGGCCCTAGGAACTGAGTTGCTTCCATGAACTCTGTGTACCTTTCACCTAGAAAAACATCAGCAGGCAGATCTGGTAGAGACTGGACCCATGCTTGTGCCAAAGGCTCAGACAGGTATATCAACAGATAATTCACATTCATGTGGCTCCGCCCCTGTCACAATAAGCCAGAATTTCCATCCATCAATAGCTATGCCAGGAACAAGTGACTTCTACAAATGATAGGAACAAGGGAGAAGCCCAAACTCAGGTCACTGTGAGAAGGCAGGAAAAATATTTTTTTTCTCACTTTTCCAAAACCCTGGGCAAAAGTTTTGGAAAAAAATTACACTTGCTTGTAAGTCAGATTGAAGTGAAGATGCCAATAATACTCAGAAATACAGCCAAAGCCCAGTGTGTATAAAATCAAAGACTCTACGAGGTAATAATGAAGAAAGAGGGCAAAGGAAGGACAGATGAGAGAGGAGGCTTGACCTGAAAGAGCCCTGAAGAAGAACAGAAGACAGGTGATTCTTCTGAGGAATTCCTGATCATTTTCCTAGCAGAATTCTTGGCATAGACATGACCTGAAGGTCTATACTTACTGAAAACCTTATACTAGCACAGAAGTTTCTGGGACCCCAGAGCCTTGAAGAGCTTTTGCTCTCCAAACCCAACACATGCAACTCTTCTTGACATAGGCTGTTATGTTGGGGTCCTAGAATTTTTTTCTCCAAAGTAATGATAATTAATAATTTCAGAAGATTCAAGCCTGAAGGACCGTTACAGTGAGTCAGCACTGGCATGCACCCAACTCCTGCACATCCCAGGAGGATGAACTGAAGCTGCTCTCTGTGAATCTTTGGCAGCTTCACCATTCGTTCAGATGTTTCCCTTGGAGTTCATGAAACCATTGATCTTCTGTGTAATGTGTCCTGCTTTAAACTCTCACATGGGACAGTTGATCTAAGACATTTACCATCTCCTCAATAAATACCCTTGCAAGTCAGACTCAATACCTTTAAACAGATGCAAACCTTTACTGAAGGAAAGACTTCCTGAATCATTTAATGACGGTCCTTTCTTCTGTGTACTGTAAACTCTGATTTCTCTGTGTGGGTCCAACTTTCTTTTCACATGAATACACCAAACAGATTAGACTGAGACCTATCCTAGTGGTCTGGTTTTAATTTAATCATCACTTTATTTTTTCAATTTCCATATTTATTTTATAGTTTCCCCTTTTGTGTATCTCTATTTCACTACAATATGATTCGATAATACATAAGAAAACATACAAATTATTCTTATTTTTTCTGTTGTTATGATATTTTTAATGGATATTATATTTATTTACATTTCAAATGTTATCCCCTTTCCTGGTTTCTCCTCTAAAATCCCCCTATCCCATCCCCCCTCCCTCTGCTTAGGATCTAACTTCAGATGACATTATGTTTTGAGGGGAAGCATATTGGATACTTCAAACTGTGAATTTGAGAACAAAATTCACCCCATAATAGTTGCATGTGCAATATAAATTTAGAGTGGAAAATATTCCTTGCTTCTGTTTGAATAGGAAATGCTTTTCCTGAGGAGGAAGCAAGCACCACTCATATTTGCATAGACAAATCTGGGGTTGAAAGTTTATTGTATTGAGCTGTCCTGATTTGCTCTTAAGTCACCTTCCTTTAAAGAAACTCATCTACATAATGAAATAGTTGGAGCTGCTTGTAGGGATTGAGGTATAGACTTGAACTACCTGGGAGGGGAGATGTACTTTCTGATAGACAGACAGACAGACAGACAGACAGACAGACAGACAGACAGAGAGGAAAATGGAGACGGATATTGAGGGATATATAAACTCCCAAAGAAATTAAGAACAAGAAGACTGGGGAGGAGTCAACCCTTTCAGTTTGGTAAAGGAAATTACTTGTAACTTCACAAAAGGATTGATTTACCATCAAGCAATTACATCTTTGATCTGAGACAATATAGCAATGCAATAGCTAACAGTATGAGATGAGCAGTAAAAGACAATTGAAATAATACACATACAGGAATAGCAAGAGCTGAAATACTCATGAATGTTTTGGCTCAGCCTGCAATGAAACACTCCAATCACTGGATGTCTATAGGGAGGAAAAGTATATCCAGGGTGAGCAGTGGAGTCCGTCATAAACACTTCCCACAGTCGTGAGATCTCACTACAAAATAAAATAAAATATAAAACAAAAACCAAAACAAAACAAAAAAAACAAACAAAAAAACATATCCACTGCTCAGAATTCCCTTCCATACATATCATATGGAACTGTATCAACCACATTTTCCATTCATTTCCCTCCATTAAGGTGGCAATATGCATTGTGGTTTGCTGACAACTTTGCATGCAGTGACTCATGAGAATGAGATTAACACAGAATTAGAAAGAAGGGTAGACCACAACCAGAAGCCTTGGGGCTAGAGCCTTAAGTTAGGACGATGTTATTGACTTCTGGGAGCTACTCTCTTGAGTGTGAGGATAAACTGGTTTACATTAGGTGGAAGGCTTTTGGGCTGAACATTTTGTTCTTGTTTGTGAAGATGAGAAATAGGAGTGGGTTGGACATATGCCCTCTATGTTTCAGCCACTCATAGTCGTAAGAGCCTTGGGCAATTTCTGCTCTGTGTGTCCCTATGAGGTCTCTGCTTGTATGGGCTGTCTCCTAATATAAATCAAAAGGGATTATTTTGCAAATAATGGTGATTTTTATAATGAGGAAGGGATGGGTGTTGGGTCAGTTAGATACTCACAGCCAAATGATAGCAATGGGGAGAGGATAAAAAACCTTAAGTTTTCATTTGACATCAGCAATGACACATGCACCTGCTTGTTAATCTGAGCATAAAGCAATGACCTAACTTAACACACATATTGAAGTTGAAACTTAATGTGCATATTGAAAGTCTGAGCCCAGTCTCCTTTGGATGTCTGGTCTTACAAGGAATGTTGACTTACATCATTGCTTTATAAATAAAACCCATCTGGATTGAGTTAGCTCCTTTTCAGACTTTTCTGTTTGAGCTCCCTCTAACTTGCCACACCTTCTTACCAGCACTTGCCCCTGGCTTCTGCTATGGAGACTTCTGGCTTACCCTCTGCCTCTCCTTCTCTGTCCTCCTCTCTGCCTTGTCTATCCCTCTGTCCTTCCTGTTTACTTCTTCCTTAGGCCTCTTCTCACTTCCCATTAAACTGTATGTCACCAGAAGCCTGATCTTGAATACAATAAATTCCAAAGCTAGCTACTCTTCCCTTTGCCAAAATTTCTCTCAAAAACACATGTCAAAAAACTTATTATATTAGACCTTTTTAATTATGTAATTGAGTAGTGTTAACTATTCCTAAAGGACTATGTAATAGATCTGAAAAACTTTTATCCAATTTTGAAGACTATAGACAGTAAACAAACACTCCTCATTTCCTTCTTGCCCTACCATGGAAGTAGTTGCTTGCAAGATTTTTCTTTCCATTTTTGTGTATCTCCAATATTAGTAAGTTGTCTCTATGTGTGAATTTCTTTTTTAAAATGTGTCCTGCTTGGTATTTATTCATTAGCCTTCTCGTGGCTGAGTAGTATATGAAAGCTTTCATCAGGTCCAGAAAATTGTCAGCCACTTTTTCTGCAACTATTCTGAACCTCTTTCACATTCTTTTGTATGAAGGACTCAGGTCAAGAATATATTATACATTTATATACTATGCTTGGATTAGGATTCCTCATAGAAAAATGAACCAAGATGAACTAGGATATAGATAGACAAAGGATACATATGTAGATATCAGATAATAAATACATAACATACATGTGTATACACACACACACACACATATATATACAATAAAAAGGAATGATACATGGAATTTTCATACACTATCATGAAGTCTACGAAGTCTCATCACAGGCTGTCAGCAAGCAGGAAGACAAGAACAGATCAGCTCAAAGCAAGTCCAAAACTCTGAGAACATGAAAATGTTGTCGTATGTCACTCAGTGCAACAGTGAAGGCCTTTGAGTCCAGGGCTTTGCTGGTCCATTCCCAGAGATCAGTGCAGAAAAACCTTGAGTTCAGATGTTCAGGAAGAAGTAGACCATTCTCCAAAAGAGGAAAACAGTGAGAAAAGAAGAAATAGAAAATATTTAGAATTATTCTTTCAGTAATCTTGTTGCTCATATTCACTGAATGAATAAATTCCTATAAAATTGGTTTTAAAAAAAAAAAGCAACTACTAGTATGTCTGTGTATTTCATTGTTGATCAATGTACTAATGGGCAAGGCTCATCCTAAATGAAGTCTGGGAGTTTGGATAAATGAAAATGTATAAGAGGCAGGCATGTAGATGAGCTTGTCCTAGGTGATTTTCTATTGCTGTGACAGACAACATAACCAAGTCAACTTACAGAAGAAAGTTTGTTATGGTTTATACTTTCAGAGGGTTAGTCTATGACCATCATAGCAGGGGGCACTTCAGCAAGCAGGCATGGTGCTAGAGCAGTAGCTGAGAACTTACATCCTGATCCATAAGTATGATGCAAAGAAAGAAACACTTAGAATGGTATAGACTTTGGAAACATCAAAGGTCACCCCCTTCCTCAGTGATACACCTCCAACAAGACCATACTTCCTCATTCTTCCCAAACAGTTCTACCAACTGGGAGCCAAGTTATTTGAAGACCATTATTTAAACAACTACATTCCACTTCCATGCTCCCATAAGCCTATTGCCGTATCATAATGCAAAATGGATTTAGTCCAACTTCAAAAGACTTTCACAGTCTCAATACAATTTAAAGGTTCAAAGTCTAAACTTTCTTCCTACACTCACTTCATAAAACCAATCTCTAAAACCAAAATACATACTTCCAACACACAATGGCACTGAATATACATTATCGCCCAATAGAGAGGAATAAATGCATAGTGAGGAAATTCTGATCCAAGCAAGACATGAAACCCAGCAGGGAAAACTTAAAGTCCTATAACTCTGTGTTTGATGTCAAAGTGCTTAGATAGCTCTTCCCTACCAGTTTTGCTGACTGCAATACATTTCTTTCTCTTGGGTTGGTTCCACTTCCTCTATGCAACTCCCTCTGACAGACATCTCATAAAGTATTACAACTATCTAAACCCAACTCCCAGTCCAATTTCTGTCATAGTTACTTTTTTATTGCTGTGATAAGGATACAATTAAAAGGCAACTTATAGAGGAAAGAGTTTATTGATGGCTTACAGTTTCTGAGGGTCAGAGGCCATGACCATAATGGAAGATAAGGTGGGGGAGCATGGCAGCAGGTCCGCCAGCATGGCACTGGAGCAGTAGCTAAGAGCTTACATCTTGGCCCAAAAGCCTGCAGAAGTAAGAGACACTGAGAATTGTGGGCTTTTGAAACTGATAAACCTCCTCAAATAAGGCGGCACTTCCTAATTCTTCCCAAACAGTTCTACTAATGGAGGACTAAGTATTCAAATGTGGGGCCCATCCTCACTCAAACTGTCAGAGTCCTCTAGTCTTCCTGAGGGAGTTGAGTTTCTTCATACTGCCACTGTCAGCCACAGGGGTCATCCTGTAGATTCTTCAACAATGGAATGCCAATTTGTATAAGCAACACTCCACTACAGACTATCAGCTTCACACCAAATCGTCCTTCTTGTGATAAAGCATCCAGTGTGGGTGGATTCCACTTCCCAAGCTTCACATCTAGAGATGGTTATTAGTTTATCTGGCCTCTAGTGTGTGAGCCTGACTAAGAAATCCAGCCTCTAAATTACATGTATCCTATAAATAATATTGATTCCCTTTCTTTGGCAAACCATGACCAACATACCCATCTTATGACTGGTTATTTTTTATCATCTTATTTATTTAAACAAATAAATTTTGATCATACTTTTCTCCTACCCCAATTCCTTCTAGATCTTCTCCCCTTCCATATGCACACAACTTTGATTATTTCTTGCTATATACTTCTTTTTAGATGTGTGGGTTTTTTCCTGGAATGTGCAGGTATGCTGTTAAGTTGTTAGTATGAGATATCTCTATTTTTTAATGTAGGCTTCTAGTATTATGAACTTGCCTCTTATAACAGCATTCTTTGTGTTCTACAAATTTTGGTATGTTCTGTATTTATTTTTATTCAGTTCTAAAAAGTATTTTATATCTGATGCAATCCATTTTTCCATCAGTGAAGAGTTGTTCTATAAGTTTGTGAGCTTCCTTTTCTTTCTAGTTTTGTTCCTATTTGGTTCTAATCTGTGGTGATCAGGTAGAATGCAGCATGTTCTTTCTTTTTTCCCCCAAATATCTGTTTTAGGTTTTTGTTTTTTTGGGGGGGGGGTGTTTGGGTTTTGGGTTTTGAGTTTTTAAGACAGGGTTTCTCTGTGTAGCACTGGCTGTCCTGGAACTCACTTTTTAGACCAGGCTGGCCTTGAATTCAGAAATCCTCTTGCTCTGCCTCCCAAGTGCTGGGATTAAAGGTGTGCGCCACCACGGCCCAGCATGTTCTTTCAATTTTCTTGTACCTGTTGAGACGTACTCTGTGTCTGAGTATGTAGTTTAATTTGGAAAAAGCTTCAGGAAGTGCTAAGAAGGTATATTCTTTTATGTTTGGGCTAAATGTTCTGCAAATATCTGGTAGGTCTGTTTGTTTTTTAACTAGTAATATTCAGTATTTTTCTTTTTGTCCGGATAACTTGTCTAATAGCAAGAGTCAGGTATTGAAGTCTTCCCTATTAGTATGAGAAGGTGAACATGTGATTTAATCTGTTGAAGTGTCTTTCTTGCACACTTGTATACCCTTGTTTTAGGGATATCAGTATTAGGGATTGCGATGTCCTCTTGGGAACTTTGTTTCTTTTGATGAGTATGTAGTACCCTTCTCTAGCTCTTCTGACTAGTTGTGAATTGAAGTATATTTTGTCAGATACTAAAATGACCACACCAGTTTGCTTCTTGTGTCCATTAGCTAGGAATAGTTTTTCCTAGCACTTTACCTGATGTGATGTTTATCCTGATGTTAAGATGTGTTTCTTGGATGTAGCAGAAGAATGTATCCTGTTTTTGTATCCACTCAATTGGTTGGTATATTTTTACTGGGGAATTGAGATCATTGATGTTAAGAGATATCAATAACCAATTATTGTCAGTTCCTGTTATATTACTGTTATTGTTGTTATGGTTGATTGTGGTAGTGGTGACTCTCTCTCTCTCTCTCTCTCTCTCTCTCTCTGTGTGTGTGTGTGTGTGTGTGTGTGTGTGTGTGTGTGTGTGTGTTTGTGCACTGTGTTTCCTTTCTTTTGATTCTGTTGGTCTGGGATTATTCATACTTTGTGTTTCCTTGAATGTAGTTAAACTCTTTTGGTTGGAGTTTACCTTTTATAAAGTTATGTAGGAATAGATTTGTAAATAGATACTGCTTAAATTTTGTTTTCTTGTGGAAGGTCTTATTTTCTCCATCTATGGTGAATAAAAATGTTGCTGAGTATAGCTGGTCTGGTATTTGTAGTCTCAGAGTCTGGGGTACATCTTTCTAGGCTCTTCTGACTTTTAGGGTCTCCATTGAGAAGTCAGGTGTAATTCATGTAGGTCTTCCTTTATTTATTACTTGATTTTGATTTGTTTGTTTTCCCTTGCATCTTTTAATAATCTTTCTCTATTCTGTACATTTAATTTATTATTATTATTATTATCATTATGAGTCAAAGGGACTTTCTGGTCTATTCTGTATGATTCCTATACCTTAATAGACATCTCCGTCTTTAAGTTAAAGAATTTCCTTCTTTGCTTTTGTTGAAATGTGTTCTAGGCATTTGAGCTGAGATTATTCTCCTTTCTTTATTCCTATTAAACTCAGATTTGGTCTTTTTATAATGTCCCAGATTTCCTGAATGTTTTGTGCCAGAAGGTTTTTGTGGTTTTGTTTGTTTGGTTGGTTACTTGGTTGGTTTGTGTCTTCAATGCCTGAGATTCCATCTTTCACCTCTTGTTTTCTTTTGGTGAAGCTGGTCTCAGTGTTTGAGCGCCTCAATTTTTCATTCCCAAAATTTGGTCAGTTTGGATTTCCTTTACTAATTCTATTTCTACTTTTGGGTCTTAAATGGTTTTATTCATTTCCTTCTACTCTATTCATGTTATCATAGATTTCCTTGAGGGGCTTGTTTATGGCTCTTTAGCATATGCGTAAAGGTCTTTCATCTCTGCTTTGGTTATGGTGAAATATTCAGGGTCTGATGTGGTAGAGTTGTTGAGCTCTTGTGGAGACAAATTGTCCTGGCTGTTATTGACTGCTTTTGCGCTTGTGTCTAGGCACCTGGGATTAGTACAATAATAATTCTAAATGCTCATATCTAGTATTCTCTTTGTTGGGTGGGTATATTGTTTCTTGGTTTCTGTTTCCCGTGTCTTTAGGAGAATGAGGTGGTTTCGTGTTGCCTGTGGGAAAACCCCCTCAGGTCCTGATAGATTTGGCCATTGGCGGTTCCAGATAAAATGTGATTCTAGGTATTGAGAATTGACACTTAAAAATGGAGTTGGGCTGGGGTACGGATCTAAGGAGCACCACAGGAGGAGGATGTTCCACCAGGATCTGCTTAGTCCCCTGGGAATCAGGGCAGAGAATGGGGAGAGGCCACAGCAGATGGTCACTTACAAAACCAGGGATAAGACTGGACGTTTTAGAGGATCTGAAGAAGAGGTGAAAATCTTCAGTTAGCCTACCTGCTTTGCTGGATGAAGTGGCCTGGGAATTGTGGGGAAGGACAAAGATATAAGTAGGGAGGGGAGAAAAGGGAGATAAGTGGGCTATCTGGGATCCACTGCACATGAGGTGGGGGAGGCTACAGAGGTGTTCTCCCAAGAGAAGGGGATAAGCCTAGGGGATTGATTGCATTGGAGACATGGAGAAGAGAGCTCAAGCTCTGCAGTTAGCATATTCTTTTGCAGGAGTTGGCTTTGGGTTCCTAGGGAATGATTTCTGGAGTTGGGGACTGGGATAAAGCAATGGTGCTATTTAGGCACAGAAAAATCAATGGGGAACACTGGAGATGGGCGTCAGGAGAGAAGGGAAGCTGAAGAGAGTGGTCTGGAGCAAAGGTGGGATTGAATGGGAGGACCTTGCTTGGTTGGGCAGAAGGCGGTCTGTTGCTAGCCTAATTGCTTCCCCAGCTGAAGTTTCTTCTGACTTGTTGTTCTCTTCAGGCTTGCAGACCATTGAATGGTGCTCGTCCACAACACAGGCAGGTCTTTCCCATTCTGTTCAACTCACAAGCAATCACCCTCAAAATATGGACTTCATCCGCCATCTAAACATTCCTCAGTGTTGTCTTTTGTACCTAAAACTAACCATCACGATGTTTTACATTGTCTCTTAACCTATCTCTCTTCAGTCTTGAATTTCTCTGTGATTTTTTTTAATTCTTATTTTGCATATCAGAATTTCTTTTGAGATTTACCTGTTTCTAATTCAACATAAAATTTAGTCATGTCACTCACTTTATAAAATATGAGACATCATTTGTATAGCATGGAATCTACCTATTTAAATTATATGATGCCGTGCATTTCATCTTGACAATTACATAATTGTCACCACTATCTAAAACAGATTTGTTACATAAAAAGAGAATTTGAAGCCCTTTTGTTTGTATTTCCATTGCCCTATTAGATTCTTAAGCCATAGAAAGGTTCATCAGTAATCTTAATCAGCTGTGAACCCTATGAAGTACAATATATACATAACAGGCAAGATGTGCCTAAAGCTGTAATAATGGCATGGTGATTATGTGGCAAGAAAACACTCTGATTAGATTTGAAATCCCTCCACAGGGCTGATTTCAACTCTGGTACCAGAAAGCCATGGCTATGAATGTAGTAGGTCCTGGGAAGCTTCACTACCATTGTTTAAATATATCAACGTGGTGTCACACTGCCTTCTAAACATGTCTGTTTATACTGATGAACAAAGCCACCCTCAACATTCACCAGAGAAGCAGCACTTTAAAACAAACAGGATCACAGCAAATGCAGAGAGACTTGGCTATATAATGTGCTAAAAGAAGCAGGGGTGGTGTCTGAGGAATCAGCCCTGAACCTGACATTTATACCACCCCCTCTGTAGCTGAGGGCTTATTACAGATGAAGGGGTAGAAAGAATGTAAGGGTCAGAAAATATCGGAAGATGAGCTCTAGTATGTAATATTTACCACATACACAAGATTTTATGGAGCTCTTGACAGGAAGCCGTCAGGGACTTCATGTGATCAACAGGGGAGCAGGGCCTATGTCTGTTTTACTGATTGTCATGCCTCCCAGAGCCTAATATACTGACATCTAGTACAATTTTACTAATACTCATGGAATATCTAAAGCAAGTACATTAGTTTGTTTTCAGTGCTGTAATGCAATGTCTGAAGTGATTATGAAGAAGAAATAAAAGCTTCCCATTGGCTCATGTTTCCAACTGAATGGCCCCAGTCCCTTGTGCCATGTGACACAGGCTGGGATATAAGCCCTCAGGTCCTGATGTTGCAAAGAAAGATGGGAAGATATTGCTTTTTTTTTCTTTTTTACTTAGAACAGATCCATTTTTGTTGAAAAGAAATTCAACTCCAGTTTTGTTTTCTAACCAACACCAATTTATAAGAGAGTAGCTCAGAAAAGCATTTCAGTTGTATCTTTATAACTTATAGAACACCCTTATTCATGAAACGGCACTGTAATCATAAGAGAATCATGGAGGTATTGGGACCTTGCAGTCTCATTCACAGGCACACGCGCTATGACTTCAAGCCTGGGCTGGACCTCCTACCAATTCCACCTCTTCCCAGTAGGACCATGCAAGAGAAAAAGCCTTTGGTACTTGGGCTTTGGGTGACCTTTGCTGAGACCATAACAGACTGAGAAGTAAGACCACGGTCTTAGAAAAGCACATGAGTTTAAGAGAACGTTATGTGTCAGATAAAAGAACTGTGTCTCCAAGCCAGCCTGGGTGGAAATCTCCCCTTCTCTCAGTTTCTCAGAAGAAAAAACAAACACACAAAAAACAAAACAACAACAAAAGCAAGCAAGCAAACAAACAGCAAGAACTCATCTTGTCCATGTATAACTCCAAAATGAGCAGGACATAGTCTGAGTCCAAAAAGTCTGGTATGTGAATTAGCCATACACCGAGAGCCCTAAGTTTCTTCATTCTATGCTTCCTTGGTTATGGGCAAAATCCAAAGGGGGGAATCATGAGAACTCAGAGCACAGCTCACTGTTGGGACAGACCTTGTTACAAATCTCTTCTGTTCTCCTTGACCTTGTGTCTCTGTGACCTTCCTTCCTGCCTGTGCCTGAAACACTTGTCCTACTGTTCCCTGGGAGGTTCAGCGTGATGAAGCACTAAACATGATGATAAAGTTTAATAGTTGAGCTCCTTTTCATCCTGTTATTTGGAGAGCTGTCATGATTACAGTACCTCTGAGGGTGTTCTTCAGATTGAAAGGCGCTGGCGGAATGCTTTCCCAAGCTGTTCTATTGTAAACTGAGGATGATTAGTAAACTGGAGTTGAATTTTTTCATAACAAAAATGGGTCTCTTCTCTGTAAGCAGAACATGTAAAGAAAGGTCAGAATCAGAGTGTGAGAGAAAGGAAGGACTCTTGCAGAGCAGAGTGACATTCTGTGAAGTGAGAACCTGGAAATGCAGAGTTGTGAGTCAGCTAGCACCGCGGAGGTGAAGCAGAAGGGTAGACTCACCTGGAAAACTGGGGAATGCACGATTTCTTTTTCAAAAAAGGACAACCAAGATGATGGTTGTGTGGGTAAAGGCAGTTGCCATCAGGATGATGATCTGTGTCCAATCCCTGGAACCCACCTGGTGGAAGGGGAGAACCAACTTCCCCAAATTTTCCTCTGACCTCCACAAGTACATTATGGCTTACATTGGCCTTATCAATAAATGGATGGATGGATGGATGGATGGATGGATGGATGGATGGATGGATGGATGGATGGATGGTTGAATGAGACTATTGTCTAACATGCACAGGACCTTGGTTTCTATTGTAATATCAAAGTAAATACTTAGGCAGCCTACACTGCATGACAGCAATTCTCAAGTATGTACCGCCCTCACAGGCTCCTTAAAATACGACTACCGTCACTGCCTGACCATTGCTCATTAGTAACTCCATAGTTTGTGGTTGGTCTCATAGTCATGCATTACCAGCACACTGACTGTGTTCTAATGCTGCTGGCCCTGAGAAGACCCTTCAAAACCACAGACCTGGAAGGACCTGTTAGTTCCCCTTGTGTGGGGAAATGACGTGTGTAATCTTTGCCCATAAACATGCAGATTTCATTGTTCTGGAGTCCACCTGAGTAGCAGAATCTGGTCCCTTTTCTTATTACATATAGACAAATTACATCACTTATAGTATGGGCACAGCTCCTTATTTCCCATAAACAAATTATATCACAAGTCATCTCGATCCAGCACTGTGACGCCTGCACTCAGTGTGGATAATCCAGTAGAACAGACCACAACTTAGTTGCTTCAGTTGCATAAGGACACTTGGCACCCACTCCTCTGACAATACTGGAAAGGGCAGCACTTGTTGATAATTGATATTGTTCTGACAGGCTAAATCTTTTAAGGTCAGACTCCATTTTAGAGAGTCTGACCTAAGTTTGAACTCAGGTAAACTAGCAGACTGGTAACTAACATTAGTTTCCAAGTTGCTACCTCCACCCCCCCAACAAAACCCGAGCCTAGCTCCAGTCTCTAGGCTAATCCCGGACAAAACCAGCATGTCCAAGTCACACCCTTAACAGGACCAAGAGTCTCCAGATTATCCCTCAACAAACCTGCACCCCCAGGTTATAAGCCCACCCCCTATCTAACAACCACCAAAGCAGAGGGGAGAAGAAATTAAGTTTATGATGTGACTCTCAGCACCAGCCAATTATGCTAAAGGGCACAATATCTATCCAATTAGATGCTTGCATGCTTACTGCCCCTCCCCCCCCCATTTGCAGCTTAGTATAAAGCCTTACCCTGATAGATGGGTAAGGGTGAGGCTCCCCACCACCAAAATTGTTCTGCACAATAGTGGTGCACTGGAGGGACCTGAGCTAGCTTGAATAGAATAAAGACCCTACTGTGAGTTGCATCAGATCAGCTCCTGTCTGATTTTTGGGGAATCACTATACTACTCTGGTACTACAGTTCTAAACACCAAACATTCTTTTTGTCTGCTTGAAGCTTTGTGCCCAAGAATTGTCAACTCCCAATTTCCTTCATGTCTTAGCCTCTGGTTGCCACTATTTGGATCCTTTTTAAACTATAAACCTTGTTATAAAAAAAAAAAAAAAACCCTTGCAAATAGAAAAAAAAATTATGACTGAAATTAAGCAGAAACCAAGTCTATCCATACTGGTTAAATGGTATTCAGTCAGAAGGGCCATTCTGAGGCCAGGGAGCTTCTTTCAGCTATCACTTTACTCCAGTCAGAAAGGCACCAAGAGGTCTGACGGCAGAAGTTGGCATGCCTACCCTCCACGCTGCCCCCTTGCTGCTTAGTATAAAGGCTTTAGTATAAAGCCTTACTCTGATAGATATTGTGAATAAAGTGGGAACTCTTACTGGCTGGGAGGATGCAAAGTAATAGAGTCATTTATGAAAATCATCAGTTTGGAGGTTTCTCAAAAAATAAAAAACGGCTCTGTATTTTGTTTTCGGAGGCTGCAATTGCACATAAAAGCAAGAAGCTTCTGCAAATAAAAAACGGTTCTGTCTTTTGTTTTCAGAGGCTGAGATTTCACCTAAAACCGAGAAGTTCCTGTGTCTATCTTTCTGCATCTTGCTTATCTTCCTTTGCATAATGTTCTTCTGTCCCATCCATGGTGTTACAAAAGAAGGAAGGAGAAATGGTCATGGTTTCTTCCTTCTGGGGTTTTCTAAGCTTTCCAGGAGAGCCTAATGTGGGGAAATGAAAAATAACCTCTGTGGGGAATATCAGTTCCTGGATACTTTAGAGAAGAAGCATTCGATCGACCTAATAAATACCAGCTGAGTGTGCGGCGGCCGCATCGCAGAGCCGTGAACACAAGGGAAGGCAGGGGCTTGGCAACTCATCCTTTCGTCACTGCTGGCCCGTCGTGGGTGGCCTCGGGAGAGCTGGGGCAGACTCTTGGAGTGAATGTGGAAGACAGTTAATTACATTCGAGTGCAAAGGCTTGCACTAAGGAAGCACGGGCTCGTGGAGGTCACCAACAACTGGAACCTGACGTGGTCCTTTGTATAGGTGGAGAAAGGAGGCTAGAGTCACTGTTTCACACTTACACTTCATCCTGTCAGCATTTGGGAAGAAAGCGATATAAGTTGATTGAATCACCAGGTACTGAAAGAAGACATTCCTAAGAGTCTAGAGTGATGGATGGACGTATCGAATGATCTAGACAGCAGTTTTCCACCCCTTAGTCGATCCTTCACTGTCTGATTTGAAGTCTGAGGAAAAACAACACTACATTTATTTCCGTCCCAGGACTCCCCATTTTGGACTTTGAGAATGTGGAAGAAAATCGTTAAGGGAGAAGTAAAATGCCAAAGGGGAAACAGAGGTCAAAGAAAACGGTTCCAAGACAGCGCATGCTGAAGTGGCTCACAAATGGACAAGTGAAAGTTAGGACCTGGGAAACAGGAGTACTCACTTGCACCCTTGGTCCTCTGAAACTTTCTCCCTAAGGCCAAAGGCCGAATCCGGTGGCCTGCACTGCCACCTGCAGGCTACGATTGGAACTAGCGATTGGATTTGTTGTGGTTTATCCGCGCCATTGCTGCCTGAAGCTGGGTCTGCATCTCATGCCTTAGTGTGCACACTTCAGCTTAGCTGTTAGGGTGCTATTTTGCAGGAACCTTGAAAGGCACCCTACCACCCACATTTTTTACATGCCAAGAAATCAAAATGAATCTTGTCTTTGTTTTTTAAGTGACAGAGTTCCATCCCTCACCTTTATGATGCAGGACAGTCCACCTCACCAGAGTTGTCACCTTAGACTTGACCATATTTATTTTGCACACATCGTAGGTATGGCCAGATGCTACAGAGACAATTCTTTCTTGTGAAAAAAAAGAAAACATCAGCTCTTTCCTCGGATCTTTATTACCATCCCTGTCCCCCCAGCCTACCCCTGTCTTCCTGCAATTGAATCTGAGGGAAGCCGTTTCTTGCCTTACTGGGTCTTGCTTTCTTTACCTGGAATGCCACTTGAAGTCTTTGAGCAGATCTTCCCTAGTCCATAGAAGACTAAATGATAACTAGTATATCCAAATTAAAGTCTCAGGAAAAGACAGCTGCTTCTCATGCCTTCTGGGTAAGAAGCTCACAAAATGAAACAATGTTCTCAGAACAAGCTATTGCAGTCAAAATGTGTGTGTGTGTGTGTGTGTGTGTGTGTGTGTGTGTGTGCAGACTAATTCCTGGAATGCATGCACCTACTGCTGAGAGGTTGTCTGGTAACTAAAGGCAGGAAAATTTGGACAGAATTCATGGGGCACTTATTTTAAATGTACCTACTTATGGTTGTTTAAGGACTTAAGTGGAACCCAGCTACCTTTGCCCACTATAATTCAAAGCCTCCTGTCATCCAGCTATGCTGTTTTCTCGGTGTCCTTCAAACCACCCAGCACAGTTTCTGCCTCATCCCGTTATACCTGGTGTGCAGGACTCAGCCTCTGAAGAACTGTTTGCTGGGTATTTAAAGTGGCTGAACATGTACCAAGTGGAAAATGACAATGATAACAGGTAACTGAGGGTTGCCTAGTGGATGCTGGCTCTCTTTAGTGAGCACAGGATAAAATAAAGCTGGTGGTCAAGGGCAGCTCCTCTAATTGCAACAGCGGGATGCCACCAGCAGCCTTGAAGCCCGAGTTTGCTCTGCAGGAGGCCCCGCTCTAAGGAGAAGCTGAAGGAGAAGCTGAGGAGACACAGCCTGGAAGAAACTCAGAAGTGGCTTTTGTTTGCAGAGTGGCCACCACTTGAAAATCAACCTCTCTCTCTCTCTCTCTCTCTGTCAAATGCTATGAAGTTTAAGTTCTAAACACAGGCTTTAAAGAAAGAAAAAGTATCCAGCAAAAGGGAATACACACATAACCCTGATATACGCCACATTGACAGCTCATAGAAACATAAGCATACCATTTCCATATATGTGTGTATGTATGCATTTATGTATGTATACATATATATGTATATGTTTGTATATGTGTATATGCATATATGTATACATGTATGTGTATGTGTACATGTATATGTATAAGTGTATATATGTTTATATGTATATATTTATATGTATGTATATATGTATATGTGTATATATGTATATATGTCTACGTGTTTATGTGTAGATATGTTTATATATATGTATGTGTGTATATATGTATATATGTATAGGTATTTATGTGTTTATGTGTATATATGTATATGTATATATATGCATATATATTTATTTGTGTATATATGTGTATATGTGTGTATATATGTATATATCTATATGTGTGTCTGTGTATATATGTTTGTATGTATATCCATACCTCAAAAACATGAATTAATAAATTTCTTGACATATTATTTTCCACTTTTTAATTAATATTTCTGTATGGTGTGTGTGTAGAGTGTGTGCATATGTTTTTGTGAGGCAGCACATGCATACAAAGACCAGAGACTGAAAGTTTCAGGGATCTTTGGCCATCAGTCTCCACCTTAAGTTTTGAGACAGGGTCTCTCAATGATCCCAGACCTTACTAGTTCAGCTAGACTACATGGCCAGTGAGCTCAGGGCCATGTCTGACATTCCCAGTACAGGAATTACAGACATGAACCACCTACAATACCCAGCTTTGTATGTGGGTACTGGGATCCAAATTCAGGTCCTCGCCTTTGCATAGCATGAACTTTACCCACTGAGTCATCTTTCCTTGAAAACAGTCTTTGTTATTGTGTTAGATCTGAGATTTTGCTGGTAGATCATTGGCTAAAAAAAAAAAAAAAAAGAAAAGAAAAGAAAAAACTATGTACCATCAATATATAAACATGATTTAATATGAATATACCTAATGCAATTGTTACTATAAACAAATTACTAAGTGTGTCCCTTATTGTGTATAGCTGCCATTTTACTTTGTTCAATACAATCTGTGTGCTTCAGATGAGCTCTTTCTTAGGAAGTTCCACACAGGGAGGAACTGTCAGATCTCTAGAACATCATGTCCTTTAACTAAAAGTCTGGACCCAAAACACACCAACCCTGATACTCACCACTTTGGCCTCTGTCTCTATGAATTCACAGAGGTAGGGGAGAGAGAGAGAGAGAGAGACAGAGAGAGAGAGAGAGAGACAGAGAGAGACAGAGAGAGACAGAGACAGAGAGACAGAGAGAGACAGAGAGAGACAGAGACAGAGAGATTCACACACCTGTAGAGAGACATGTAAAAGTTGTAAAACCAGGAAGCTTGTCCATCTGCACCAGAGCTGTAACTCTGCCAACATTAGGAACTAGAAAATATCATCCTGAGTGAGGTAACCCAATCACAAAAGAACACACATGGTATGTACTCACTGATAAGTGGATATTAGCCCAGAAACTCAGAATACCCAAGATACAACTCACAGACCACATGAAGCTCAAGAAGGAAGACCAAAGTGTGAATACTTCAGTCCTTCTTAGAAGGGGGATCAAAATACCCATGGGAGGAGACATAGTTGTCTCCTGAGAGGCTCTGCTAGTGCATGACAAATACAGAAGTGGATGCTCACAGCCACTGGACTGAGCACAAGGTCCCCAACAGAGAAGCTCAAGAAAGGACCCACGGAGCTGAAGTGATTTGCAGTCCCATAGGAGGAACAACAATATGAACCAGCAAGTATCCCCCAGAACTCCCAGGAACTAAACGACCAACAAAGAGCACACATGGAGGATGCATGGATCCAGCTGCATATGTAGCAGAGAATGGCCTTGTTGGACATCAGTGAGAGGAGATGCCCTTGGTCCTGTGAAGACTCGATGTCTCAGTGTAGGGGAATGCTAGGACAGGGAAGCAGGAGTGGGTGGGTTAGTGATCAGGGGGAAGGAGGATGGGGTAGGGGGTTTCTGGGAGGAAAATGAGGAAAGGGGAAAACATTTGAAATGTAAAATATCTATTGTAATGTAATGTAAATGTATTGTATTGTGATGTAAATGCAAAAAGAAAATATCTAATTTAAAAAAGGAGAAAAGATATTTGAGTTCATTTGTTAAAGGCTAATTTACCTCTCTTCTCTCTATGGAAAGAAGACCAAAATTACAAATATATTGGAGGTAACTAAAGACCATGTTGTGGGAAAAAAAACAGGTAGATAAAAGTCCTTGGACAGTAGGCAGGCAGCTAGTAAACCTGTGCCATTTTCCTGGATTTGGGGAAAGTTTGAGATATTTGTCAAGTGATTTATCCTGTTGTGATTTCTTTTTACATTACATTTTACAAAAATATTTATTAATATTTTGAAATCGATTGTGTTTATGTTTGAATTTTAGGAAATCTTCTACATTTCATATATTCATTTTGTCATTTTAAAGTTATGTGTCTCTGTTTGGATATGTGTGCATGAGTGCAAAAGCCCTGGGAGGCCAAAGTTGCTGAATTTCTCTGAAGCTGGAGTTGCGGGTTCCAATCACCTGATAGGAGTTCTGGGAACCAAACCCAGGTCTTTTGCAAGAGACAACGATGCTCTTAAACACTGTGGTGTACGTCCAGCCACCTGGAGATCTTTTTGTTTGGGTATTTTTCTTCAAAATGTGAATCAAGTCAACAGAAACAAATATAACCCTGGAAGAATGTTTAGGAACATATGTGAGCATGAAGGTAGCTAGTCAACCTTTGTGAACTAATGTGGATATGTATGAGCATAAAATGAAAAAGCAGGCAAATGTCATTTTATCAAAGTGACACTTTATTCAAACTTTTCTATGGTAAAAGTTGATTTCAAGAAAGTCCTAGACAGATACTAAATACCAAAATTAAGTCAGGATCAACTAGATCATCTAAACAGTCCCATTACCTCTAAAGAAATAGAAGGGTCATAGAAAAGCTTCTAACCAAAAAAAGTATGGAACCAGATGGTTTCAGTGCAGAATTCTATCAGACCTTCAAAGAAGACCTAACACCAATACTGTTCAAACTATTCCACAAAATAGAAACAGAAGGAACACTACCCAATTATGTTGACACCAAAACCACACAAAGATCCAACAAAGAAAGTGAACTTCAGGCCAATTTCCCTTATGAACATCGATGCGAAAATACTCAATAAAATTCTTGCAAACTGAATCCAAGAACATATCAAAAACGATCATTCACCATGATTAAGTAGGCTTCATCCCAGGGATTCAGGGATAGTTCAATATATGGAAATCCATCAATGCAATCTACCACATATACAAACTCAAAGAAAAAAACCACATAATTATTTTATTAGATGCTGAAAAAGCATTTGACAAAATTCAGCATCCTTTAATGCTAAAAGTATTGGAAAAAACAGGAATTCAAGGTCCATAACTAAACATAGTAAAACAATATACAGCAAACCGGTAGCCAACATCAAACTAAATGGAGAGAAACTTGAAGCAATCCCACTAAAATCATGGACTAGACAAGGATGCCCCCTCTCTCCTTATCTTTTCAATATAGTACTTGTACTAGCTAGAACAATTAGACAACATGAGGAAGTCAAAGGGATACAAATGGGAAAGGAAGAAGTCAAACTATCACTATTTGCAGATGATATGATAGTATACTTAAGTGAAACAAAAACCTCCACTATAGAACTCCTACAGCTGATAAACAACTTCAGCAAAGTGACTGGTTATAAAATGAATTCAAGCAAATCAGTAGCCTTCCTATACTCAAAGGATAAGCTGGCTGAGAAAGAAGTTAGGGAAATGACACCATCACAATAGCCACAAACAATATAAAGTATCTTGATGTGACTCTAACCAAACAAGTGAAAGATCTGTATTACAAGAACTTCGGGTCTCTGAAGAAGGAAATGGAAGAAGACCTCTGAAAATGGAATAATCTTCCATGTTTGTGGATGGGCAGGTTTAATATAGTTAAAATGGCCATCTTGCCAAAAGCAATATACAGATTTAACACAATCCCCATCAAAATCCCAACTCAGTTCTTCATAGAGTTAGAAAGAGTAATGCTCAAATTCATCTGAAATAACAAAAAACCCAGGATAGCTAAAACTATTCTCAACAGTAAAAGAACTTCTGGGAGAATCAGTATCCCAGACCTCAAGCAATACTACAGAACAATAGTGTTAAAAACTGCATAGTATTGGTACAGTGACAGGCAGATGGATCAATGGAATAGGATTGAAGATCCAGAAATGAGCCCACACACCTATGGCCACTTGATCTTCGACAAAGGAGCTGAAAGCATCCAGTGGAAAAAAGATAGCCTTTTCAACAAATGGTGCTGGTTCAACTGGAGGTCAGCATGCAGAAGAATGCGAATTGATCCATTCTTATCTCCTTGTACTAAGCTCAACTTCAAGTGGATCAAGGACTTCCACATAAAGCCAGACACACTGAAACTAATGGAAAAGAAACTGGGAAGACCCTTGGGGACATGGGCACAGGGGGAATGTTCCTGAACAGAACACCAATAGCTTATGCTCTAAGATCAAGAATTGACAAATGGGACCTCATAAAATTACAAAGTTTCTGTAAGGCAAAGGAAACAATCCAAAGGACAAATTGGCAACCAACAAATTGGGAAAAGATCTTCACCAACCCAACATCTGACAGAGGGCTAATATCCAATATATACAAAGAACTCAAGAAGGTAGACCCCAGAAAACCAAATAACCCTATTTAAAAAAATGGGGTACAGAGCTAAACAGAGAATTTTCACCTGAAGAACTTTGGATGGATGAGAATCACCTTACAAAATGTTCAACATCATTAGTCATTCAGGAAATGCAAATCAAAACATCCCTGAGATTTCACCTCACACCAGTCAGAATGGTTAAGATTAAAAACTCAGGAGACAGCAGGTGCTGGGGAAGATGTGGAGAAAGAGGAACACTCCTCCACTGCTAGTGGGGTTGCCAGCTGGTACAACCACTCTGGACATCAGTCTGCTGGTTCCTCAGAAAACTGGGCATGACACTCGTGGAGGACCCTGCTATACCACCCCTGGGCATATATTCAGAGGAATCCACAGCATGTAATAAGGATATATGTTCCACTATGTTCATAGCAGCTGTATTTATAATAGCCAGAAGCTGGAAAGAACCCAGATGCCCTTCAATCGAGGAATGGATACAAAAAATGTGGTATATATACACAATGGAGTACTATTCAGCCATTAGAAACAATGAATTCATGAAATTCTTAGACAGATAGATGGAGCTGGAGAACATCATCCTAAGTGAGGTAACCCAGTCTTAAAAGATCACTCATGGTATGCACTTACTGATAAGCGGATATTAGCCTAGAAACTTGGAATACCCAAGACATAATCCATATATCAAATAATGTCCAAGAAAAAGGAAGGAGTGGCCCTTGGTTCTGGAAAGGCTCAGTGCAGCAGTGTAGAGCAATACCAGAACAGGGAAGTGGGAAGGGGTAGTTGGGTGAACAGTAGGAGGGAAGGGTTATGGGACTGTTGGACTTTCGGGGAGTGGGGAGCCAGGAAGGGGGAAATCATTTGAAATGTAAATAAAGAATATATTGAATAATAAAAAAAGAATGTCTATAGAAGTAATAGAGGTTGCAAAACATTCGTGCAACCCAGACAGCAGAGTGTGAACTCAACCAAGGATTTTGAGAGTGGTTGGTTGTGACCATAATGAATTGAGCACAGTGAAATCAGTCTGTGATGGTGCCGCTTTCCTCTGAGCAGCATCCTCTCAAGGCTGCACATTGTTCAGAGAGTGCACTTTACCTAATACAGCATTCACCAGACAGACCCCAAAGTCAGATAACAAAGTAGAACACAAACACAGACCCACGGAAAGAACCCGTTGGCATGGAAACATAACGTACACTTGTAAACAACTTAGATGTTAAAACCTTTGTCATGGAAGTTAAGCAACTGTTCAGAGTCACACATAATACTAAAAACAGTTCATCAATGAAGCTGTAGAATACAGATGTAAGTGGAGTCTCAAGTGTTTATAGAAGGAACAAAAGACAGTATGAATGAGCTAAGTGTCTACCTGAAGAAAATTTTAAATAAAACACTAGACATGGGCCAGTGAGATGGCTCACTAGGAAAAGGTGCTTGCTGTGAAATCTGATGACTTGAGTTCAGTCCTGAGAACTCACTTTCAAAGAAGAATTCCCACAAGTTCTCCTCTTTACTTCTTTTCTTGGCACTTGCCTCTGTGACTCTCTCCCCCCCCTCTCTCTCTCTCACACACACACACACACACCACACACCACACACAATTAGTAAATGTAATTTTAAAATATATAAAAAGAATTCTACGCCCAAACTAAAGGCCTGGAGAATGAGAAAGAACAGAAGCACACGTTAATCTTGTAGAACACACACTAAGAAAGATAAAGCAAGGAAGCAATTATGAACCTGCAAAAATCAAAGATGTCTGATTACTTTGCCCTGATTAATAATTTTAAATTCTGATTCTACTACGTAGGATAGTGCATGAAGAAACTCTAGTAGTGACCAAAGAGAGGGCTTAATTAGAGATATAGTGTAATAATAAAGGAGTTAGAAACTCTAACTGGATCCATGACAATTTACTAATAACTGGCATAATTCTCTAGAAGTTCATTGTTATATTTATCTGGTTTACTTCTATTTATGACCTAGCAAAAAAATGTGATTCTATGAGTAATAGAATTGATATTTAGTCATTAAAAATGTAAATGGCAAAAGTTTATCCCTTAAATTGATTTCTGGATAAGATGTTTTGGTGCCCAGCTAAAAAGCATGCAGTATCAGTTTCTCATTGCGTTTAGTACCTCACAAGACCCACAGAGAAAAGAAGAGCAGCGGCCTAGATCATTTTGTAAGTACAACAACCACACTGACATGCCAGCAGAAATAGATAGGCACATGGAAAGAAGTCCTGCAATCCTTCCCAGAATTCCCAAGGAACAGCTAATAAGCAGGAGCTGCCCCGTTCAAATTATCAGTGTGACCAGGGGAGATGCATAAGAGAGCCCGTGGGTGACTTCACAGGAAAAAGAAAAGAAAGTCCAGAAGGCACCTCAACACTTAAATGAATTAAAGAGTAAAATCTATGTATGTAAGCACAAGTGGATACACACAGGTACTTGATCAAACTGACAGCCATTTAAGGTTACTTTCACATGTGTGTGCACAGACAGAGAGACCCAAACAGACCCACGGACATACACACACACAACAACACAGAGAGAAAGTCACAACACACACACATACACATAGGCACACATAACACATAAAGACACACAGCAGTGCTCTCACAGACATAAACAAGCATGCCATTGTTCTATAAAAGACAGTGTATGTAAGACAGTAATCTTACATATAAATGTTACCTCACTCAATCTTTTAAAATGTTTATACTTAATAAAGAGATGTAGGGCTATTCTTTTTCAAGTCAGGGACACTACATAGAAGAGCTCTTAGTCTAATGACAACCATCAAGCACAATAGAAATTGCTCTACTGTCTATACACTAGATGGAGGAGCAAAGCCTTTACTGTTAGTGTAAAAGAGAATAAACAAGTCCTGAGATTGGAAGACATGTATGGGTGATTGTGTCAGATACATGAACTTGGAGAATTTTAAGGGAAACTCTACCAATGTATTTGAAGAACGTGAAGCATTCATTTAAAATGTTATGCTACAAGGATAGGGCAAAAAGGGAACCACAAATAATTTTTGAGTGAGAAGGCCAAGAACTCACTTCATTAGACCCTGACGTTTGCCATAAAGTAGCAAGGAGAAGGTCCCATGCTAGGGACAGAGTGGGCTCAGGGAACGCAAAGGCAGAGTCTCGGGGGCTGCGGCTGTGGCCATTGGGTCTTGTAGAAGAAAAGTCCTGTAAAACATAGCGAAACCGTGTGTCACCGAATTCCCAGTCTCTAGGCTTACCACACTGTAACCTTGGCTTTTTTCACCTATGCCCTAGTTTCCGAATAAGAATTCAGAGGCTTAATTTTATTTACAACACTTATGGCCTTAAGCTGTCACTTGTTCCCAGACTAGGTCCTAATTTATAGATCCCATTTAACAGGCTAGTTGCCAGTCTTCAGTTTCGTAGGTCTGCACTCCTGAGTCCAGAAGGCCAATCTCTCCCTTCTGACTATTTCCCAGAGTTCCGATTTCTCTAAGGACACTTCCACTTCCTACTTTCTGTTTGCTAACAGGTCATCATCACCTTTTTGTTGCCTGGCAATGCTTCTGCACACCAAACAAGAGGTTACCACACCTTGGCGGTCTCAGTTGTTCTTCTATGGCACTGAGGCTACAAGGAAAATCTGTCAGTGAAATAGTTAGGACGCAACAAAAATGAGCATGCTATAAGATGCAGAGAGAGTAAAAAAGTGCAGTGAGGAAAAAAGAGAGTCTGGATGAGCAGGCAGCGTGACGATGCTGCCTTATACACCGAGGAATTTGTGGGAGGGCTCTGAATATCCTCAGCATGGAGCGACAGAGATGGAGAGATGAGCTCTTTCCTCTAATGAGATCATATAGCGTGTCTCTGAATCAAAACATCATCTTGCACCCCTCTATACCCTCTTCATAGTGTGCAGAATTATCAAATATCCATCAAAAATGAAAATAAAATGAAACCAGGATGGCGAGAGTTAAAGAATATCCAATATATATAAAGAACTCAAGAAGTTAGACTCCAGAAAACCGAACAACCCTATTAAAAAATGGGGTACAGAGTTAAACAAAGAATTCTCACCTGAAGAACTTCGGATGGCGGAGAAGCATCTTAAAAAATGCTCCACTTCATTAGTCATTAGGGAAATGCAAATCAAAACAACCCTAAGATTTCATCTTACACCAGTCAGAATGGCTAAGATTAAAAATTCAGGAGACAGCAGGTGTTGGAGAGGGTGCGGAGAAAGAGGAACACTCCTCCACTGCTGGTGGGGTTGCAAATTGGTACAACCACTCTGGAAAGCAGTCTGGCAGTTCCTCCGAAAACTGGGCACCTCACTTCCAGAAGATCCTGCTATACCACTCCTGGGCATATACCCAGAGGATTCCCCACCATGTAATAAGGATACATGCTCTACTATGTTCATAGCAGCCCTATTTATAATTGCCAGATGCTGGAAAGAACCCAGGTATCCCTCAACAGAAGAGTGGATACAAAAAATGTGGTATATCTACACAATGGAGTACTATTCAGCCATTAGAAACAATGAATTCATGAAATTCTTAGGCAAATGGATGGAGCTAGAGAACATCATACTAAGTGAGGTAACCCAGACTCAAAAGGTGAATCATGGTATGCACTCACTAATAAGTGGTTATTAACCTAGAAAACTGGAATACCCAAAACATAATCCACACATCAAATGAGATACAAGAAGAAAGCAGGAGTGGTCCCTGGTTCTGGAAAGACTCAGTGAAGCAGTATTTGGCAAAACCAGAACGGGGAACTGGGAAGGGGTGGGAGGGAGGACAGGGGAAGAGAAGGGGGCTTACGGGACTTTCGGGGAGTGGGGGGGGGGCTAGAAAAGGGGAAATCATTTGAAATGTAAATAAATTATATCAAATAAAAAAAAAAAAGATTTCACCTGAAAAAAAAAAAAAAAAAAAAAAAGAAAAGTACAGTGAGCAGGTCACCACTGCTTTCTCAAGCACTCTTGCACTGCTCAGAGTATTCAAGTCTAAAAGTGGACCCGCAGTCTCCTGAAGAGTGGCACTGAAAACAAAAGCCTTCCCAGTCAATGCCATGTTGAGAGCTCTTTAAAAAAAATGTTCTGTTAAAATAAAGTGAAATAATCTTTCAAAACAAAAATACAATCCAAACAGGGGGATGAAATTTTTGTGCCTGAAATCAGATTTGTTTTGGAGTGAGCTTTGTACCTTCGTGTTTTGTCCTCATGAGTAACATGTTTAAACATACATCAAGGAACATGCTCACAGTGACTCTATGCCACATAGGGCTCATGATGAGAATTCTATTAGAGCTTTTGCTTTTACATGTGCCACATCAGTGGGAACTTAATCAAAGCTGACCTCAATAACTAACATTACTTAAATTATTGACTGGTCAGAAAGGCCTTTCTCCCAGTTAGGATGCCTGACAATGCTTTTGTTCAATGTGGCAATGCTGTGATGGTGCTATCTAAATGAACAAAATGAACAGGAGAGCTTCTTCTTCATTTTTAAAGATATTTTCTTTATTTACATTCCAAATGTTATCCCCTTTCCTGATTTCCCCTCCAACCCCCCCTACCACATTCCTCCCTTCCCCTTGCTCACTAACCCACTCTCTCCTGCTTCCCTGTCCTGGCATTCCCCTATGCTGGGGCATTGAGTCTTCACAGGACCAAGGGCCTCTCCTCCCTTTGATGTCCAACAAGGCCATCCTCTGCTACATAAGCAGCTAGAGCCATGGGTCCCTCCATGTGTACTCTTTGGTTGGTGGTTTAGTCCCTGGGAGCTCTGGGGATACTGGTTGGTTCATAATGTTGTTCCTCCTATGGGGCTGACAGCTTCTTCAATTCACTTAACTGTAAACTAATAACAAAGAAATGGCTAGGACCAGAGTCCAAGCCTGCTGTTCTCACAGGTTAGAGCTTTTTTGGCAGAAGGATCTTAAAGGATCTCAGCATTGGGAAGGTTGAATTTTCAGATCCCCAGAGAACCATGTCCAATCCTTAGCAAGATAAAAGGGAATAGAAAGGCATTACTCTGAGTTTTCATAAAGCAAACTATTCATGATTTTATTAATAAAATCTAAAATTAAGGCAGAACTGGCTTTAATATTTTTTCTTCATCATTCTCTTCTCAAGGTATTTAAATAAGACTTCAATTAGGAGTGATCTCAGTTTTACAAAAAGCAGCTCCTTCCAAGAAAAAGACGTTTTATAAGTGTGTGAAAGATCAAATAACATACTAAGAAGTCAAGTAGAAGTGGATGTGATAGTGGGGTCCTGAAATCCAAGCACTTAGAAGTATAAGCAAGAGGACCAGAAATTTAGTGCTATCCTGGGCTACATAACAAGTGAAAGGCTAGCCCTGACACATGAGACCATTTTCATTCTCTACACCTTCATCCTGCAGAGAAGCCAAGTGGTCAGTGTGTCAATCAGATGTCAAAATGTTTGATTTATAGCATCTAGCAGGTGGGCTTCCCCAGTGTGTATACTTAGAGGGGCAACATATCCAAAACAAGAACAGATCTATGGGGGAAATGCTTAGGAATTTGCCATTACTCAAACCTAGAGCTCAGCCTGAGACTGAGTTTAATATTAATCTTGATGGAGGCACGCTTGCAGTTGGTCAGAGAATAAGAGAAATGCACCAAGGATTTATTGAACAAGCGGTTAAAAAGAAAATATTTTTTTCTAGAGCTATTTTTCTTCTCCAATAAATGATTAGGAAAGCGGGGGAGAAAAGCTTCAAATTGATGTCCAGCTCTTTATTCTAAGCATTTGGGATTATCTGTAAGATAAATATGTCCGTTCACAGCATATCATTTCCGATGAAGTTGAGAAGATGGAGTGGAGAGACGCAGTGAGCAGGCAGGATTGAACTGTAATCTTTACAGTGGGGTTTGTCAAGCTATAACAAGCTGCCAATGCATTTTTATTAACTGAATTTGATATGCAATCTGAGTACAGCCCAATTATATGAGAAAAAATGCCCCAAATGGACAATCTATCTCTCTTTCCTGCCTATGAGTTACAGATAAGCACACTTTTCTCATCAGTTCACAAAATACACGATGTTGTGAAATATGGATCACTGTCACATTTGGGGGCTTGTATCAAATTACCATTGTGCCAACTAGATGAGTGAACCACACATCCCTGGCCACATTAGTTGGCAGAAGCTGTAGATGTTAGCATGGCCTGCAGACTTCATAGATCAGGGCTTCAGTATGGCTTTTCAAAGCTTATGCATTTTGAGCACTGAATTGAATCACCAAGATTAATTTAAGACATGATGGATTCTCTTTCAGCTAATTCTTCACAGCATAGTCTCAGCCCCAGATTTGGTCATTTGAGCTGATAAATCTCCCAGTTCAGGTGACAGCATGCTTTAGACAAAACCATGTGTTCAGTCTTGGTGAGCTTCTAACAAGAATTAAAAATAAGCAGTGTGGGAAACAATGCATGAATAACTCTGCTGTCCTCTGGACTGTATTTTTCTTACTGTTTAGCGCCTGTCTGAAAGACGCCAGCTCACCCTGCTCTGATGAAGCACTCGACGGATGACAGGTGCTTAGAATATCCTCAACTTGCATTTTCCGACGCAGAAAAGGAGGGAAATCTGCTATTTTCTATGATGATATATTTTCACCATGGTTCTACAAAAAGTCTTCATTTTGTGTACCTGAAAGTTTACAGGGGACTTAGTATCTTTATATATCTGCCATGTATTTGTAGCAAATTGCTTTGCATCTTTTCAAACTCTAGCCTTTAAAGAGAGAGAGGATATAGGTTTTCCCAACCAAGTCTCCATGTGGTCATTAAGTTTTTTTAATCATCCTTTCCAGATTTATCACAGGACTTTCTTTATGGGAAAAATATTGTTTGGTCCATCAACATCACTATCACCATGACCATGACCATCACCATCACCATTACCATCACCATCATCATCTTCATCATTATTATCCATGACAATTTCTCTGGCAGTTAAAGGGTTTTTTGAAAAATATTTGCTGAAGTTTGCCTTTGGGTAAGTCCATTTTGTCAATGGGTAATAAGTTATACACATATTTACTCTTATGCTCCAGGCCATGTCAGTCCAGTCCAGTTTGTGATATCACAAACATCACTGACTTGATGTGCTACAGGCTGCATTATGCAGCAGAGAGCCTCTCCCTTATCTGTCTAGTGCACTAACATGTTTAAGAACCACAGCTTAAGGCACGTGGCATTGTCTAGTGAACTCCTTTATGGGCATTAAACTGTGCGTCTCATGGAATGTAATGTGCATACATCAAGATCCAAAATATTGCCACCCCTAGATGTTAGATTGAGGGGATCTTATAAGTATCAAACATTTCACATCATATAAGCCATTGTTTACTTGATTTTGTTATTTTCTGTGATAATAAGCTTTTCTAGTTTGGAGGTTAAAATATTTTGGATAGGTTATATCTGACAGGGAAATTTTAGAAGCAATAGAATACAACACACACACACACACACACACACATACACACACACACACACACACACACACACACACACACACTTCCTAGGTCTCAAGAATGCAGGTCCAGAAAGGGAATTTACTGTTACTTCCAGTAATTAAATTAAAGAAAAGTTTTGAGGAATGGAGTGATAGGAAAATAGGAGCTTTGCTTATAGTGCAGAAAAGTCAGAGCCATATTCTTCATTTACAGTCACTATGGGAATCTGAACTATGCCTTTCCTCATAGTTTATATTTTCTGTCAAGTGTTAGTAGTGAAATGAGGTTATGTAGTTTTATTACGTTTATCATAGTTTGAGTAAAAACCCCATACAAAGCTTCCCTGTCTTCTGTTCATGTCTCAAAGACAAGGATCTCAAAAATTGGGTAGGAAAAGCAAAACACTTAGGTGTTGCTGTAGGCATCTCCACGGCCAGGCCAGTTTGTTACCTCTACCTCTTCTGTTTCCCATGGTAGAGATCCCTAGAAGCTTAATTCAAGAGATCGGTGCAGGATCTCTGGGGGAATGTCCTTCCTCCCACCTATATGTTATCTCCACAGATGCTACTTGAATTGTTCCCATGTTCCCCAAGCTGACAGGGCAGACCTTTGGGCTGGCTTAGTACATTTAAGATGTGAGGATCATTCGTTTGTCTTATCCAATACTTTATCTAAATCTTGGTACTGCAAAATTTCAGTTGACAGAGTTGTTCTTTTGATAAGCATTCATCCTCTGAAAAGCCTCTTCCAACTGTTCATTTAGATTTAAGATGCAAATGACAGAAAAGGAATATACTGTAAAGACATAGCCGCCCAAATGTCTATGGTCCTCTAACTCACATTCATATGAGGATAATTAGAACCAAGCTCCAATGGTGTCAGACATGCACTGTGGCACAAGCAGTGAGACTCTCTTTGTGGCAGATCATTAGTTCTTGCAAAGTGCCAGTGTTTGGGTTAAAGACCTATCCACTAATCCTTATCTGCCTTTTCTAGCTCAGAAGTTTTGATAGTGACATATTAATTTGACTAAGTTCATAATATATGTCTAAAGAGTCAACACTAGAAACATCCATTTATTCTTGTAATCAGTATAAAGAAAAATAAGTAAAAACAAAACAAACAAACAAACAAACAAAAACAACCAGTGACCATTGCAGGCAGGCCTTTCTTGAAGTGAATCTCTTTAAGGCACCTTTTCTTTCCCTTGTCTTTCCTTCTTCCTTACCCTATCCACATCAGCCTAAATCACTTGGAGTTCTTACCTGCCCTTGTTGCAGGAAAGCCATGTTAATAAATAAAATGCCTTCCTGAATTTTCCTTGATGATATATAGATATATATACAAATACATACATACACATACATATATTAGACACATAGCTCTGTACACTAAGATTTCTGTTTATGTCCAGATATCTTTATCTTTCTTTTCATACTTTTGATCTTAAAATAAGTCCTAAGAGTCCTGTGACATTGTTACTTACTTTAAATGGCTACAAATGGGTTTTTGAGGTAGATACATTGTAGCTTATTAATACTTGTGACTACTACTGAAAGATTCTTACATTGCTTTTACCCCCTGTCATACACAATGCTATCATGTGTAACCTATTGCAGGTTGCATAGCAACCACTCAGGAAAAAAAAAGCAATTACTTCAAAGTTCAAAGCTGGGAAACTACAGATAAGAAAGCTATCTAATATGTAAATGATCACACCGTCAGTCCAGTTTGACTCTAATATCATTTCTTCCATCAGACTAACATGACACTATTCTGAGTGGTTCTGTATTTTTGGATGTTTGGGGTTCTAATAGGAAATATGTGTGACTAGTGTCAGTACACCAAGTGCCTGTTATTGAGGATTAAATACAACTTCGATATTTAAGATAATAGTTTTATATTTCTTTTTTCTCTTTTTTTCTTTTTTTTCTTTTAAATTTATTGATATATTTTTTATTTATATTTCAAATGATTTCCCCTTTTCTGGACCCCCACTCCCCGAAAGTCCCATCAGCCCCCTTCCCTCCCCCTGTTTTCCCACCCACCCCTTCCCACTTCCCTGTTCTGGTTTTGCCCTATACTGCTTCGCTGAGTCTTTCCAGAACAAGGGGCCACTCCTCCGTTCTTCTTGTACCTCATTTGTTGTGTGGATTATGTTTTGGGTATTCCAGTTTTCTAGGTTAACACCCACTTATTAGTGAGTGCATACCATGATTCATCTTTTGAGTCTGGGTTACCTCACTTAGTATGATGTTCTCTAGCTCCATCCATTTGCCTAAGAATTTCATGAATTCATTGTTTCTAATGGCTGAATAGTACTCCATTGTGTAGATATACCACATTTTTTGTATCCACTCTTCTGTTGAGGGACATCTGGGTTCTTTCCAGCTTCTGGCAATTATAAATAGGGCTGCTATGAACATATTTGTTTATTAAAAATCTAGTAATTGTTTATTAAAAAATGTGAGTCTTTGATAAAGTACTGTTTCAAAGAGACAACTTACAAGATGAGATATTTCAAACTATCAGCTAATGAGCATTGAGATCCTGAGTTATGAACATATGTATCAGATTAAACAGCGCTAAATGAAACTGCTATGGACAAACAACACTTGGAAATCATAAACGTGAACCAGGTAGAGATGGACTGATATGATTACTGGGGAGAGAAATGCAAACAAGAGGCCATATTAATCTTTACTTTTCCCAGTCACTTTCCAGTTAACCACGGAGGGAAATGGAGGCCACCCAGAACGTGACTGTCTTGCTGGAATGAAGGCAGAAGTTGGATTTTCAAGGTTTCCTATTGTCTGGGGTCTAAAAGGCAATGTCCTATAAAAAACCTGGGATTAATTCATCTCACTTATTGACTATGACTTAAATTAACTATAGCAAAATGAATCCAAAGCTGAGTTAGCTATAGCACCTGGAAGATCATCAGAGTAGCTTTTGCAGCTGTGTTTGTAGGAAGGCAAGAATGGAATACGTACAGGTGCTCAGAAGACAAGAATGGAATACACACAGATGTTCAGTTAATGTTCAAAGGCTGTGAATGAAGAGCAAACTCTACAAACTCACCAAAAGGGACACCCTTCAGTAGGCTGAAAGAAACATCAAACTTAAGTGTATCAAGCCCAAGCACAGGATCAAACACTAATTAGAGGACAGTGGCCCACTGGCCCTGAGGATTTTCCAGTGGAAATTCAGCCCCTGTAGGAAGAGGGTGCTATCCACAGCCTCCATACTGTGTGTCTGTAGTATCACAGAGCCAATGACCATGAATAAGAGGTAAAGTACCAGGCAACCTACCACAAAGAAGGGACTCCTTAGGGGGCACGTAACATTAAAATAGAAGCTTGGAATACACAAGACACATTGCATATATCAAATGATGCACAAGAAGGAGGAAAAACAAAGTATGGATATTCTGGTCCTTCATAGAAGGGGGAACAAAATACTCCCTTCAATGAGGTGGAGATACAAAGACAAAGTGTGGAGCAGAATCTGAGGGAAAGACGATCCTGAGACTGCCCCACCCAGGAATCCATCCCATACACAGTTACAAACCCCAGACGCTATTATCGCTGCCGTACAAGTGCTTGCTGACTGGAGCCAGATAGAGTTGTCACCTGGGAGGCTCTGCTAGTGCATGACAAATACAGAGGGGGACACTCTCAGCCAGCCACTGAACTAAGCACAAGGTCTCCAATGGGGAAGCTAGAGAAAGGACCCAAGGAGCTGAAGGGGTTTGCAGCGCCACAGTAGGAACAATAATGTGAGCCACCCAGAGCTCCCAGGGACAAAACCATCAACCAAAGAGCACACATGGAGTTAGCCATGGCTCCAGACGCATACACAGCAGAGAATGGCCTTGTTAGAGACCAAAGGGAGGAAAGGCCCTTGGTCCTGGAAAGACTTGATGCCATAGTGTAGAGGAATACCAGGACAGGGAAGTGGGAGAGGGTTGATTGAGGAAGCAGAAATGGCTTATGGGATTTTGGGGGGAGGGGGGAAACCAGGAAAGGGGACAAAATTTGAAATGTAAATAAAGAATATATGTAAAAAAAAAATAGCTCCTCTCCTCTCCGTTGCCCTCCCCTTCCTCTTCTCCCCTCTACTCCCCCTTACACCTTCCCCTGTCCTCCAGGCCCTGCTCTTTCCTTCCTCTTTTCTGCTACATTCCCGACTGACTCCCTCCCTGCCTCTTACCGTCTCTCACACACACCCTTACTTTTTCCCCTCTCAGTGATGGGACATGCTGACAGCAAATTAGTAAGCACATAGAAGATGAACTATTTTGAGAACCAGGCACATCTATTTGACCTAATTTACAGAGTATTCCCTTTAAAGAATGGCTGGTTTGAATTTCTATATATCCTTCCCAAGTGTACATGGAACTTTCACAAAGACCTACTGTATTCTGGGCCAGAAAACAAATCTCAAGCATATATGAAAGGATTCAAAATCTACAAATCTATTATTTTGTCACAATAGAATTTAATCAGTAGTCAATAGCAGAACATATTTGAAAGGATCCACATATTTAGAAATGAAGCGACACTCTTGAGTATAAACTATAGCATAAAAGAGGAAAAAATTGAAAGGAATTTAGAAATTATTGTGTACTGAATGAAAGTAGAAATAGCCTTTCTGTCCCCAGCACTGAACACAAAAAGCTCTGAACAGGACAAATGTACAATCAGTGGTTTCTCTTCCACTCCTTAGGGAACTGAGTGTAATAATTGATTTCCATTCAGGGGGTACAGGCAAATCTCACAGCTGAAGGGCAGTCTTCCCACAGGGTTTCTGGAGCACTGGTTCTGGGAGGAGCACTCTTATGGCAAAAATACATGAATATTCAGTCCCCGTATAACAGTAATGCTGTACATTTCTCTAACAAATACATCCTCTCATGCACATTAAATCGCATCTAGGTCACCACGAACCTCACGTGCAATGTCAGTCCTATGTAAATGTTTGCCATACTTTTTTTGTTAAAGAATAATGGCATAAAAATCATCTGTACATGTAGAGATGCAGTTCTGCTTTTCAGCATTTCTCATCCTCGTTTAGTTGAATCTGCTGTGCAGATGCCAAGATACCATGGATATCCTTCAGATAAAAGACCCTATAATAATAATAAATGGAGGGAAATTCTGAGGAATCTCTGCCAGCTGAGTGTGGAAATAGCAAGAGCGTCGTGGAAGCAACTCCTTGCGGATTCATTCTTACAAGTGTACTGAAGGAGTTAACCTTTGGAAACCCAATGAGGTTCACACAGGAAAAAGTCAGTAAAGATTCCCATTACTCTGAATGGCATATTAGGCGATAAAGTATGGATTAGATATTGTCAATCCACACACTGGTATCTCCTCTTTGTTTTGCACTGAATGAGGAAATCACAAATCCAATCAGAAACTCAGAACCTTTGTTCCCCCCAGGATACCCTCCCAAATTCTCAAAACCACTGGCATCCACAATTGCCATGGAACATTCACAATGCACTAAAATTTTTCCCAAGTGGCTGTTGTATGACGGTCCACTTTTGATACTTCACTACCAGTAAGGGAGATTTTAAGAGAAAATCAATCCCATTGTTTAGGACTCCTCACATCATCCATCAGCAGAGCAGGACTTGAGCTGATTCAACCTTAATGAAATTTCTAGGTCTAATTCGCACAAAAGCAGCTCTCAATATGAAAAACTCTCTTGGCTAACAGTCTCTAACCTTTCCCATGTCAGTCTTCACTTAAAAAAATCATCCACCTTGCCACTCAGAGTATACTTTCATTTTCTCAATAAAACCCTTACCCTTTGATGTTCTTGTCTCCAAATTCTTTCACTAATGAGACAAAAGAAGGACTTCAGCTGCCCCTGTAAACATCTTCTACAGTCCCCTGAGTATGAAATACACGTGCAGAATACCCCTTTGCAAAGCCCTAGATTCTGGGGAAAATGACTTACTCTGAGCTTGGCCTTACCTTATCTGGAGAAAAGACGTTTTCTCGTCCTTCTCATTCCTTTTTGCCTGCCTTTCAATCTGGTGGAAAAGAGAAAGGAAGATCCAAATTTGGAATGATTTGGCAATACAACTGTGAAACAACTGCACATCTCAGGTATCAGATTCCCTGAAAAACATTGCAAGGTTGGTAAATGCTTCCCCATTGCTGGTGTTTATACACAACCCAAATGAGGTCCCATGCAGCAACCGTGGATTGCAGCAGAAAAGCATTGACAATGAGGACTGAGGGCCCTAAAGCCAGTAGGGCAGTAGAGGACTGTACAGGTTAGCTATGTACCACAGCACATAAATCAGCTTGGCTCCTCATTCTGAAGAAGTTAAATCTTTACTTAAAACTACTCCTCTCAATTTCCTTCACCTGATGCAACATGCCCAGCTTTCAACAACTACAGGACTTGCTGAAAGGTATGCTGAAGCAAAGACTTTAAACACCAATAGAAGGACTCAGACACTGAATTCCCAGTAAGTATTGCATACATTATGAATGTCAATGGGAAAATCAGGCAACATGGGAAAACAAGAATGTAGTCCGCAGAGACATAAAATTCTTTGAATTAAAAGAAAACATTACAAATAAAAATTTAAAACTTTATTACAAAAACGAAGAAAGGTTAGAAGGTTTCATGGAGAGACTGGATATAGCTGAAAAGAAACTTAAGAAATAGAAACATGAGTTAAAGAAAAGATTTCCCAGAGCAGAAATATGGTACCACTTCTGGGCATATAGCTAGAAGATGCTCTAACATGTAGTAAGGACACATGCTCCACTATGTTCATAGCAGCCTTATTTATAATAGCCAGAAGCTGGAAAGAACCCAGATATCCCTCAACAGATGAATGGATACAGAAAATGTGGTATATTTACACAATGGAGCACTACCCAGCTATTTAAAAAAATGAATTCATGAAATTCTTAGGCAAATGGATGTAGCTAGAAAATATCATCCTAAGTGAGGTAAACCAATCACAAAAGAATACATACTGTATGCACTTGCTGATAAGTGGATATTAGCCTGAAAGCTCGGAATACCCAAGATACAACTCACAGACCACATGAAGCTCAAGAAAGACCAGGGTGTGGATACTTTGATCTTTATTGGAAAGTGGATCAAAATAGCCATGGCTCACAGCCAACCAATAGAATGAACACAGGGTCCCCAATGGAGCAGCTAGAGAAAGGACCCAAGGAGCTGAAGAGGTTTGTAGCCCTCCAGGAGGAACAATAATATGTACCAACCAGTACCCCCAGAGCTTCAAGGGACTAAACCACCAACCAAAGAGTACATATGGAGGGACCCATAGCTCCAGCTACATATGTAGCAGAAGATGACCATTTCAGACATCAGTGAGAGGAGAGACCATTGGTACTGTGAAGGCTCAATTTCCCAGAATAGGGGAATGCGAATCAGGAAATTGGGGGGGGGGATGTGAGCATGGGGAGGGGAGATGGAATAGGCGATTTTTGGAGGGGTAACATGGAAAGTGGATACCATTTGAAATGTAAATAAAGCAAATATCTAATAAAAATGAAATAAAATAATAAAAAAAATATGGGAAGGGGGGGAAGCAGACAGGGAGGAGGGCAATGGGGAGGGAAGAGATGGACCAAGGTCTGTGTGGCAATTTATAAAGATGGGAGTGACAGAGGAAGGACAAAGGAAAGAACACAGCAGAAAAAAATATTTAAGACATAGTCACCAACAACTTTCCAAAATTAAGGAAATTTCCAGCTTCAAAAAACTCAGAGGACCACAACCAGAATAAAGACCCAAATCATAAAGCTGGATAAGCAAATTCCCAGTAGAAAATCAAAGATGCAAAGACTAAAGAAATCAATGAAGCTGTAGAGGTGAGTGGGGTGGGGTGAGGTCCTCTAAGCCTCATTGTCTTGTTTGAACTTGCTCCTTGATTCAGAGGAGACATACATGACCCTGAGGGCATCCTGCCTCCCCATGGAAAATTTCAGGGGCCCCAAAACTAACCAGCTTGGAACCCTGCCAGACCACCCATTCTAGCTGGATCTGCCTACCCCCATAGCTGGGTTTGACTGGGACATAACCTACAGAATAGGTCCACCTGAAACCCTGCAGAGTGGGGTCTACCTGAGATCCAGGCAACAGAGTAAAACACCCTGACTTCCATTGTCTGGTACAGAGCTCCACCCACCTTCCCAAGAAATCCTGCTGACATCAGTATCATCCAGCCAACACCAGGGAAAACCAGATGTTTAAAGGACAGTATAAGAACACAATCAACAGAGCCTCTTATGAGACAGCTATATCAGGCTTCTTCCAGCAAGCCTTTCTTAGCATCCACAATAGTGTTGGAGTTTGGTGACTGTATCTGGGATAAATCCCCAGGTGGGAAGGCTCTGGATGCCTTTCCTTCAGACTCTGCTCTGTACTTTGTCTCCATATTTGCTACCATGAGTATTTTGTTCCCCTTTCTAAGAAGGACCAAAGCAACCAAGCTTTGGTTTTCCTTCTTGAGCTTCGTGTGGTCTGTGAATTTTATCATGGGTATTTGGAGCTTTTGTGCTAATACCCACTTCTCAGTGAGTGTGTGTTCTTACAAATACAGAGTCGGATGCTCACAGCCAACCATTGCACTGAGTGTGGGATCCCCAGTGAAGGAGTTAGAATAAGGACTGAAGGAGCTGAAGGGGTTTGCAACCCCATAGGAAGAAGAACAATATCAACTGACCAGACCCCTGTCAGAGCTCCCAAGGACTAAGCCACCAACCAAGTAATACACATGGCTCTAGCTGCATATGAAGAGGATGGCCTTGTCAGGCATCAAGGGAAGGAGAGGTCCTTGGTTCTATGAAGGTTCTATAGATATGTCAGTGTAGGGGAATCAAGGGTGGGGAAGCAGGAATGGGTGAGTGGGTAGAGGAACACCCTCATAGAAGCAGGGGGACGGGGAATGGGATAGGGGATTTCCAGCAGCAGGGAAAACTGGGTAAGGGGATAACACTTGAAATATAATAAATTAAAAATAAATAAATAAATATTAAAAAATAATACAATCAACAAGACCCAGGGCAATATGGCACCACCAGAGCCCAGCCGTCCTGCTACAAAAAAAGAAACAAAAACAAAAACCAAAAAAACAAAAACAAAACAAAACAACAAAAAACCCACCCTGGATATTCTAATGAAACTGAAGCACAAGAAGAACATTTTAAATCCAATCTTACAAAGATGATAGAGGCCTTTAAAGAGGACATGAGTACACCCCTTAAGGAAATACAGGAAAATACATTCAAACAGCATTAATAGAAGAAGCAAATAAATATAAAGAAAGTCAGGAAAATACAGTCATACAGATGAAGGATATAAATAAAACTATCTAAGACTTGAAAAGGGAAATGGACACAATAAAGAAAATATAACCTGAGGCAATCCGGGAGATGAAAAACCATGGAAAGAGAACAGGAACTACAGATGCAAGCATTGCCAACAGAATATAGGAGATGGAAGAAAGAATCTCAAGTTTAAAAGATATGATAGAAGAAATCAATATATCATCAAATGCAAAATTTAAAAAGTTCATGACATGAAATAACAAGGAATATGGGACACTATGAAAAGACCAAAGCCAAGAATAATAGAAATAGAAGAGTCACAGTTCAAATGCCAAGAAAACATCTTCAACAAAACAACAGAAGAAAATATCCTTAGCCTAAAGAAAGAGATGCCTATAAAGGTTGAAGAAGCTTACAGAATACCAAACAGATTAGACCAGAAAAGAAAATACTCCTGCCACATAATAATCAAAACACTAAATATACAGAACAAAGAAAGAATTTTAAAAGCAGCGAGGGGGAAAGACCATGTACCAAATAAAGGCAGATCTATCAAAATTACATCTGATTTCTCATCTGAGACTCTAAAAACTAGAAGAGCCTGGGCAGAGGTCTTGAAGATTCTAAGAGACTACAGATGTCAGATCAGGCTACTATATCAAGCAAAACTTTCAATCACTATAGATGAAGAAACCAAGATATTCCATGACAAAACCAAATTCAATCAATACCTCTCCACTATCCCAGCCGTACAAAGCCTACTAGAAGGAAAACTTCAGCCCAATGTGGCTAACTGCACTCAAGAAAATATGAGAAATAAATGATTTTATACTATTAAAACCAAAAGAAATGTATGTGTGCTCATGTGCACATATACACTAAACCGCCAGCAATATCAAAATAACAGGAAGTAACAATCACTGATCATTAATATCTCTCAAAATCAATGGACTCAATTCCCCAGTAAAAAGACATAGGCTAACAGAATGTATGCAGAAACAGGACCCATCATTCTGCTGCAAACAAGAAACAGCAACAAAGACAGTCATTATCTCAGTATAAAGGTCTGGAACAAAGATTTTCCAAGAAAATGGGCCCCAGAAACAAGCTGGAGTCTAATATCTAATAAAATAGTCTTTAAACCAAAAGTAATCAAAAGAGACTGGAAAGAACAATTCATACTTATCAAAGGAAAAAAATCCAACAAGAAATAACCTGATTCTGAACATCTATGCCCCCAAAACAGGGGTACCCACAATTTTAAAAGAGAGATTACTAAAGCATAAATCTCACATTGAACCCCACACATTAATTATGTGAGACCTCAACACTCCATTCTCAACAATGAACAGGTCATCAAGACAGAAACTAATCAGAGAAATAATGAAACTAATGGAGGTTATGAGTCAAATGGACCTAACAAATATCTAGAGAACATTTCACCCAAATACAAAACAATACATTTTCTTCTCAGCATCTCATGGAAACTTCTCCAAAATTAACCACATAGTCAGTTACAAAGCAAATGTCGACAGTTACAAAAAGTTTGAAATAAACCATGCATCTTATCAGATCACCATGGATTAAAGCTGGACTTCAACAACAAAAGAAACAACAGAAAGCCCACATACAAATAGAAACTGAACAACTCTCTATTCAATGATCACTGGGTCAGGGAAGAATAAAGAAATTAAAAACTTTTCAGAAATCAATTAAAATTTATTTTATCAATAGCAAATCATAGAAATATAATGCTTGTGTGTATGTGTGTGTGTGTACATATGTGTGTGTGTGTATATGTATGTGGGGGAGTATGTGTGTCTATGTATGTATGTGTGGGGGGTATGTGTGTGTATATGCGTGTGTGTGTGTGTGTGTGTGTGTGTGTGTGTATCTGTGTGATTTCTTATCAGCAACCAGGCAACTAGGAAAAGAATGGAGCATATCTTTAAATGTTTAGAGGAAATTATAGTAACCTAGAAGTTTACATATAGAAACAGTGCCGCTTAAAATTCAAAGAATACAAAGGACAATAAATATGAACTTAATGGTGATGCATTTGTTCTGCAAGAGCCATTGAAATGGAAATATCTCAAACACAAACATATATAGAGAAGTGCTCTTCAGGAACAAGGAAAATGAAATAGGCTAGCAGTAAAGATTTACTTACAGAAAGAGCATCAGAGAAATAAATATGTGTAAACTAAAGTACCATAACATTTTACACCTTTAAGAGAGCAGTTAAAATAGTGATTTCTAACATGAATAAATGGAATGAATGGCAGAGATGTCACATGGGATAGGAGATAGGAATTAGGGATATTCTTTCATAAGGGTGATTCTGTATTACAAATAAAATGATACAGTGTTATTTAGAAGAGGCTTCATAGAGTAGCATAAATGGATAGTTTGAATTCTAAGATAAACATTTTGTTTTCTCAAATAGAGTATAATTAATAGACCAATGGAGAATAGAAAATAGAAAACCACATAAAAGATAATAAAATCAGAGAAGTCAGAACAAGAGGAAAAAAGCAAGAATGCACTGCAAGTCAGATGCAGTGGTTTGAATGTCAGCTGTCCCCCAGACTGCCCATGTGTGTATGGTTGGCTGCCAACTATGGGGTTTGGGGGAAGTTCTGATCACACAGGTGTTTACTTTCAATAGTAGTCCATTGAAGTGGAAACTTAAGCATTCTTCGGAAAGTCAGTTTTGTTAGGTGGTGTTTTGTTGGTGCAGACATGTGAAGGAGTGTGTTCCTAAAGCAGACATAGGTGAAAAGGTGTTTTGCTAAAGCAAACAGGTGAAGAAATGTTTCACTGAAGTAGACACAGGTAAAGGATGTTTTACTAAAGCAAGCATGTGAAAGGACATGTGATGAAAAATTCTTTGCTAAGGACATGCATGCATTGGTTTGCTTTACAGTTTGTTGTTGAGCTCCATTTGTGTGACTCCACAGATAGAAACACACCGAAAACCTCTGGTGGTTCTCTTGCAGTTTCTTGCCACATCTGTGTACTGGTGCCGATTGTCAGAGTGATGTCAGCCGATATAAACCCACATGCAGTTTTCCTAAGGCAGACTCACATGCCTAGTAAAGACATATGGTGAGGCAAGACCCACAGAGGACATATGATGTTTGGAAGGAGTAGAAATGGGACCCTAAAAACAGTGACAAATTCTTGGCTTGGCTTGCTTGCATAGCTAGCTTTGCAGTTCTTCTTGGTCTTGCATCCTCGCTGATCTTTGCTTAACTAAGAGAAGCATAGCAAAGAACTTCTGGTGTCCCTGCTGATTCTAATCCCTCCTGATGACTGGCTGATTTGGTTGAAGCCTGGCTGCCTCTGCTAGGTCACACCACTGCTGCTGATTCGTGTTTGCTATCCCAGACACTACCAAACTGGACTGCTGGTATATCTGTGATGTATTCGCAAGTGGATGGAGTTACCTCTGATGATTGCTGTGAACTGAACTGCTGATTTGCTGACAACACAGATGGGATTTGTGCCAAAGAACAATTTCTAAACAGGCCCACTTCTCCTGTATCCTATTAACCTTTCTTTTCCACTACCTCTAGGAGATGGTGTGGTAGAAGGGAGGTTAAAGTGTTTAAAAACCGCTATTAAAATTAGGGTTTCAGGATCAAGGGCCTCTCCTTCCTTCTTCTTGGGCATCATTTGATATGTGAATTGTTTCATGGGTATTCCAAGCTTCTGGGCTAATACCAGCTTATCACTGAGTACATACCATGTGTGTTCTTTTGTGATTGGGTCACCTCACTCAGAATAACATTCTCCATTTCCACCCACTTGCCTAAGAATGTACAACATTTTCTGTATCCATTCTTCCGTTGAGGAACATCTGGGTTCTTTCCAGCTTCTGGCTATTATAAATAGGGCTGCTATGAACATAGTGAAGCTTTCATCCTTATTGCATGCTGGGGAATCCTCTGGGTATATGCCCAGGAGTGGTATAGCAGGGTCCTCCAGCAGTGTAGGGGAATACCAGCACAGGGAAGCAGGGAGGGGTTGATTGGGGAACAGGGGGAGGGAAGAGGGCTTATGGGACTTTAGGGAAGGGGGGACCCAGGAAAGGGGAAATCATTTGAAATGTAAATAAAGAATATATCTAATAAAATAAAAGTTTATTCCTAAGTATTTTATTTAAAAAAAATAGGGTTGAGGAAAAAGCGTCCACTGAACTTGTAAGATGATGGCTTCATTGGGAGGTGTTGCGAGCTGGAGATCTGAGCCTGGTTGGAGCGAGTGGTCACTGGGGCGTGCCTTTAAGGTGCATCTTGTCCAGCTCGTTCTAGCGTTCTCTGCTTCTACCGCACGGTGAGAGGAGCAGCCTTCTTCTGCCTTGCCAGGTCATCATGACGCTTCCACCTTGCCACAGACCTAAAAGCTACAGTATTAGGTAACTGTGGCTGGGCATTTTTGGAATCTTGAGAAGAACTACACCTTTCCTCTATTTAAATGACTTCCCTTCAGTATTCTGTCACAGCAATGGACAGATGAATTAGTACTCCACATATCCATTATTATAGCATATTTCAGAGGTCTACATAACAACATGTAAAAGACAGAAATTATTAAAGTGAGTGAAAATAAAACCTGACTCTATACTTTGCCTAAAATAAGCTCACTTTTAGTATGGTGATACAGAGAGATTACAGTAAGGCAGTGGGTACACACATAGTAGGGACATATCAATCAAAAGAAAGCTAGAAGGGTTGTATTTAGTTCATCCTAGATCACAGCTGTCAGAACATGGATGGTTGGATAAGTCTATAATATGTAAATTGCATCAAAATACTTGTCTGTAACATGCACCAGAGAAAAGGGGATTAGTGAGCACAGGAAGGAGAGAAGATACGGGGGCAATTACAGGGAAGGGAATTGTTTTCCAAAGGCCATCAGTAAACAACTGGAATGTGAAACAGGACAGAAAACACATGACAACAGGAGTTGTCAGGGCAATTGAAAGTCAACCAATACTCAGGTATGAATCTAGACAGTACAGAGTGTCTGCAAGAGGAAAGGTTACAGACCATATAAACAAAAGGAGCAGTACCATATGCTCATCAGATGGGAGGCTCAAGCGCCTTTGCTGTTTTGAAGCTCTGTTTTAAATCGTGTGTTGCTGCCCATTCTGATGTAGTCCCATGTACCTGTAGAAGAAGTCTGGCCGGGCTGGGGAGTCCTTGGTCCCGTCTGGGGGCTGGAGGTGCTGAGAGTCCTGTTCCATTGCTCCAACACAGCAAGTTTAGATAAGAGGAGACAGTCACGATTTTAAAGTTTTATTATGGAACAGTAGGGGGAAGGAAAAGAGATAGAAAAGTAAAGAATGAAGAGATAGAGTGGTTAGAGCTGGCCATGGCCACATGGTAAGAGAATGGAGAGAGAGGAGGAGTGGGGAGGGCAAGAGACAAGGGAGAGAGTGTGGGCAAGAGAGAGGGTAAGAGAGTGAGGAGGAGGCCAAACATCCACTTGTATAGTGGGCCTGACTACCTATAGGGGTGGAGGGGGTGGAGATCACCAGAGTGCCAGGGGCTTGGGGTATGGCCCTACATGACTGCTGGTCACAGAATTATGGAGTTGAGGGCCTTGTGGTGTTAGCCTGGAGTCTGGGAGCATGGGCAAACAGCCTTCTGTCCCTCGTGGATTAAATCCACTGGGTCACCAGGGTTCAAACCTAGCTCAACAAGAGCATAGACTGTCTTTTACAGTCCAACAGTGTGTGTTTGCAATTATTACGTGTTCCTGGCAGATGGAGCCTGTGTGAGTACATGCTGTGTCTGTCTCTCATGTACTGACTTTTAGAATGCTGACCTGTCTAATACTCATGGGGCTTTTGGATTTCACTCTCCTCTTTCTTTATACTTCCCTTCCATGTGTGTTTTCCACATGGCCCTATGTCACAATTAGTATTTTAAATTGATTTCAATCTCACTTGAATTAATACAAAATCAACCTCATTTGTCACATAAAATCTCGACCCACTACATCTTCTCTACCACTATGTACCCACAAACTATATCATTCTACTCTGCAATAACTGCTCTAATGTGTTTGCTTCATTCATGTGACATTTAGCTGACATGTCAAAAGGCATGCAACCTTGAAACCCAAAAAAGTTGATACCAAGTTTATGTTTGTCTGTACTATCTCTGCCCATGCGCTATGTCTGCTATTTTTCTGATTTCATTTTTACCATTGTGTTTGCATATGGGCTCAGCTTCCTACCTAGGGTCCTTTCACCATGCTTCAAACATTCTCCACCTGTGCTTGTGACAGATTGCTAAAAGTGATGGATTCCATTAGGTTTGATCTGTTGGGAAATTTATTAATGTCTTCTTTTTTGAAAAAAAAAACCTTTTTAATAAAAGATTTTTCATTAATTTTGAATGATGCTGAGAGTTTGGGGACCAAAAATGTTTTTTGAAATTGAACTTTCTCATTGTCTTTCTGTCTCTCTAGTTTCATGTCTTGTCCCAAGACCTTGAAAACAGTGACCTTGAAGGCTTTTTCTTGATTTTCATCAGATTTGAAGTCCATCTGACTGGACATCTTATAAATGGCCTTTCTGACAGGCTCAATAGCAAGATCATCTTCAGCAGAACATTCATGGATGGAGTTTTCATTTGGGGACAGATGTGTTAAGATTCAGGTTTTCAATAAGTTGATTGACAGATGCTGTTGGTGCTGAGCCTTCCTCTCTTGGTCTGTGACTTCAAGAGCAACGGTTCAGTTGTTTTCTTCTTGTGCTTTCCAGGTGCTGCTTTAAGAGGCTCATCTTTCTCTTCTTCATCTGTCCCTCTTTATCTTCCTCCTTGGCCATGCTCTTGGCTTTTACAACAGTGACTTTTGCAAGAGCTTTCTTTCCTTTGGACACTGTGGTCTCCATGGTGTCTTTTTTGGCATCCTCTTCATCTTATCATATGCATCATCATCATCACCATCATTCCTACTACCATCACCATCCTTGTCTTTGTATTCACCCTTTGTCTCTTCACTGTCAAATGCACCCTCTCCTTCCTCCTCAGCACTTTTGGCATTCTTGCCATACTTTGGACTCTTGGCTATGATGTCACCTAGGGTTATTGCCAATCCTTTTACTGGCAGTTTCCCCTTCTTGCCAAGTGTTGTGACTGTGTCCTTTGTAATTCTCTTTTTAGTTGGAATGGCTGCTACCTTTTTGCCCGAGTGACAGATTCCTTCTTAGCTGATGGGACAACTCAATTTTTGTTTGTTTGTTTTCTTTGTTTGTCATTTGTTTGGTTTTTTGGAAACAACCACCTTGTTTAGTGGGGTTATGTTGATCTTCTTGCCTTTGTTCAAAAGACACTCTCCTCTCCACCACTGTCCTCTTCTCCACCTTCTGATATTTCTTCATCTTCACTGCATTTTTCTACCTCCTTGGTAGGAGAGCCTAATGCTTTAGAGTTCTTTGATTTTTACTGGCTCTTGTGAACTTCAAAATGATTGGCAATTCATGATAATGGAGTATATGGTAAATACATACTATAAATGAAGCTAGAAACACACACAAAAAAAACATTGATCACAGCTGCAGGGTCATCTTTGGACTTACTTTCTCGCTATCGTCTTCAGAGATGCCAATTACACACAAGCTGGTGCCCTCCAGTGTGCACCCACTCGTTCCTTGGACTCTTTATTTGTTTATTTGTTTGCTTTGTTTTCTGTTCTCAGACTTGAGTAATTGGACAGTTCGACTTACTAAACTTAGTAAGTCTAGTTAAAAACTAGTTCTTTCCTGCACCTACTTAAATCTGCTGCATGATATGATTGTATACATAAGTGACCCCCACAAATTCTACCAGAGAACTTCTCCAGCTGATAAACAACTTCAGCAAAGCAGCCAGATATAAAAATAACTCAAATAAATCAATAGTCTTCCTTTATACAAATGATAAACAGTCTGAGAAAGAAATTAGGAAAACGACTCCCTTCACAATAACCACAAATACTATAAAATGTCTTGGGGTAACTCTAACTAAACAAGTGAAAGATCTGTATGACAATATCTTCAAGTTTCTCAAGAATGAAATTAAAGACGATCTCAGAAAATGGAAAGATCTTCCATGCTCATGGATTGGCAGAATTAACTTAGTAAAAATGGCCATCCTACCAAAGGCAATCTATGCATTCAATGCAATCCCCATCAAAATCCCAACACAATTCTTCAAAGCCATGGAAAGAGCAATTCTCAACTTCATCTGGAAAGGAAAAAAACAAGAATAGCAAAAACAATTCTGAACAATGAAAGAACTTCAGGGGATCACCATCCCTGACCTCAAGCTTTACTACAGAGCAATAGTGATAAAAACTGCATGGTATTGGTACAGAGACAGACATGTCAATCAATTGAATAGAATTGAAGACCCAGAAATAAAACAACACACACTTATGATCTTTGTCAAAGATGCCAAAAATATACATTGGAAAATAGAAAGCATATTCAACAAATGGTGCTGGTCTAACTGACTGTTCGTAGAAAAATGAAAATCTACCCATATTTGTCACCTTGCACAAAGCTCAAGTCCAAGTGGATTAAGGACCTCAACATAAATCCATATACATTGAATCTAATAGAAGAGAAAGTGGGAAAGAGCTTTAAACTCATTTGCATGGGGGGCAGTTTTCCTAAACAGAACTCCAATGGCTCATGATCTAAGATCAAGAATTGATAAATGGGACCTCATGAAACTGGAAAGCTTCTGTAAGGCAAAGGACAGTCAATAAGAGAAATCGGCAACCTACAGATTGGGAAAAAAAATCTTCACTAACCCTACATCTGATAGAAGGCTAATATCCAAAATATATAAGGAACTCAAGAAACTAATCACCAAAAAAACCAAACAACCCAATAAAAAAATGGGATATAGACCTAAAGCAAGATTTCACAACTGAGGAATCTCGAATGGCTGAGAAGCATCTAAAGAAATCTCCAGTCTTTAGTGATCAGAGAAATGCAAATCAAAATGACCCTGAGATTCTACCTTACACCAATTAGAATGGCTAAGATCAAAATCACAGGTGAAAGCACGTGTTGGAGAGGATGTGAAGAAAGAGGAATACTTCTCCATTGCTGGTGAGATTGCAAACTGGTACAACCACTCTGGAAATCATTCTGGAGGTTCCTCAGAAAATTGGAAATAGATCTATCTGAAGACCCAGCTATACCACTCTTGGGAATATATCCAAAAGATGACGCACCAAGCCACAGGGGCACGTGTTCTACTATGTTCATAAAATAATAAAATTTTAAGGGCTTTTGACTATTCAAGATTCCTCTGTTCAAAATTTTGTTAAGCTCTTTACTCCATTTTAAAATTCAGTTATTTGGCTTGTTGTGTCTATTTTCTTGAGTTCTTTATATATTTTGGATATTAGTCCTCTGTCTGATAGAGGGTCACAGTCTCTTCCCATTCTGTAGGCTATTTTTTTTTCCTATTGATGATGTTCTTAGTCTTACAAAAGCTTTTGAGTTTCATGATACCTCATTTATTAATCATTGATCTTAGTGCCTGAGCTATTGGTGTTCTGTTTAGGAATGTGTTTTCCCAATTTCTTTTCTACTACTTTTAATATATTAGGTTTTATGTTGAGGTCTTTGTTCCCCTTGGACTTGAGGTTTGTGCAGGGTGAAAGATATGGTCTATTTGCATTCTTGTACAAGAATATATCCAGATAGACCAGCACCATTTTTGAAGATGCTTTCTTTTTTCCACTGTATGGTTTTAACTTCTTTGTCAAATGTCAAGTGCTATTTAAATATGTAGGTTTATTTCCAGGTCTTCAAGTCTACTTCATTGATCCACCTGTCTGTATCTAGACCAATACCATGCAGTTTTTATTATTATTGTTCTATAGTACTGCTTGAAATCAGGGGTTGTGATACCTTCAGTAGTTCTTTTATTATACAGGATTGTTTTAGCTATCCTGGGTTTTTTGTCTTTTTCCATATGAAATTGATAATTGCTTTTTAAGGTCTATAAAGAATTGTGTTGGAATTTGGATGGGCATTGCATTAAATCTGTAGATTGATTTTGGTAAGATGGCCATTTTACTATATCAATCCTACCTATAAATGACCATAGGAGATCTTCAGCAAAATGCAAATCAAAGTGACACTGAGATTCCATCTTACAGCCATCAGAATGACTATGATCAAATACTCAAGTAACAGCACATGCTGGTGAGGATTTGGAGCATGGGGAACACTCCTCCATTGCTGGTGGGAGTGCAAACTTATACAACCACTTTGGAAATCAGTTTGGCAGTTTCTCAGAAAATTGGAATAGTTCTACCTCAATACCCAGCTATACTACTCCTGGTCACCCAAAAGATGCTCTACTATACTCCAGTGACACTTACTCAAATATATTCATAGCAATTTTATTCATAATAACAAGAAACTGAAAACAACCTAGATGTCCCTCAACTGAAGAATGAGTAAAGAAAACGTGGTACATCTACACAAGGAAATACTATTCAGCTATTAAAAACAAAGATATCATGAAATTTGCAGGCAAATGGATGGAACCTGAGAATATCAAGGGCTGTGTTGTCTGAGTACAGTAATGGACCCAGAAAGACATGTATGGTATGAACTCACTTATAATTGGCCATCAGCTGTAAAGGGCAGGAGAGTCATGCTACAATCTACAGACCTAAAGAAACTGGGTAATAAGGATGGAACAAGAGAGGATGTATAAATTTCACTCAGAACAGGAAACAAAATAGTTGTCAGAAATGGATGGAGAGAGAGAACTAGGGGGAGATAGGGTGAGGAGGTTTTGGGATTGTGGTAAGATGTGGGAGATGGGGCAGGAGAGGGCTGGGAGAATGGAAATCTGTGGTGTTGGGCACCTGTGGGACTAGTAGGAGACTTGGAATGGGGGAGGCCCTAAGGAGTCTATATAGATGCCTTTACCTGAGATTCCTACCAGCAGAGGACATAGAGTCTGAAGTGGACACCTCCTATAGGAAGGTAGAACTTCCAGTGGAAAAAGTGAGACATCAACCCACTCACTAAACCTTCAACCCAAAAATTTGTCTTGCCTACAAGTTGTACAGGGATAGAGATGGTTTACAGACTTAGGCAACAGCCAACCAGTGACTATCCCAAATTGAGACCCATTCCATGGGAGATAGCCAACCCCTGACACTATTGATAGCCTGCTATGCTTACAGATAGGAAACTAGCATAATTGTCCCCTGAGAGACTTCATCCAGCAACAGATGAAAACAGAGACTCACAGCCAAACATCAGGCCGAGATTGAGGAGTCTGTTGCAAGAGTCAGGGATAGAATCAAGTGAGCTGGAGTGGTCAAGGACAACACAAGAAGACCTACAGTACAAAGAGCACAAAGGGGCTGGACCGAGGCTCCACCAGTATTTGTGGCAGATGTGTAGCTTGGTCTTCATGTAGGTCCCCTAACAATTGTCTGTGACTCTGTTGCCTGCCATTGGATCCTCTTCCCAGACCTGGACTGCTCAGTTGACCTTCAGTGGGAGAGGAGATGCTTAGTCCTGCTGAAACTAGATGTTCCAGGGTGAGGAGGTACCCAGGCAGGCTTCCTCTTTTCTGAGGGGAAGGAGTAACTGGGGAGTAATTTGGAAGGGCAAGACTAGGAGGAGAGAAGGGAGAGGCTGCAATTGGGATGCAATGTGAATAAAAAATAAATTATGTAAAAAAATAATACATTTTTATTTTAGATTTTGTACTTTTGAACTCCATAGTTTCTATTTGGTTTATTTTAATATTTTCTAGCTTTTTCCTATCATCTGTATTTAACGAGATATTTCTTCCAGGTTTCTTAAGTTTTACCTGTGTTTTTCTTAATCTCTTTGAGGGTGTTTAGGATGGTAGACTTAATGTCTTCATTCAGAAGAGACCTATCTGTCCATGAACAGGACTGTTTTTCTGTTTAGATGAGCTACCTTCCATTTATTTGCATGTCTTCCCCTGTGGCATGTAAAATGGAAATATAAGCCTTTTGGTTTTTTTGTATTATAATGCAGAAACTCTGGGAATCAGACCACCCTCCCTTCCTGGGAGTTATTCTTGCTGCTTATTGTAGACTGTAATTGTCTTTTCAGGTCATTGCGAAACTTTTTCTTTCTAAGACGGAGCCTCTGTTTTGTTAGCTTAGTAGTAAGCTAGGGGTTTGAGAGAGATTGTCTTATAAACCCAGATTCCAAACTATAAACCAATAATTAACACTGTCTTGGTGATTAGATAAGCCCGGGGTTAGGTCATCCCTCCACATTGCTTCATAAGACCATTTATAAAACATTTATAAGAGCTTTATCATTTTCCCAAGAAGGCATAAAGAATTGTCTATTTGCTCCAGACACAGAATAAACCAACAAACCACAAAAAGGATAGTTCAAGGCTTTATAGGTAGTACAGTCCCAAGAAATTCTCTAGGTAATTTGCAAGCAGGTGAATGGTGGAAATGTCCCAACCACTATGTGGACAAATCTAGGGTGTGTATGTGTGTGTGGGTGGTTACTGAAATGTCCTCTCAGCAATATCCAGATTCCCAAGCCTGGCCAGTCAATTGTTTGTCTTTTCAGTAACCCTAGGGAGGGGTTAGGTCCCACGAAATCTTATGACACTTCAGAGGCCCATAATTCCCATGAGCTGCCACTCTCCCCACACTAAGGAATGTTAATCAGCCCTCTTATGTGGGTCTCATCAGGATGATTGTAAGTCCTCTCATCTAGCAAGGCAATGGCCATGCTCAACCCAGATCAAACACTTACATAACAAACCTCTACTTTCTTTGGCTTTGACATTCTTTGCATCCCATGTCCAAGATGATCCTTGAACCTGGGAGAAGTGATGTAGGTTTATGATTATTCTCTGTCATTTAGAGCTAAGGTTTAAGCTACTGTGACACAGCAACAGCATGGGCCATAGCAAAAGACTACCAACAGTTTGAGTAATTACAAGTCTCCATCATAACTGCTCCTACTGTAAAGTAAGTTTCCTTCAACATCATGTTCCAGAGATGGCTGCAACACCCCACAGGGACTCCAGTTACCCTAATATGTAGTCAACTTCCATCACCATACACAGATGCAACTGTGGTGACTCTCTACCACATGACTCTCCTATATTGATCCTGTCATTCAAGTTTCTGGATTTAAAGCCTTCCAAAGCTCACAGGTACAGTGCTTGGCTTTCTGTCATTTTTTTTCCTGCTAGGAACCCTGGTACAACATACTTTTCCTGTACTTGTTTTAGACGACTCAGATGTGCTTTCCCTTCCTATGCATTAAAGGAGGGACCTAAGAGGCACCTCTATTTTTTTCCTTCATTCCTTTCTTCCTTGGCTCCTTGACTCCATGTTTTGAATACTGGAATTGGCTCTTTAACAAAGATCTAATCTGTACTCTCTTTCCCTCATAGCAAGCCAATACCTTCATCTCCTCTCTCTTATCCGACCTACTGAATCACAATGCTAACATGGAGAATACCATCTGTTTGTCTTTTTCCTGCTGTAATTTTTTTTTTGTAAGTGGGCAAATTCCCTCTGGGCAGAAAGCTAAGCTTCCACTGCATATCTTATCATCTACAGAAGGGGCAATAAGCAGCTGCCACTACAGCTAAGAGGTACAACATCCCACATATATAAGGGAGAGGGCCACACTGAGACCCTCACCAAATGCATGTGATATTTTCTGGGAAGATGTAAAGAAAGGCTTATTCACCCCAGCTGGAAAAGGCACCAACAAACCAAAGAAGCCATTCTGTTCAGATCCAGCATGGGGAATTGCTTGTTTGGGTAACTGACAAGATGTTGATGACTCAAAGGCTACCAAGGAGTACAGGAAGCTCTAAAATACAAAGCACCTCCTTGGCTTACTTGTCTTTTATATATCTCAAAGAAGGGGTTTCACAAGGATTCGACAACACTTGTGACATTTGGAAATCTCTTGAGATTTGTAAGTTCACCTGTCCTGTGACCCTTCCCTTCCCCTCTCTAGGTGAATGTTAAAGAGTTCAGTATTGTGAGGTGACCGTTCAGCTTGTTGAATCTGCTTTGATTCAAGAAACGATGAGTAATGGTCTATGCAGAGGAAACACCTGTACTATAGATTTAATTTCTGCTTGCAGGGAACCTGTAAATAAACTGTAGTCACAAGCTTAGAGTCTCTTCTGGTATTCTCTAAGCAAAGATCCACTGTGGCATAAGGGTGGCTTTCTACCTATTTCTCTACATTTGTGTAGCCCTCCCTGACCCCAGGGATCCTCCAATGGGTATCGATCCACAAGGACAAATGGAGCAGAGAGGAAGATGGATGGGGGGGGGGGGCAGGGCTGGGAAGAACTGGGGTGTTCAGAAGCCCTGTGAGTATATAAGGTAATGATGGCATGTGGGGGGCCAACTTAATGGAGACAGATCATTTTACTTGGGGTAAAATTCAAGAGTTAGATAGTTTTGGGGAAGAGAATAGGAATACCAGGGTGGACAAAGGTCATTGGCTGAAAACTAAGATACCTAGATGCCTCATTAGCATAGGGATGCATTCCAGGAATAGTAGGGGCTGGCTGAACCAATTCTTATCAGAAGAAAGGAAGTTAAACCTGAAATCTTAATAAGGCTACAGGCCATTTCCCAGATAGAAGTGTGTATGTGTGTGTGTGTGTGTGTGTGTGTGTGTGTGTGGGTGTTAATGCCAGAGAAAAGGGAACCCTGCTAGTAAAGGGAGTCCTCCACTTTGCACCAAGCCCAAAAGGCTTTTCTGACATTGGTAGACTTTGACCTTAATTAGCAGGATTTTCGCACAATTTGTGACTACCAGTGAAGTCACAGAATTCCTGAAGATTCAACAATTGAGTCTTTAGAATTGTTATTGACTGCTATAATTTCATGAACTTCAAGACAGTACTAACTCATTAGTAAGAAAATATGAAAAACAAGAGGTAAAAATATCAAACAACTTGAGGGGAATATTCATTTAAGATTTGTGAATAAAATGTTCAGGACCTTATTTTTCATGATTACGCAAACTTCCAAATAACCAAAATATCTTTCTGGGGCGAAATGGATGTCATTGTATCGCAATTAAAACTAATATAGTATTGATACATATAACCATATAAATGAATGCAGCACATGATCAGAGTTTGTCAAAGTCTGAATTGCTGACTTTGGGTGGGGTGATAATATTGTGGGGCTCCTGTGCACTGTGGTCTCTTGGCACATTCCTGACTTTTGTCCACTAGATGGCGATAACACATTTTTATCCAGAGGCCGACCAACCTAAACCCTCTCCATCTGTCCAAAGTTCCTGGTTAAGTACCACTGTACTAAGTACAAGAGCCTGATCTCAGAAAGGTTATGCAATGTGTCATTTCTTTATATGGCATTCTGTAAATTTTAACAGAACAGAAAATATGCAGTAGTTGTCAGGGGTGGGAGAAGGAGGAACATCTGATTACAAGAGTACAAAACAAAAAAAATGTGTTGGAATATTGATATTGATCCTTGCTGTTGTGAATACAGACTGATACATATGTATAGAAATACATACACTCTCAGGTAACTATAACACAGAATAAAAACAAAAGAAATAAAAGCTAACAAACAGTCGCAATTACCCTCAGTAGATTTGAGGGGGACATATTAATAAATAGAAAGGAATCTCTTGATTTGCAACTGAGGGGGTGAACGTGGCAGATAGTGACAAGCAAGGTTGAATCAGCTCTGAAGGCCATGTACTGAATTTGAGTGATGGAGAATGTTGATCTTTTAGAAGTGGCTGATGTTTGTTTTAGGATAAGGAGAGACACAAAGTAGTGGTCCTAACAGCTTTGGACAGAATGGAGCTGGAGTATTTGAGCACCCTCTTCTACAAACATTGCAGAGTATGAAGTTGCTTGTGATGTCTCTTCCTTCTCCTCTTCCTCTGCCTCCTCCTCCTCTTCTTCTTCTTCTTCTTCTTCTTCTTCTTCTTCTTCTTCTTCTTCTTCTTCTTCTTCTTCTTCTTCTTCTTCTTCTTCTTCTTCTCCTCCTCCTCCTCCTCCTCCTCCTCCTCCTCCTCCTCCTCCTGCTGCTCCTCCTCCTCCTCCTTCTCCTTCTCCTCCTTCTCCTCCTTCTTCTTCCTTCTTCCTCCTCCTCCTCCTCCTCCTCCTCCTCCTCCTCCTCCTCCTCCTCCTCCTCCTCCTCCTCCTCCTCCTCCTTCTTCTTCTTCTTCTTCTTCTTCTTCTTCTTCTTCTTCTTCTTCTTCTTCTTCTTCTTCTTCTTCTTCCTCTTCTTCTTCTTCCCTCCTGCTTGTGGATCAGATGTAAGCTCTCAGCTGCTGCTCTAGTGCTATGCCCACATGTCTGCCAACCTGTTCCCTGACATTATGGTCAGGACTCACCCTCTGAAACTGTAAGGAAACCCCCAATTAAATGGTTTCTTTTGTAGATTTCTTGTTCACGATCTCTTCACAGTAATAGAACAGTAATTAAGACACTGGGTTGTTTCATTTTCTTAATTTCTTTGATACATGAGTTTCAAGCCAGCCACTGTCCTTGATTAGAGGAACTGTAAATCACAACGGCTATTCAAAGTCTAGTGTCCAGAACGTGTGTTCCTAACTACCTAGTCCTGACCCAACCATAAACACCCCCTGTGTTCATCCCTGAGAGCTGTAACTCATGAAACGTCCTTGCTATTTTTCCCTTGCCTTATATTTGCAGATTTTCAAATGGCAAATACACTTGTTTTTTTGAAAGCATGATCATTCAAATGCTAGATAGTTAGAATAGTACCCAACATATGATAAACAGAGTGGTATTTATTTTTAATGCCAAACAAAATGTTCTTTTGATTTTGTATGACTTTGCATACACAGCCTTTACCTGTTGCCTGACTAGCACACCATCAGATTTTCTAGCTAGAGTTTCTTGTTGCCACATTGCACGCCAGTGGCCATGGTCTGCTTGAGATTTGAGTTGCCCACTTTCTGAATGTGCCATTGAGATCATGTGCAGTAGTCCCCTAACTAGCATAGAGCGAACCACATGTGGATGAACTCTATCCTTGGACATCTTGATCAGTAAGTTCTCGAAGAGGCTGATGATATTGCATCTTTATGTTTCCAGATGATACTGACACTGTGAGTTCTAGTTTCACTTCTGTTGCTATGATCAAACATTCTAAGAAAGAAAGACAAAAACAACCAACAACAAAACCTGAAGAAGGAATTTTTTTTTTGATAGTAATTCCTGGTTACAGTCAGTGCAGGGACATCACAAAGGGAGAAGCTTGAGATAGCTGGTCATAAGCCCTAGAAACTAACCAACTACTCTCATGTTGGTAAATGGACATAAAACTGACCTGGCTTCTAATAGCTTACTTAACATTGTATACTCTCGGATGAATGCATTGCACATCCCTCATAGAGAAGCTTCTAATTGCAGTAGGTTATGATTAACATACAACTAGTCAAGATTAAAAAGAGAGAGAGAGAGGGAGAATGCACAGTATTTTATCCTATAGAGAAGTATATGCCAACAATGCCCCTCCCTTACCAAGGCTCAGACATCATGGAAAGGAGACAGAAAGAGCTGGAGGTGGTAGGAGAGTACAAAGGAACAGTTTCTTCAGGACTAACAGATGTAGCAGGAAGGCTACACATATGAACTCACAGTGGTAGCACAGGCATGTACAAAATTTGTGTAAGCCCAAGACAGACCAAGTCCCAGCGTGGAGGGAGGAACTGAGCATAGTCTCCCGTTTCCTAAGCGCTGAAGCAGTCATTAGATTCTGGGAGAGTTGGACACAGATCCTTCTTCTAAGTCTGTAGCCCCTGATAAATTGACAACTTTAGAAGAAAATACCATATCTAGAAATATATCAGCACCACAAAACTGGTCTTGAATGATTTTTTATTAGATATTTGCTTTGTTTACATTTCAAATATTATCCCCTTTCCTCATTACCCCTCCTAAAACCTCCTATCCCATCACCTCTCCCCCTGCTTACCAACCTCTCCTCCTACTTTCCTTACCTGGTATTGAATGATTTTTTTAATGACACAAACTTGGAAGAGACAAGGATGGCAGCTGAATTGGAGATAAGCTGAAAGAGAGGATAAATTTGACCAAAATACATTATAGGAAACTCCCAAGGAATGACTAAAAAGAACCAAAAACCACAAAAATAAAGTTAAATGGAAAAATACAAAGCAATGGGAACATTTTTGAGAGCTTACTGGGAGACCATGCATGGGGGTTTCTTGAGTCATACCAGCTGTGGGAGGAAATTGGGAGATGGGTAACAATCGTTGGAACAAAGAATTTGAAGACATTCAATGGTGTGTTGGCAGTCAAAGGGTCAGAATCTGATACAAAAAGTGATGCTGTAATCAGTTGTTTGCCACTCTAGGAGGAATGAATGCTGGTAGAGGTAGATAGTCATCAAGGAGATCAGGCAGGTTAGTAACAATGGTTTCTCCATTCTGGCTTTATAAAGCTCTCCTCTGCTTCCAACCGATGAAGTGCTACAGTAAAGGCTGACTCAGCAGTTATTTCTGATCATGTAACTATTATTTCCTATCTCTTGATTCATAGACATTTCTGATCATACAAATATATGATTATGCCAGGGTATTATTTATTATAAATACCAGGGCATTTTCAACCTTCCCTTTAAAACTTGATAGAATCAGTTATGAGAAAAACTCTTTGGGAGACTACAGATTTTAGAAACTGAAATTTGAGTTCCCAGGCCTTTGAGACTGAGGTCTAGGTTATAGAATGTGCCAAGGTAGCTGAGTCTTCAGGGATGGGAGGGGAAGCTGGAGACAGCTTGGCAGCTGGCCTGCAGACTGATGATGTTCCAACCCTGCCTTATGCTTCTGTGAAAATGAAACCCTGTTCACAAATAGAAAGAAGATACAGACACAAACAATGATAAGCATCATAATTGATGTTTACAGGTAATTGATACGGGGACTCAGACTGGAAGCTCAGCTGTTTCTGAGTGTCTGCAAAGACTGTGTAGACATGCAGACATTTGAGGCATGCCTGAAAGATCGAGGCAGTGTCCTACTGGCAAAGATGGGGGAATTCCTGACACAGGGAATTTGGGGGCTCTCCTAGCTCTGGTTAAAGAGCATCACCTGTTAGATGCTCATTTGGTCATCTATGTTTCCATGTGGGGTGTGAGAAGGCTGAGGGAGCAGGGAAGTGTAATCAAACACGAAATGAAAGAATGTAGTTGATTTACAGAATTCCATTTAAATGCTCCCAAAGTACATATAGCAAGAGAGATTTCAGTTCCAAAAGTAGACACAAGTTCCTTAACCCATTTCACCTTAGTGTCATGCAAACCACAGGAGGTCAAATATAATGATAAAGTACAGGTAAGTTGGTGTCTATGTAAAGAAAGGACCAATCTTTTCTGACAATGCTCTGTCCGAGTCATATATTAGAGCAGTGAGGCAGGAATGGGTGGGGGTGGGGGAAACACCCTCATAAGGGAAAAGGGGAGGGGGATGGAATGGGGGGTTGTGGAGGGAAAACTGGGAAAGCGGACAATGTTTGAAATGTAAATAATAACCAACAGAAAAATTTAAAAAGGAGAGATTTGGAAACCCTGTTTTGAAACAACTTTAAAGAGAAACTTGAGGTCTAGAATTTGGGAGACCCAAACACTCCAAGTGGTGGAACTGTTAAAGAATGTTCTGATTATTTTCACTGATGACTTCAGGCATCTGAAGAAGGAAGTAATATGGACCCTCTTCCATTCATGGTCAGCTTTCACTTGACAAAGTTGTACACGACCTCAGTATATAGGTATGTAAAATGCCAACATAAATCAAACATTTTCGGATAAGTGGTAAAGAAATTTAAAACAATTCTTCTGTATACATATAATTTTAACCTGCATTAAAAAGGAAATTTGCATACTCATGAGATAGATGTGCTCCTTTTTTTACCTGAATTAAATCTTGGCTGAATATTCAATGCAGCAGGGCTAAGAGCATCTTCACCATCCTTTAAAGCTCACTTATATTTTGATTTTATAATCACTAACGCTGAGAATACCACTTTGTAAAAATTTGCAGAAGTATGTTTACAGTCACTTCAGAAATTGTTAGAAATTATGTCTTAATCCCAAGACAGAATTCCTGGAATGAATTCTGTGTGCAACTCAAGTCAGTAACCTACATTGTGTTTTTTTTTTTAAATCAACCATCTTAACACAGTCAACCCTAAAGATAGCAATCTAATAAGCACTGAGAAATGGCAGTAAAGACGTACTACCATCTTTGTTTTCTGTGGGTAAACCACTGTAAATGTATGAGCACTAAACCTTGAACATCCTATGAAACTATTCAAATCCATACCTTAGAAAAGCCTGGAATGCATAAAAGTATTTGAGGATGAGGAGTTTGTTAACATTACAAGGCAAGATAACATGTGCAGGACAAAACATTAATGTATGTCTAGAAACAATGCTACTAGGAAGTCCTGATAAAACTGGCTAATGCTGCCCAAAACTCCTGCATGAGCTGATTTTCTTTGGTCCACTATCAGAAAACTTTTATTGAGTAAATACAGTCAAGGAGGAAGAGATTTTTAAAAAAGCAGGTACAAATGCACGCACGCGCACATGCGCGCGCGCAGACACACACACACACTTACACACATGAAGAGGCAGAAAGACAAAAAGGCACTGTTTTCTGACTCCATCCCGAGAAGCTGTGGTATAGAATAATGGTTGAGTCCAGTGTATCTGGCCTTGAATCCTTCCTTGCTCTGCTGCTTGCAAGCTATGAACACTTAGGCACATCTCTCGACCTCTGTAAACCTTACTTTCTTCACCCACGAACTATGATTCCAACAGCACCTATCACAAAGAATAATCCAGTTCCTTCGGGTCATCTATATCCAGCATAGGCTTACTCCCAAGTAGAAAAAGAAGTTGGGTGGTGGTTCTGACTACTGCGTGATATTTGAGCAGTTGATACGGAGTCTGCTAGCGCTGCCAGGGCACCAAGATCACATTGGTTTCAGACCTTCACTTTATGGAAGATACAATGAAGCTCAAGGTAGCACATCCTTAACATCCGGATGCTGTCTTTTTAACTCAAAATTCATTCCATTAACAGTCCGGCTCACCTAGAAAGAAATACTTTCTGTGAACATTGCTGTGAAAATCATTACTGTTGGTGCCTAGAAATCTGTGTTCTTGGTGTATTTCCTTCAGTGGATACTTCAGACGTTCTCTTCTCATTGCCCCCCGCCCCCAGAATTGGGGTTCATGCCAGAGACTCCTTACCATTACACCCTTCTCATAAGTCATGCTGTGCTGGCTGTCTTTTTATTTTCTCCCTTTGCCTCTCCAGCTTTTTCCTATTTTCCATTTCTTCTGGAGACAATGGGATCAAAAGCAGGGGCAAGGAATGAAAGCTTGGGTAGTGGCTGTGTGATGCAGTAAAGCAGACACACAAGAACAATCTGCAGCTTTCTATCCCTTATACTTCCCACCATGAACACCAGCTCTTTCTAACCATGGAATTCCCTTTGTGTTCTGACAAACCTTCTTCCTTGTAGTTGATGTGACTCTTACTATTAACCGGCTACTTGATATAATCTAGAATCACCTGGAAAGAGTCTACATGAGAAATTGGCTACATTGGGCTTGTCTATGGGGATTGTTTTAATTCATGTGGGAAGTCCCAGTCCATGTGGGTAGCACCGTTCCCTAGGCATGGTGCTCACTAAGCCATCAGATGAGATCTTAAAAATACGAATAACAATGATCCTAGAAAAGACACACTGAATTAAAATTTCTGAGATCCCCTAAACCAAAACCAAGCAGAAAAAAAAAAAAACCAACCAAACAAAAACAGCAACAGCAACAGCAGCAACAACAAAAGCCATAGCTTTCTATCAGAATTTTATTTAGTTTTGATGTGCCCAACAGGAAACATTTGGAAATCGCCAACTCAAACCATCTGAGTTGGGGGCTTTATCAGTCTTTTCTCCCCCAACATAACTATTCCTTAACTTCCTGGTGTAAACATCTGCTTTACATCCTAGAAACCAAGATTCTATGATGTCCTAGGCATTGGCCAGGTGGTGCCGCAGTTATCCACAATTTTGTAAGCCACAGTTTGCAGTCATGCACACAATTTGGTGGAAATGTTTGTAAGTATTTAGATTTGAGGCTTTTGAATGTTTTCATAGAGTATCATGCAGTTCCAGACTTTCCCAGAAGATGGCATGATGACCTCATGTGACACTAAAGGAGTTGCTTCATGATTTGGCCACAGGGTGGGAGTATTGTATAGTGTTTAACTGGCCATCATGGTATTTCCACAACAGAAGAATGTTTAGTCTTTGGTTAATTTTAACAGACTTTATCACTCAGTTTTCTAATAGTGACTTCTCAAGAGACTGCAATCCCTATGAAGTCTTTAGTGTCTCAGGCAAAGCTGTATCTCCTGATCCATGGATACATGGTACACTTGATCAGACAGGATTTAGGCTTGCCTTCCTGCAAATGAGAACTGCTAATGGACAGGTTGGATGGCACAATGAATTCGTCTCAATTGTTAGTGACTCAAGGTGACAACAGTTGAAGGCATTGAAGGGATGTGTGAGTCTTTGGGACCTTATTTGTGGGACACAACGTCAAAGCATGGTGAAATCCATTCCCTGAGACATTGGCCAACCAGAGAGTGAGAGAGAAAAGACAGGGCTTGGCATCATTTTTGTAAAGCAAATGAGCTGAACTCTCCTTTGGAGACCAGGGATTCAACCCTAACAGAGCCTGTGTTTTTAAGAAGACCCCCAAGCTCTTGATGGAAGATCCCAATATTTCAATATCTCAAATAATTCACAGCAAGACAAACAAAGCACAAATCTAAAAAGCAATTTAATATTTGCCTGGCAATTAATATTTCCTGTGTTTCCAGAAGAGGTCAGAAGGACTGGAAGAAACTGGAAATGGGTGACTGGGGTCCAAGTGCAACATTGTGCCTTGAATTTTTCTGTTGTGAAAATTATGTTGGGATAATCTGCAGTGCAGGTTTGTACAGCAATATTCTTCTAACACTGTCCCCCACAAGAAGCAGCAACTGTAGCAATTTTAAACTAACTTCAGTGCAACTCTTTAGATTATTTTTCTTGGCTTCAGGAGCAAAACAATCTTGCTTCTACTCCTGTTGCTCAAATATTTTTATGAATAATTGGCATAATATCTCCATATGACTCATGCAATTTTGTCTATACTGGAAATGTATCATTTATTTTGTGTGTGTGATTTTGAAAATGACACATGACACTTTGGGGCAGGAAGAGGGTAACCTCAAACATCATATTAATACTCCATAAACTTTATCTTCCTATAAAACCACCCTGCCACCCACCATGGTCAAACTTCTGTGTCCTTCCACTGTACATCCTAAAACATGGAATAAATGTACAATACGAGCATTCACAGCCTCTTTTCAAATGATTAGTAACATTGCCTTATATTCTACTCTTTCAGCCCTAGATATCATTTGGTAAGTTGATTATGATTTTGGTTGTATTCTTCTTGGAAGATCAACAATAGACCAAAGGTGTATTCAGAGGATATCCCCACCATGTACCAATACTGTCACTTAGCATTCTAATCTTGTTCTTAGCTTTAATGGAACTACATCCCTTTTTGTCATAAATAAACTTAAGGATGGGTTTGGTAATCCACACATTTTTTTAAAGATTTAATTTAGTTTTGTGCATCTGTGTTTGGATATACACATGTGAAGTTGACATTGCAGGTAGCTGTGAAGCACCTGATATAGATGCCAGGAACTGAACTTGGGTCTTCTGGAAAACAGTAAGTGCTCTTGGCCACTGAGCCATCTCTCCAATGCCACTGTAGCTCTGTTTTGTTTGAAACAGTGTTCTACTCAGTAGCCATGGCTATAATGGCATTCACTATACAGCCCATGCTGGTCTTGGAATTGCAGCAGTCTTCCTTCCTTCCTTTCCCAAAGGCTGGCATTACAGGGGTGAGCTGCCATGACTGACTTAATCAGAAAGCTAATTAAGGTAAAATTCTCTGAGAAATTCTCAAGAATCATATGTAGGTTTATGTTCTTCAGGTGTTTTTGTTGGTTGGTTTGAGACTAAGACTCACTCTACATCCATGAATCCCTGGGATTCACTGTGTAGCATAGTCAGGTCTTGAGTTTACGATAGCTCTCTTTCCTCAGTATTGCAAATGTTAAGATTGTCACACTGGCTATGTGTGATATTTTAAACAAATTGAAGAAGTATTCTGATGTATTCATTGAAATAAAATACTTTCTTTTACATTATAAACGGACATCAAAACACCAACGGGAAAGCTGGTGAATTTTCTGACTTTTTACAAGTCTAAATGTAGGGAGTGCTTTTACTGCATCTCCTCCTCACAGTAGATCCTTGCACCTTGGTGCAGACTTCTCTTCATCCTGCTGTCTTTTCTTCTGATGGTCTACTCAACTCTGCTTTCTAGAAAGGAGACTGATCCAAGCTTGTAATTTCTACAGCTCACGTGCAGACATCTAAGGCTTGGTTTCCTCAGCAAGCTGGTCTTACAAAAATACTTTTCAGTTGCTTTTCTGTTTTAATCTGAAATACTTAAAAAGTATCATTATGGTTTTTACTTTGGTCATGTAGAAGGGATTTACAGCATTGAAGTGGTGCTTTTCACGGTAGTACTTTGACAAAGCTTTGACTTTTCTAAGTGATTTTCCTGTAGAAACAAGACTCCATTTGGGGGCATACTACAATCCCTTTGGGTTTCTTTGATGTTGCTCATGCCCAAGCTCAATATTGTAATTAGGTCAGAATGTCGGGAATATGTGCACTCCTTATTTTAGTTTAATTGTATTTTGTTTTGAACTCAAACATTTCTCACACACATAAATTAAATCTGTTGCCAGGACAGAGAAAACCTTCTTAGATTTCTATTTCTTCTCTAATCAAAATTTTGTTTGATTTTCTCATGTGTGTGTGTGTGTGTGTGTGTGTGTGTGTGTTGATGGGTAATGTCCACATGAATGCAGTACCCAAAGAGTCCCCTGGAACTAGAATTACAGGTAATTCGATGTCCCTTGACATGGACACTAGGAACTGAACTTGAGTCTCCTGTAAGAGCAGTGGATGTTCTTACCCTTTGAGCCACCTCTCTGGCCTCCTCTGTCTCTCCTTCAATCAATAGTAATATCTGCATACATGGATTTAAAGTCTCTCCACATCATCTGTATTTGTTTCAGTTGCTCAGTTTTGTTTCCTGCTTTTTTCCTTGAGTGCTGGTGAATACATGTGTACAGAGTTCATCTGTGCTATGGCTGTCTTTCCAAAGTTAAGTTTATTAATGACTGATCTGGTCCTAAAGACAGAACCACCCTTGGAATTCATTTTAACACACCCTGAAAGAAATCAAACTTATTATTGCATGATGATTCTTCCTACAAATCCTCTTATTCCTTTCATGTATCTATTTCTTTCTCTTTTTGTTACCAAGTTGCCTATTTAGTTCATTTATCTTTTTATTTTCTTAAGTACTATATAAATACTTAATATATATACATACATGTATATATATACTTGTTTTTAAATCTACATTATTTACATCTGCTGTGGCTATTTTACTATTAAATGTTTCTCCTTTTATTCATGCTGCCAACTTTGTTCCAGTCACATTTTATCACTTTATACATTAGAATCAATATTCAATGTATTTGTATTAAAAATGCTCATTGTCAGCATAAATAACTTTTATTTTCTATTTTCACATGACAATAAAATTAAAATGCTTTTGCTCTTCTATTAATTTGGTTTTGAAACTTTTAATTCAATTCAATTGTTTGCTTACTGTCATGTTTCAATATTTTTTATTCCTTGTCATTCACCAAGTCTCTTGTGTGTCTTAAATAGTTTAGTATGAATGATAGAAACAAACTGAATGCGTATTAAAAGATGTATCTATCACAGTTTTAAAAAGGGACATACAGTAAAAATAGCAGTTTATTAATAGAGCTAAAAGTTGAGGTTGAATGTTAAATATCTCATTTTAAACTGCTCACTGGGCAGGGTGTTTCACACCCATAATCCTCACACTTAGGATGCTGAGATACAAGAGTCATACTTAAGGCCAGCCTAGACTGTACAGCAAGTCATCTGTGGCAAATCACTTGCTTAGCATCTGCAAGGACCTGAACTCTGAGAGATGATTCAATGATAAATAAATAATAAATAAACAAAATTTAAAATGCTCCCACATGGAGCTTAGAGTTACTTCATATTGATTTATTTATGAATCCAACTCTAACCCTAACTGTAACCCTAACTCTAACCCTAACCCTAACCCTAACCCTAACCATAACCATAACCATAACCATAACCATAACCATAATCCTAATCCTACTTCATATTGACCATTCCTCTGCCTCCGCCCTGGAAACAAAAGAAAGAGAATATCCCTGTGTTCTGGGGATATTAGTACCTCAAATAAAATATCAAAATGGTGAATCTATTGACAGAGCTTAAAATATAGACCTGTTCCAATACTGTACAAAAGTTTTCATATTATTTTGTTTTGGGCAGTCTTTCTTATCCATTTTGACTCATAATACAGGGTTCACCACATATAAAAAACACCTCAGATTATAGCAAGGAAAAGAAAAGACAGTTTCTACTCCTCTGTTGGCTGCCTTTACATTATTATAATCCAACGAAGCTTCTGTTGCTTGCTTCATTGCCTCAGGTTGAATTACTAAGTTTGTCTATAGTAGAAAGTCTGCCATGTACCATTAAGGCACCAGCCGGATCACATTTCTTCTCAGTACTTATTTCTTTCATTTTCTGGTGTCAATGAAATTTACCATCTTTCCTTATCAACATTAAAAACATTGACCTTATCATTTCTTGGCCTTTTGGCTAAGATCAACTGTAAACACGTGGACCTTTTGTTCCATGATTACGGTCACTTAAATTGTTCAGTAAGTGAGCAGAACTCTAATTCTAAATTAGATTATAATTGTGAGTCAGCAGTGCATGCTGTAACCACTAGTTTTGACATGAAAATAATTAGAAGATAAGCCAGAGGGAGAGACAAATGACATAATGAAAATAATCTAAAAGCAAGAGGATGGAATGGAGGATAGCTATAAAATAAGTGAGATTCATGGCTAGATCATATAGTAGATTATATTTTAAACATTTCTTTCTTTCTAATGTGCGTGAGTATTTCACTTCATTTATGCATGTGCACCAGATGTATACCTGATATACACAGAGACCAGAAGAGGTTGTCAGAACCCCTCTAAGGCTGGAGTTACAGGTGGTTGTGAACTACCGTGCAGGTACCAAAAAGTGGCCCCGGTCCTCTGCCAAACCAGCAAGTGCCCTTAATCATGGAGGCACTTCTGTGGCCTCTTTAAAGACTTTTAAAAGTATTTTTATGTGTATGATTGCCTGGGTATATGCATGTGCTCTAGATCCTCTGTAATAGAAATTATAGTGCTATAACTATCAGGTGGGTGCTGGGAACTGAACTCAGCTACTCTGAAAGAGTAATGGTCACCACTGAGCAATGGTCTCCATCACCCATAACATATTGTTATTAAGCAATTAGAAAATGGTGGAGGAGACAAGAGAAAAAAAAGCTGCAAGTACCTGGGGTAGATGATTCTCAAAAGGGAGCATCCACATGTCTGATAAGCACATTTCCATGCATCCCGTCTCACAGTGAAACAGATCTGTGAAAAGGAAAACATCCCTATAGTCTTACCAAAGTGGTTAAAAGTAAAAGACAATTGACACCACGTATTTGTAAAGATGTGGGACACTGGTACTTATTACTCCTTCCTTGGTGGGACCAGGGACACACACAGATTGGGTGACCCATGTTTTCCTCCCGAGCCCAGTCCCTACAGAAATTCATGTGTGTGCATGTGTGATCCAAAAGCATGCCCAAGGAGTTCATAGTATCAGCATTTATGTAATCCCAAACTGGAAACAATTCAAATATCCATCAACAGGATTATAATTAAATTTTGTTATATACTATATCTGCTATACATTACTGGGAACAAATTAAATTCATCTGGCTGCAAAGCTTGGATGGATCTTCCAGTTCTGGACATAAAAAGGCAAATTGTGGGATATTAGAGAAATGAAGTTTAAAAGCTAACAAACTTGTCTATGACTTTTGCATAGTGGAAGCACCTTAGAGGCTAAGCAACAGATGTGTGCACTTGTTGTGTTTCTCTGTAGGTATGCTGCATTGACTAGTCGCAAACTTTAATATTTTGTGGGGAAAATGGAGGCTTGATGGGGGAAGATGCCTCCATCAGATTGGACTGCAGGCATGTCTGTGGGGGATTTATCAGTTGGTGATTGACATAGAAGGGCTCAGTTTCCTGTGGGGAGTGTCAGCACTGGGCAGGTGCTCCCAGTGTGGAGATCATTCCTTCATGGTTTCTGCTTCAGTCTTGCCTCCGCGTTCCTGTCTTGAGTTTCTACATTGGCTTCCCTCAATAATGGACTATGAGTCAGAATGTAAGTCAAATAAGCCCCCTTTCCCCAGTGTAGCTTTTGGTCATGGTCTTTATTGCAACAACAGAGAACAAATTAGAACATTCGCCAAACTTAAATGAATAATCACTGGAAATCAGTCTTAACTATAAGGAGGTGTTGTAGGATGCTGAGGCACAGGATTACATTTCTTCATCATCACTGGGATGGAATAAGTATCTTGGGAACCAGCTACTCACCAAGTACTCTCAAAAACCCCCAGAGACAGTGTAAGAAATGCGGCATGAAATAAAGACAAAGGCGGAATTTGGGGCAATGGGAAGTAAATGTGTGGTCTATGGACTTCAAGTGCCTTTGTTTATTTCTTGAAATGTAGGTGAGGTGCCTCGTTTCCCCCCTCTAAAACATGATGATATGAACTGTTACTTACATAGAGATACCTTTTGAGGATTGTTTGGTCCTGTTCTTATTAGGCTGTCTGTAGACTTTTAATAAAGTGAGGCAAAATATCAGTTCTTAACAAACAAAACAAAGTAGTGTGATGTCCAGAGAAGTTCAAGGATTGAAGTAACATAGTGGCAGTCTCAAACACTGAAAAAAAATTAAATCCAGAAAGTTTTTAAAGTGCAATGTTAACACAGGAGATTATCAAGAAAGCAAACCTTAAATAGAATAATAAATAATAAATAAATAAATAAATAAGCCAGAGAAAAGCTGAGACTGACAAAATGGATCATGCAGTGAACTTTCCCTTTTGCATTACTCCTTGCAGAGAACCTTCTTGCTTACAAATGTCTTTTGCGTTCCCGAGTTGTTGTCCTGACAAACACCCCAGAGCCTGTGAAAAGTCCATTGTCTGTTTTATGAAGAAGAACATGAAGCAATTTGTTGACTGCCACACAGCTAGGGAGAGCCAGGGCTCTCATACCTTAACATAGTGGCCTTCATTGGAACAATGCCAATTTAGACTCAAAGTATTATTAGATATAAAGCTTAGGCCCTAGATACTGTAAGGAAGGCAGCAAATGAACACAGCCTCATAGAAGGAATTGAGCTGGAAGTTCTTTGGGACTAGACACTCAGTAGGGTTATTGGAGGCAATCTGGAGCAATCTGGTTTTTGGAAGCCTGCCCTTTCCCTGTTTTAGGAAGAAGTGCTGAGCAATCAAATTAAGCTGCTGATGCTTTACAAATTATTTTTGAGTTGACTTAAATGACACTAAGACTATAATTTACTAGGCCTATGGTTTCATGCTCATAGAGAACGTCTTTTTCGGTTACTTTAGGCCATTTAACAATGTTATGTTCTTAAACTACACTGGGAATCATCTCAGGTCTGGGAGAAAATCTGGACCAGAGGTATTTAGAATATTTTACTCTTCTCATTTTGATTTAAGCCTGCATTGTCTTTAAATTCTTACTCTGTTTCTAACTCTCTATTTTCTTTTCTCTCCTTTTCTTTCTTTGTTTCCTTTTTTGATTGCCTAAATCCAGCACACATTTTTTTGCATGGACAGAACCAAGCACGCCCTAACCATGTTTACATTCTATCCACATATTTCTTTGCCCAACAGCGCCTCAGCCCTAAAGTGTGTTCAAGAGTAAACATCATTCTTTCTGTAGATGAATGAGAGGGAACCCAAGCAAACATCACATGACTCTGTGCCTTTGAAAGCCAATATTTAGTAACCTCTCCTGCTCTTCACTTTCAAAATATTTGTCTCTGAAAAGAATGTGAGAACAAGTTTGTCAAGAGGAAGTCATAGTGGACAAACCTGACACTCAGAAGTTCCTCTCCAGAGGTGTTTATGTAGGAGCCTGCACAGGCCAGATCAAAGCAAGTCAGAGAATCACCTGTGGGTCCTGCAGGCAGCAAAGCCCTTAACTGAGAATCAAACCCTGCTTCCCTGATGCTTGGAAGAGGAAGGAGGATCTGGAGTGGAAAACTCAGGAGTTGAAGATAGTAAGATCACAGTCATGCAAATAAGAGTTAATATTGTCCAATTTATTCCAAATTTCATTATTTATTTATGTATGTGTATGTATATATGCATGTGTGTATGTGTGTGTACACACACTCTCGCACATGTGTTTGCATAGAGACAGTCTTAAAAAGAAGGCTAGAATGCTCTATAACTCAAGGCCTCCAAGTTTCCTATTTCTACTTTGTGAGCACTCCAATTAAAAGCATGTGTTACCACAATTGATATTCAAGTTCAGTATTTTTTAGGAGAAAATAAACTGTGATAATAATGAAAATTAGTTCTTGCCACATGATTCATAGCTAAGAAATCAAAGTATTGCATGCTGATGTTTTAGTTTCAATGTAGCATAAACTTTACCTTTTCACCAAACTTTAAAAAAATGAATAATTTAAAAGTTCAATAGAACACATCATTGGAACAAAAACTTACAAAAGAATTACTGCTTGTTTCAAGGGTTGACAAACTCAAACTTCCAACTAGTTAGACAAGTGGTCAGTTCTTTGCTTGGCTTTGAAGTGCTGAAACTCATTTGTCTTGCCTTTCGATAAAGAAAGAAGAGTAAATTGTATCTAGGAGAAGAGAGAGTTCTCTTTGTAAAGTTTAAGTTTCAAATTTGTAAAAATAACCTACTTAGTACACAGTTATTAATAGTAATACTAAGAGATATAAGACAAAATAAGATTTCAAATTCAATGCCCATAACAAAATGCCTGAGGTTGGATACTGAATAATTTAAAGAGGTAAAGAGGCTGCCGGCACCTTCACCATTGATTACTGCTGTAAATTTGTAAAGACATTTTCCTCTTATTATCTCTGCACTGAAACACTATGGCCATGCTTTGAACAAAAGACATTTAGATATAAGCAAGAGATAGGGGAGTTAGAAGGTGATGTGGTTTGGGCATGTTTTCCGTCTCTTCCAAGTGTGTATGTCAGGGTGGTACATAAGTGGAGATTTGCTCTCCATGGTACCAGTAGATATTTGTAGGAAGAGTAACATTTGAGCATCCAGAGCCTAATAGTGTGTGTGTGTGTGTGTGTGTGTGTGTGTAGAGGGTGGGCTTGAAAGTTCTATCTTTACAAGTTATAGTGTTTTTCATGCTCCCCTTGAATTTTCATGAGGACTGTTATTTAAAATGAAACAAAGCAGCCTAACAAAAAACAGGCCTGCATTATGCATGGCACTGCCTTAACAGGTATGGACTCCTTCTGTCTGCCATGAGGGTGTTTAGACTTTTAGCCTCTAAAACTGAGAACCAACTAGATCTCTTTTCTACATGAAATTAGCTGCCTCTGGTATTATGCTGTAGTAAGGTAAAGCTGACTAATGCACAGAGATTTTTAATCTAGGCTCTTACCAAGGGCTAGAAAGGAGGATGCCTTGCAGGTGCCCTTATCCAAAGGTTCATGGACAACTCACTATCTCTCAAGCTGATACTGATGTGCCAAACAGTGAAACATATTCATCTTGGCTTTAGTGGAACTCAACAAAGCATGTAAATATGACTCAGCCAGCAAGTGGATAGGGGAAACATCTATAATGGTGCGCTAGGAGATGGGGTGAAAGAGGGTGGGGACGGTACCAGAAGAAGTTAGTAAGAACCATTAAGGAGGCCACTGAAGAAGACAGTTTTGCTCTGGTTTGGTGTAGTTTTCAGTCATACATGAGAGAACTGGCCACCTAGGACTGCTCAGAGAGACCTTGGTGATCTTAGGAAGGTTTCCCACAAGAAACACGCACATGTGGACACACACTGTTAATACACTGTTAGGGCCTCTCTGGCCCTAAATACCAGAGGTCTCAGTGCTTCCCATTTTGAGGGACATATGCTCATCTCCTCCCAGGGGAAATGTTCCCAAGATAAGTAATGTGCATGCAGATGAGAAGTCCCATCCCTAAGGTCATTACAGAGTAAGGAAGCTGGACCACCTCAGCTTTAACTTATGAAGGGATTTCCAACCTGGAAGGTGACCCTTGAGAGCCCTATATTAGCAGGTTCAAATGGTCACCTAGATCAGGAGTGTCCGAGAGACACGACCATCAGGAGCACTTTGTGGTTTACATTGGCAGGTTACCAAAGCTACTGCAGCATGAATTTTTTAGGTAATGACCTGATCTTTTTTTCTTTCTTTCTTCTTGTTTTTTTTGGGGGGGGGGGCGGGGGACATCAGTAGGGCAGGGTATTTTTTTTTTCTGCAATAATTCTACTTCAGAAAAATTACTTGACTCTCAAAACAAGTTCATGATGAGAGTGAGCGGAAAATATTGAAAGTAGAGACATTTTCGAAGGAGACAAAATTGCGGGCTCTGGTGTTTATTACGTGGCAAATAGTCATTAGAAAGGTGCTTTTCCACCGGCAATATGCTACACCCCCGCCTTCCACCCCCTACTCCCCCACATGGTGGTGGGGAGAGAGAGAGAGAGAGAGAGAGAGAGAGAGAGAGAGAGAGAGAGAGAGAGAGAGAAGGAGGGGGATAGGGAGAAGGAGGGAGAGGGAGAGAGAGGGGGAGGGGGATAGGGAGAAGGAGGGAGAGGGAGAGAGAGGGGGAGGGGGGAGAGGGAGAAGGAGGGAGAGGGAGAGAGAGGGGGAGGGGGACAGGAAGAGGGAGAGAGAGAGAGAGAGAGAGAGAGAGAGAGAGAGAGAAGGAGGGGGATAGGGAGAAGGAGGGAGAGGGAGAGAGAGGGGGAGGGGATAGGGAGAAGGAGGGAGAGGGAGAGAGAGGGGGAGGGGATAGGGAGAAGGAGGGAGAGGGAGAGAGAGGGGGAGGGGGATAGGGAGAGAGAGAGAGAGAGAGAGAGAGAGAAGGAGGGGGATAGGGAGAAGGAGGGAGAGGGAGAGAGAGGGGGAGGGGGATAGGGAGAAGGAGGGAGAGGGAGAGAGAGGGGGAGGGGGATAGGGAGAAGGAGGGAGAGGGAGAGAGAGGGGGAGGGGGACAGGAAGAGGGAGGGAGAGGAGAGAGAGAGAGAGAGAGAGAGAGAGAGAGAGAGAGAGAGAGAGAGAGAGAAGGAGGTGGACAGGGAGAGGGAAAGAGAGAGAGAGACACCCCACTGATATATAGATCCAAATAGTTAAGCACATGTGACAGAGTTCAAGAATCAAGTAAGACACAAAGCACGCAGTTCAGCGAAGAAGTTAGACCATTTCAAGCTTATGCTACTGCCCTGGGTTGTAAATCAAGAGAGAAATTAGAGCAACGAGAGATAGAAGAAAGGGAGAGAAACATGAGAAGCGGCCCAGGGAGGCAGTCCAGGAAACCTAATGAACCTAGGTAGTGGCTTTGAGCTCCTGGCAACATTTCCTCCCATTGTACAATCCTGTTACATTGTTTCCAGAGAGAAGCTCAGCAGTTTACTTTTCTATTCATGCAAGCGCTCAGAACCTGGTCTATGGCTTTGAATCCAGTTCCTGCAAAGTCCACCTTGCTTCTGAGGACACATTTCTCTCCTGTTCTTTCTCCTATCCTTGCTCTCTCTGTGTGTTCAGGTTTCTTTGCTGACCTAGCCTCTGCCGCCGCCACTATTGCTCCTTTGGGTGAAAAGTAACCCTGTCCCCTCCCCTCCAAGCACATCTGGCCCCAATCCTGCGGCCATCCTTTGCTGTTGTCCTGGCTGACCCACTACTTGGTATTCAGAATCGGTCTCTGTCCTCTGCCTTTGTCCACTCTGCTCCGATAGGGACAGAGCCTTTTGATCAGCCGGACCCACTGCCCGTTCTCACGCTTCCTTTCTCCCTGGTGGGGCGGGGGGTGGGAGGGTTAGGCAGGTTTTTAACTCAGGGCATCTGATTCTTGGGGGAACAAGGAAATCAGAGATGCTAGGCTGAGGAAAACAAAGCCTTCTGAGGTCCTTAATCAGAACTTTGTATTCAATCAGCTTCCTGTAGGGAACACGGGCCTCTCAGACTCAAATGAAGCCGCAGCTCCAGGATCGGGCAGTAGTTGGACTCTTGTACCTGAAAGCAAAATCATGTTAATAATCACGAGTTCTAGATTGTTTTCTGGCCTTGCAAATCCATTTCTAGTTTCCTGTCTCTTCTGACTCTTTTAGGATCGATGGACATTTATTAAACATAATGAAAACAGGACTGAAGATGATCTTAGGGCAAGGCCCGGGTGACACAAAACGAAGCTTCACATAAACCAAGAATAAGAAAAAAAGATACATATATTTTATATGTGGTAAATTCGATTTATTTTATATATGACTTTCCCCCAAGATTATGCATTCAATTCAAGATAGTGATATCTATATACATAATCTACTTATAAATATGTATATTATATAATATGAATATGTATATACTGTGTGTTTTATAATATATGAATTCCCTATATCCACCCTGCTCTTTTTGTTAAAGGGAAGGTCAGCGGGTACAGTTAGCTGTAGCACACAGGCCAGGATTATCCAGGGATGCTCTGCCAAAGTCCATTCAAGAACAATTTGCTTGTTCCTCAGTGGAACCCTATCTCCATTTTTATCTGAAAGATAAAATGCTGCCAGAGAAAGTCTGTTAGTGGAATGCCCTGGGGGAGGGACAGAATACAACAGAAGAAATAGAAGAGTCAGTTCTGCTGAGATTACACCCTCTGAGTTCCCGCCCTAATATCAATCACTTCAGCTGTCCATAGCCCACACTTCGCAGGCGGCTAACCACATGCCAAGGGACAAAGGCCCTGTGAGTGCATGCCCTGTGCTCCTTGTATAATGCTGTCCTGTTTGAACCATCATTCCTCGTGTGTACTGATGCCTGCCTAGAGGTTCTGCCATTGCTCCTATCCCCACTACCAGATCCTCCACTAAACTGAATATCTATCTTGTTCTCTGCCACTAATCATCAATGCAACACACAAAGATACATAGTTACACACACACACACACACACACACACACACACACACACGAATGAATGAATGAATGAATGAATGAATGAATGAGTGAGTGAGTGAGTGAATGCAAAAACTATTTAAAATGCTGGAGGAACAAGCAAACTCTAAGAAATTAATTCTGAATCAGGAAATGCCATTTCAGCTGTGTAGCCTAATGCTTGTATATCTAAGATAGTAAAAACAAAATGAGAGAGTATCAAACATGTCTTATAATGAAAAAAGAATATGCCCAGGGCATTAATGCAGCCTCCTCTACAGTCACCTTCTTCTACCTTCCCTATTCTAGGTACCCTGGTCATGTGAATGGGTACCCTGACTTCTCAGAAGGATAAGCTTGCAAAATGGAACTTCTCCTCTTCAGATGGGAGAGCACCATACTTAATATTAAGCATTTGAGTGCTTGAGCCAGATATAAGCAACATTTCTCACATCAGGGAGTAACCATTCTCACAAAAGGAAACCCTATGCTGTGACCATTTTAGTGATTAGCTACTTTTCTTTTTGTTTCTAATTGAAAATAAATTCTATCATACACTGCATCCCAACCACAATTCCCCTCCCTCCACTCCTCCTAGCTGCCCGTGCCCACGCTGCCCCTCTTTTTCCATAGCGCTCCTCTTCTTCCTCCAAGGGAAGGGACTTAGTGGAGCCCTGCACCTGCTCCCATCTGCTGCTGGATGAAGTCTCTCTGCTGATGACCCGACAAAGCACCTTCTATGAGTATAGCAGAATAACATTAGGGTATTTTTACCCTTGTTCTACCCTTGGTCTCTGGGCTATCCAATCTCTGGTTCCTGGCCATCCAATAGGACATGGGTTCCCTCTCCTGGGGTGGGCCTAAAGTTAAATAAGATATTAGTTGGCCACTCTACAAGTTCTGTGCCACCATTGCCCAAGCACATCTTGCAGGCAGGATGGACTGATTGTAGGTGGAGGCTTTTGTGGCTGGGTTGGTGTTCAGATTTCTGTTTCCAAAGCTGGCAGAATAGCATTTTGAGCCAAAGAGACTAGAATGTAAGGACAATGACTCCAAGCCTACATCAGCTAGATCTGTTTGCTTTCAGTGAGCCGAGTGTACATGAACAAATTCCATCCAGCTCACTGATTAGCTACTTTTCTTTCTCCTAACTCACTTCCTGTTTCATGGCAATTGAAAGGATTTCTCCAACCATAGTCTTGTCTAATAGCTACATGTTATCTTTTCTTCTTACTGTTCACCTATACTTAGGTCAATCTGTTGTCTGTATCACCTCATAGTACTTTCTAATAACTTATGTTGTAGTTTCACTGCCTTCTTAAAATTCTGTTGGATGCTAAAGAAAACTGAGGTTTCCCTGATACATTCGACACTTTCCTTTTTGTTTTATAGATTTGTCTTGGAACCAGTAGCACAACCAAATGTGCCACGGATGAATATCCTCCATTAATTCAGCCATCCTTGCATCTCCTAGGAGTGTGTCAATCATTAAATAAACTTCCCCTTTCACTCTTCCCAAGTCCATCTATCCATCTATACCATTTCATAGAGTCAATTTTTTCACTTTTTTGGTTTTTTGTTGTTTGTTGTTGTTGTTTTTGGTTTTTTTTTTTGTTTTGTATAGAAATGCAATTATGCACTTAGGAACACAGCTACTTGGTAAATCTGGGGTAGATTTTGCATTGTTCGGTATTGCTGGCAGGCTGTGGGAAGGAATGTTCCTCACACAGAGGTGCCTTCAAGAGTTACAGAGGTGGGCTAAGCATTGCTGTGAAGCAGCATTTGGGGAGCTAGGCTTCTGAGCTGGAAAGGACAGTGATGAAAGGCAGTCTCCCTTCCTTTAGTTCACAAAGAGCTGAAGAAGGGGCTCAACTCAGCAGCCCAACTGCTTGGCTCTAGGATGCACCTGGCAGACTGGTTCTTGAGCTCATTAGCATAACCAAGTCCTACCCCTTCCCAGAATGTATTTTTAGAAGGTTAATGAATATACCTATGAAAAAGATACAGAAAAAAAAAGTTTGAAAATACTGGCATAGGCAGAGTTAAGCAGGCTTTTTTTTATTCATTGCTAGACTTCTTAAAGGATTTAGCAGGAAGCTTTGCCAAATCAGTTTCTTAAAACTTTAAGAAGTATGCAAGACTTCTTACCTACATCCCATTCACAGCTTCCCCTCACTCCTCTCTTCCCAGTCCTTCCCTCTCACCTCCCCATCTTCCAATCCCTTTCTTTTCAGAAAAGGGGAAGCCTCCCAAGAGTATTAAACCTCCTTAGTATATCAAGTGGCAATAGGCACATCTATTGAGACATAAGTCTGTAACAAAACCATTTGTAGACATTGTAGTTTGGAAGTTTTTGCAAGCATCACATTTCCTTTTCCAAATAGGAGAAGGGAGAGAGAGAGAGAGAGGGAGAGAGAGAAAGAGGAGAGAGAGAGAGAGAGAGAGAGAGAGAGAGAGAGAGAGAGAGAGAGAGAGAGAGAGAGGAGAGAGGAGAGAGAGAGAGAGGAGAGAGAGAGAGGAGAGAGAGAGGAGAGAACAAACTTTGGTCATATATTATAATGTTGTGTGATGGTTGAAATTATAATTGCTTAGTAAGGTCATCCTTTAGTGAGGAAAGAATGCTTCTCTATCTTAATTCCAAGAACTTGTTGTGTCTTTATGTTGTCATAGGGCTCCCAATGATTTTAAGTTCTAAAATACCGTTTTTGTTCTTCAGTGGAAATTCATAGAACCAAACCAGCTCACATTAGCTATACTTACTGATTTAGAAAAACTTTATAACATTTACCCAATTGAATAAGAATTGGTTTTGATCTTAAGTCAGCATGTTACCCATGTTTGAAATATGCCTTGTAACCAATAACATAAAATTAATGTATTTAATCAATTAAAACACTATATATAGTACTGATGAAGGACATCAGGATTCTTCTGTTTTCATTTTCTTTTCAGTTGGTTTGCTTACACAGTGCTGGAAGACAAAGAATAGGTTAACATTTAATATTCTACTGCATTCTAACCAATATAATCCTGACGTGCACAGGGAAATAAACCAGTTATTTTTTTTTTTTTTTTGCTCACACCTCCCATAAAATTGTATTAAACCAGACAAATATGGTCATTGATATGATGGCACAACAGAAAAATCCTGTAACTATGTCTGCCTGAAGCGAAGGTCTGCTTCCTCATTTCTCAGCCACAGATATGGAACGCTACTTCTTTCTCTTCTACAAACTCTCAGCTGGTCTTCACGGCATGGAATGGAAGTAGCTTATCTCCACCCCCGTGTACTCGCCTCCAGCCACACAAACGTTTTGGTTGGAATTATTATAACAATGAATTCCTAAAGGAGGAGAGGGGAGAGCCACCTGTCTATACACAGATTGATCATCAAACCCTTTTAAGGTAAGCAAACCATGTTATATCGTCTGTAAACTGCCCAACTACCTAAGAGGTGTTTGAAATATCTAATTTTATGCATAATAACATTGGCCAAATGTTTTGATTCAAAGCAAAACAATCTTCTCAGGTGAACTCTTTTAACTTCAGTCCTAGAATATATATATATATATATTTGAAGGTATTTGTTTAGAATGTTTCATGACATTTAATTTCTTAATTTACCCCATATGTGGCCAGGGCGGTGTATAGATGCAGAGAACAACCTATGGGTGTCAGTTCTTCTTCTACAGCTTGGGCCTTGGTGATTAAACACAGATAATCAGTCTTGGCAATAAGTACCTTCATCTGCTGAGTCATACTGCTAGGTCCTACAGATTAAAAAAAACCCCACACAAAGTATTTATTTTAATTTATACAACCTAATCATCAACATGAACTTTATAGGATTCATGTATTCTACATTAGTAAAAGAGCAGATAATAACTCAGAGGAATGGAGTCAGTTAATTTTCAGTGATTTTTTTCATGTTCAGAAAATTTCTGGTGCCCTGTGCTACACAGTTTCAAGTCGGAGCACAGGCAGCACTATGCAGAGTTACTGAGCAGCATCCTGTCCACAGGGAGCAGTCATTAGGTTTGTGATGCACTCTTGCTGACAGTGCATCCTCCTGCATTTTGATTCCTATCCTCAATGAGTCTAATTAATTCATAATGCACTAACGTGGTGCATCTGATTAGAAGCAGCTATTTAGCATTGATGGAATGCTAGGTTGAATTGATAAAGATATCAAGAATAATGTTTCAAATAATTTTACTCTTATGGGAGAGTAGAAACTGTCCCCCTTCACTGGAGGACAACTCAGATAAGTACATTTAAAGGAACTGTTGAGGAAAATAGAATCAAAGCCATGGGAAAACTATACCAAGGTACATTCAACATATCTTAACATTTTTAAAAGTAGCTTGAACACACAAGTAATGTAGATACCTGACATTTTACATTTTTTTTTACTTATTCACTTTCCTCCCTGGTGTGTTAGAATCATTGAACCTTCAGTGTTAGAGCAGATTGTGGATTTTTTCTTGCTTTCCTTTGTTTGTATGTATGTATGTACGTATGTATGTATGTATGTATGTATGCATGTATGTATGTATTGTGTGTATATTTTCACTTTGTAGGTAGAATATTCTGTAGGTTTGAACTCACGGTACCTAGTGTCTGGTACTCTACTGAAGGTTAAGGAACCTTTAAGGGCTGGATCCTTGCTAGAGGAAGTTGGTCATTAGGAACTGTCTTGAAGTTTGATAGCTTGATGCTACTTCCTGTCCATCTTGCTTCCTCACAGCTGTGAGTATGGGCAGCCATTTTATACTCCTGCTGGCAAACCCTCCACCATGATGGGCTGTGCCCTCAATAAACATGAGCCAGAGTAAGCAGTTCTTTGCTTAAGCTGCTTCTTGTCAGTGTTTGGTTCCATCAGTGAGTAAAGTAACAAGTACAATGTCCCATTCATAACAAGTTAGCAGATGTCTAAAGAGCCTAAGGTCAACCCTACCGTTCTGCCAGCACATCTGCTGATAATTTCCTCACCTTTGGAAGGTTCTTAGACTCCATTGTCACAATTATGATGCTTCTTTTCTTTTTGCATAGATTCATATGGATCTCTTGGTTGATATTATATATTTGATATATCCTGAGTAGCATACTCTTCCCTTTCCATAATTTTTGGGTATAATTTCCTGTTAGTATTGTACATACAGATCATTACTGATTTGAAATGTTTGTCTGGGAAGTCCATAATCTAAGTACCTGTAGCAATTATGTTTCTTGTTGTGTCACAGATGATACTTTTTTAGTATGCTATAATTGTTGCTGATAAGTGAATTTTATAGATAATTGAGTGCAACAACTTCAGATTAATTATCTCTTTCCCTGTATGTCACAGTCCACATAGTCTGCTTGGATTCTGTTGTTTGCTTATTTTACTGACTACTTGTACTAATTCCATGGAGTATGTGTGAGAATTACCTATATTATGTGACCTCTAAAGTTTCTCATAATACATTTTTTACTATAGTAGTTTAGTGTTAGGTCGAGGCTTTAGGAATGCTCCCTGGCATGTTATGGCTAGTTGAGCTATCAGTGATGAGCTGAAAGTTGTGCTTAAACAGGGTGAATCATCAAATCTACCCTTTTGTATTGGTTTGTGCCTCTTTGGTGCATTCTTTATTTATTGCTGTGTTATAGTGCCAACACAAACTTATTTAGGTCCATGATAATTATTTCTTATGTTAATGGCTCTGTGAGTTAGAATTTGGGCATAGCTTAGCTGGATCGGTGCTTCAGGGATTCATAAAGATGAAATGGATATTAACTAGGGCACTCAGAATCCACTCAAGGATCCCGTGGAGAATGGTGCACTTCGATGTTGACATTATTATCGGCAGATCTGAGTTCTTTGGAGTTTCTGGACTGACAGATTCACCTTACCGCTGAACGTAATAAACTGAAGGCTGGTCTTGATTCTTCATTGCAGGTCCCTCTGTATAAAGCAAAGAATGACACAGAAGCTTGTGTGGTTAAAGCAGCAGAAGAGAGAACATCCTAGCAAGGCAAACATTTAAATATTGTACAACATAATGAAGAAAATGATATCCCATCACCTACCTGCACAATGCTAAATTTGTTATAAGACATTTGTAGGTACTGATTAGACCTTTGGGTGGACTCCTGTAAGAATGTGAGTATCTGTGACAGAGAGAATTGGGGCCACATTGGGACAAGCTTTAAAACTTCAATGGGTTTACAAGTTTGTCTTGTTTTGTGTTTTCTCTATCTTCAAGTCTTTATGTTTAGGCAGGAGTGAGTAACTTTCCAGGGCTCTCACTGGTTTCTCAGAAACAGGTATGTCCGGCTGGATGCACAGTCTTCCAATTATTAAACATCCTATGCAGCCTGACTTTTTCATCTGTTCATCTCCCTAATCTACTTCCTGTGTTTGAGCCAGTGTCCTGTTGACTCATCTTTCTCATCCATTATGGACATATGGCTTCTGTCATCTCTCCCTCATTGCTTCCTGTGCGTATCTTTAAGGCTTTCAACAATGGGATTATAGACTGGCAGCTACAGATACCCCACATTCTTCTTTGGCAGGAAGTAGAGCTTCCAGTGTAGACTGTCTGTACCATCTTTGTGGAGAAGGCACCATACAAATGATGGGAAAGAAAGCAAGTAGAGACAAGAAATGTCCAGCTCCAGTCACACAGACCCCTTCCACTCCCATCCCTACATCGCAGAGTTTCTCAGAAGGTGTTCCTCTCTCCTGTCTTTTTAAGACATCCGTGTGACATTGTTGGCCAACTTTCCCCTGTTTAAACTCTTGAAAAAGTAGTTCTAAGTTACTGTGCTAGACAAGTCTTATCTCCCAAATCTACCAGTCAAAACGGAATCTAAAAAGTAGCCCAAGTAGTCTGTATGCACAATAAGTTTGAGAAGTAGAATCTAGGTCATTTTTGAAAATTCTGAATAATTATGACCTTAAACAGGAAATTGTATTCAATGCTTCAATTTAAGAAGCTTGGTATTATCTTGAGGTTGAGAAAAATTGAAAATAGTTACTTGCTCCTAGAATGTTAGATAGAAAAGAGTATCTATTTTGTTTATATATTAGAAAAATAACTGTGGTTTCTTTTGATATCCTGAATATATAAAATTAATAATGTGTATTTATTACCATATACTGACAATTTATACATATCTGATTTTATATTTAATGGCAATGATTAATATTTATTACTATTATTTGGTCCATATAACTGGATCAAAGTAAAGTATAAGCCTGCCTCCACAAGTTAAATTTCATTAATACATAGCTGGATGTAAGATTTTATGTGTACATATGACTGCAATAAGAGCTAACTTTAATTACCAAATGTTTACCTAATTTTCTAGAATCTACTGGCCTTTCCTGAAGACTCCATCTTGAATCTGAGCACTTCACAGCTGAGGGGCAGTACAGAATGGCCAACTAAATGTCTTGAGACTGGATCTCTCTTATTCCTTTTAGCTTCCAGGAAGGTACTTAACTCCTATTTACATAATGGATTTAAGTATTTATTTGTAGGAATGCAGTAGTTAGCAAGTTAATAAAGCTGAAAGCAGAGCCTGGTCCTTAGAAACACGGCAAGCATTTTATCACTCTGGGGTGTTATTATCCCGAAGCACGTTCATTCACATGCTTTATGATTGCAGTAGCCCTCTCTGCTTCTGTTTTTATTTCCTTGGGGTCTCTTCTACAATCTGCTCCATTAAGGGTCTTTTAAAAGTGCTCTTACAACCCCTCTCTTTCTCACAGTTGTTCTAAGTGTTGAGAGGATGAGCATGTGCCTTGCTAGCTCCACCATCATGGCTTTATATCAGCTCAAAGAAAGCATCTTTGCTGAGAATCAAAGTCCATGAAAACTGAAAAGTGTTGCTGAGTATAACTCATTTTTTCAATGGCTACTTTTAATGATGGCTCTTAAAAGGTTTAAGCTCCCTTCCAGCCCACCACCCACTGGAGGAAGGGGAAAAGAAAGGCTGCAGGGGAAGCGGACCTGTTTAGAAATGGTTCTTTGGGGGCAACTCCTGTCTGTGTTGTCAGGAAACTGGCAGTTCAGTTCACAGGTCAGCAGTGGCAGCTTGATCCACTCCCAAGAACTTCAGTGATATATCAGCAGTCCAGATCGATGGTGTCAGGACAGCAAACACAAATCAGCAGCAGTGGCACTACCTAGCAGAGACAGTCAGGCCTCAGCCTTGTCAGGAATCAGCAGGAGGGACCAGCAGGGATGCCCGCACACTAGTTTCAGCATTGCCTCTCTCAGTGAAGTGAAGATCAGTCAAGATGCAAGACCAGCCAACCTTGCACAGCTAGCTCTGTAGTCAAGCCTAGCCCAGCCTTCTTCCATCACTGTCTGTTGAGTCTTATTTATACTCCCTATAAACATCCTGTGTCCTCCACTGGTCTTCCCTCACCCTTTGTCTCCCCTTAGCAAGTCTGGCTCAGCTGACAGCACTCTGCCAACTGTCCCAAATCTGTGAAAGCAGCAAGAATCTGCAGCACACCACCAGAAGTTCTTTCTTTCTTTCTTTCTTTCTTTCTTTCTTTCTTTCTTTCTTTCTTTCTTTCTTTCTTTCTTTCTTTCTTCCTTCCTTCCTTCCTTCCTTCCTTCCTTCCTTCCTTCCTTTCTTTCTTTCTCTTTCTTTCTTTCTTCCTTCCTTCCTTCCTTCCTTCCTTCCTTCCTTTCTTCCTTCCTTTCTTCCTTCCTTTCTTTCTTTTTCTCTTTCTTTCTTTCTTCCTTCCTTCCTTCCTTCCTTCCTTCCTTCCTTTCCTTCCTTCCTTCCTTCCTTCCTTCCTTCCTTCCTTCCTTCCTTCCTTCCTTCCTTCCTTCTTTCTTTCTTTCTGTCTCTATTTCTTTCTCTCTTTCTTTCTTTTTTCCTTCCTTCCTTTCTTTCTTTTTCTTTCTTTCTTTCTGTTTTTTTGGTGTGTTCCTCTCTACGGAGCCCTCACAAATGGAGCTCAGCTATGCAGTATAAGGTGGACCAATACCTGCCTGTTGTTAGCAAAGACTCCTTCATCGCGTGTCTTTTCCCATGCTTGCTTTAGCAGAGCATTATTTCACCTGTGTCTGCTTCAACGAAACCTTCCTTCACATGTTTGCCCCAGCAAAACACCATCCAACACAACTGACTTTCCAAAGGACTCTTTTTTTGTTTTTTCCCCAAAGGACTCTTAAGTTTCCACTTTACTTGTGTCTTTTATCTTCTGTCTGAAAAACCATGTTTTAAATATTTACCAGCACTTTCTAGGGCTTCTCACAGTAGTTCCAATAAAATGTAAATGGCCATCCCCTGAGCTGAACCTAAGTAAAAAGACTCTGGTTACTTTTAGAGCTTTATCTCTCTAAGAGACTCTAGCCACACTGTTCACACTCTTCCTTAACTAACTCTGAAGTTTGTCTGTGCCTGGGAGCACCTAGAAGGCACTTCCCACTATTAGGATTATCTTGGTATTTTTCCTTAGACATCCCATTAAATGTTTTATTTTTTTGTACAGCTTTACAATGTCCATTTTAATTTAAAATCTTAAAATCAACACATAAAAATTTACACATTTATAACTATTATTTGTTTCCATGTAAGTTCAAATTAGGGTTAGCACATCTGTTTTCAAACACTTCTCTGCGGGGAGGGGGACATTAAAAAGTATCTCTGTGACTTTCTGCTATGTACAGTATATTATCCTTTGCTCCTGGGACCACAGTGCATTGAGCACAGAATTCACTCACCTCTCTGTCTAACTGTAACGTTGTACCTTATTTACTCTCAAATTACAGCCTCTGCCCTCCTTTCTCTGCCAGCATTCTCTGGAATGCTCCCATCTCTTTGATATTCACTTACACATTGCAGTAGTTACTCTCCGTTAGGCCATCAGAACCGTGTCTGCATGGTACCCCTCATGTTAAGCACATGTGCAGTGTGTAATCATAAGTGGTAGACAGAAGTAAACTCATTCCATTTTTATAACAGACCTTGCATATGAGTGACCTCTGAGGTCCAGGACAAGACTACCATAGCTCATAGATGATAGAGACCCAAACACCATGAGCAGCAAGGCTAGTACTGAACTTTTTACTTCTGTTAAATTGTGCCTGTGTGTGTGCTCGAATTATTGCCTTATCTCCATTCTTATTGAATATATTTCCTTTCATGTACTTGTTGACCATTTGTATATTTTAATACAGAATACAACTTCGAGTCCTTTGTTTTACTTTTTCATAAAAGTTGGGGTTTTAATCATCCCCTGATATAGTAAAAAGAATCATTTGCCTTGATATTTCACGGCCTTTTTGTCTTTAACATAAGAAAAATGGACATCCTACCAAAAGCAGTCTATAGATTAAACTTCAATCCCCATAACAATGCTAACATATTTCATCACATATTTAAAACAAATAATTCTCACCTTCATATGAAAAAAAAAACAAAAAAGGATAGCTAAAACAATCCTGGAAATAAGAGAAATGCTGGAGTTCTCAACCATTACCAATTTTAAGCTGTAGTACAAAGCTATAGTAAGAAAACCCTCATGGTATTGGCATGAAAACATACATGTTGATCAACGGAATTGAAATGAAGAACCAGGCATAAATCCACACACACGAACACTTGGTGATTTTTTTATTATTTTTATAAAGAACCCAGAAATATACACTTATAAAAAAAGACAGCATTTTCAACAAATTGTTTTAAGATATTCCATGATAAAACCAAATTGACACAATATCTGTCCACAAATCCAGCCCTACAAAGGATAATAGATGGAAAATGCCAACACAAGGAGGAAAACTACACCTTAGAAAAAGCAAGAAAGTAATCTTCTTCAAACAAACCCAAAAGAAGATACCCACACAAACATATAAATAACATCAAAAATAACAGGAAGCAACAATCACTATTCCTTAATATCTCTTTACAACAATGAACCCAACTCCCCAATAAAAAGACATAGACTAACAGAAATATTTCTCATGTAAATCTTCAATTTTATCAGAAAATGTTTGTAATTCCACTTTAAATTAATTTAGTAATGTTTTTTAGGTCTACCATTTTATGTTAATTTTCAATTCTAACATGTTTAAAAGTTTTAACACCTAAAATTTTTCTACAATTTTATCAGAAATATTTTCCAGGTAAATCTTCAATTATATCATAAAATGTTTCTATTTCATATTTCAATTAATTTAGCAATGTTTTACATGTCTACCACTTTACTCTTTAATTTTCCATGAAAATTGTCAATTTTAATGTGTTTTTCCATGTATCTCTTCTATTTTATCTGAAATATTTTCCATGTAAATCTTTAATTTTATCATAATGTGTTTTTACTTCCTTTTTAAATGAAAAAAAGAAAAAAACAAAATTAAAAAAAGGCTGGAGAAATGGCTCAATGGTTAAGAGCACCTGCTGCTCTTGCAGAGGACCCAGGTTCAGAACCCTGAACCCACATGGCAGCTGACAGTTATCTACTCGTGTTCCTGAGATGAATGGCATTTTCTTCTCTCCTTCCTTGGCACCAGGCACATTGGTGTGGAATTAAAAGCCTTTAAGTTGTGTTTAACCTCTATTTCATGATATCTTGTCAGATTTGGGGAAATACCCTTTGTGTCAAATATTGTTATCATAGAAATGATTACTAAGTAGACTTTTATGTTCTCAGTCTCCTGCCAAGGGTATAGCTTCTCCTATAGTTTCTAAATGGGATCTGAATATCTGAGTGCAGATGTCATCTTTTACAGGGTTAAGAGTGACACCCACAGTGAATGAGCCATGTAATGTCTGCCACTGGTTTAACTATCACATCTTATACTGTGCACTGTAAATCAAAATCAATAGGTTTTGCCAATACACACTATAGCATATACAACTTCAGTATGGATTAAAGAAGTAAGTGCCTGGTGAGCACAGATTGGCTCTTTGTTATGTAGGACACTTTATACAGTCTCTTTCTAGACAAAAGGCACAATGTATGACAGACTCCTTTCTATCATTATTTACTTGCAAATACATATCTACAATTGTTCTTTCAAGACAGTGTTAGAATTCACAGGGCAATAAATGTCAGGGTTCAATATACAGAGAATAAGGGAAATCTGATTGTGAGAGGCTTTATGTAGAAACAGTGAGGAAGCTTTTAGCTATCCTTTATGTAAGTGCAAACCACATGGTAATGTGCAGCCCAACTTGTTCAAGATAGAACAGTACAGGATCTGCCTGGTAAGGGGTTTATGTCCAAGTATATGTAGACCTCAAAAATTCAGTAGCCAAATGCTAGAAAACCTGAGTTGATACTTCTCAAAGCAAGACCTGTAAATGGATAACAGGTATGGACAAAGGTGCTCAGCACCCTGTATCATTAGCAAAATGCAAATCAAACTCACCATGGGGCCCCATCTTAGCCTCAGAACAGTGATGGATGCCAAACAGTGAAAAGAGAACAAATATTGGCCAAGGTGTGGAGAAATGAAAGAACATCAAAACGCTGTTAGTGAGCATGTAAATTAGTGTTCTCTAGAAACAACAGTACAGAGATTCCTTTCAAAATTTAAAACTGGATGGCTATATGATCAAATCATCCTGTATCTAAAAGACATGAAATCCAAATGTCAAACACATCATCACTTTGACATTCATCACAACTTTATTCACAGTATCCAAAAATGTATGATTAATCTGTGTTGCTCAGAGAATGGGTAGATCCATACACTGTGGTACAAATGTCTACACATGACCTCAGTCTCCAGTGTTTGGCAGTTATGGGTATGAGTAACCAAGCCCAACTCAAGGCAGTTCTTTTTACTTTAAATAATCAAAGTTAGTTTTTGTTTTCTAAGACACAAACTTAAAAGTCTTATGAATGGTAGTAAGTTCTGCATCTCAGTCTTAAGTTAAAGAATATTGTCTATATTCCTTCCAATAAAGCTACAATTTGCAGTACCCCACAAAGGCAAGTTTTGTCTAGACCTTAGTTTTGTGATCATGCAAGTAAAAATGAATCCATGAAGTGTTCATTTCAAGAGCCCAGTTGAGCTCTTAGAAATCTTCGCAAATCCCACTTTCATTTTATTTTAAATTTCTATAAAACTGGATCTGAACAATACAAAAATCTGTTATAGAAGCAAATAATAAGTGTGCTGTACACTCAATGGCTTCACATTAATACATTAAACAGATCATGAATGACAGGCAATATACAGATCATGAATAAGATATTAATAAAAAGTATGACCATTAGCTCTGTTTTCTGGTTGCTTTGAAAAAAATAACACCAGTGTGAAAAGCCATTATTCAATCAATTTCTTTGTTGGATATTTTCTTTGTTTACATTTCAAATGTTATCCCCTTTCCTGGTTTCCCCCAGAAACACTCATCTCATCCCTCCTCCCCTGGTTCCCCACTCACCCACTACCACTTCCTCATCCTGGCATTCCCTTACACTGGGGAATCGAGCCTTCCCAGGACCAAGGGCCTCTCTTTGCATTGGTGCCCAACAAGGCCATCCTCTGATACATATGGAGCCATTGGTCCCTCCATGTGTACTCTGTGGTTGGTGGTTTATTTCCTGGGAACTCTGCAGGTGTCTGGCTGGTTGATAATGTTCTTCTTATGAGTCCCTTTTATCAGTCCCTTTTCTAACTCCTCCATTGGGGACCCCATGCTCAATTCAACGGCTGGCTGCAAGCATCTGCCTCTGTATTTGTCAGGCTCTGGCAGAGCCTCTCAGAAAACAGCTATATCAGGCTCCTATCAGCAAGCATTTCTTGGCATCCACAGTAGTGTCTGAATTTGATAACTACATATGGGATAGATCCCCAGGTGGAGAAGTCCAAAGTTAGATTCCAGAGGACCAAATAACCCTATTAAAAATGTGATACAGATCCACAGGTACGGCGTCAGCATCAACAGCAACAGCGGCTGGTCCAGAGGAAGGGCCATCAGCAGTGGAACCAAGCTGACAGGGTCCAGGCAGACCCTGTGCCCACGACCACTGGCCATTGCTGGCCAGCCAGGCTGCAAGCAGCGGTGGATTTATGGCCCCTTTCACCACGCAGAAGCCACATCAGAACTCTGCCTCCCGCCAGTCAGTTACAAGGCCTCCATTTTTGTTCTCGGACGCCAGAGAGATCAGACAGACTCAGGTACGCAAATACAACCGAGACCAACATCAAGGGGGTCTAAGCCCGACGGGCGTTGGCCTGCACCCAGGCCCTGGGCTGGTCGGGGGACCACCGGTGTGCAAACCCGGCCAGGAGGTTGTTTGCCCGGACCATTTTGCCTACGGGAAGCCAGAGAGTCCTAGCAGGCAAAACCAGCTAACAGGCAGAGCCCGAGGCGGACATAGCTGGGGTCTAAGACGGTCAGGTCCTGGACTGCCCCCAGGCCCTGGGCTGCTCGGTGGGTCATCTGTGTGCCGACCTGGCCAGGAGGTTGTTAGCCCAGCAGACTCTCCCAGCACTCTCAGGGAGCGCGTGCACGCCTCCATCCTGGTCACTTGACAGACCCAATTAACACTCACAGCTGAGGGGAACTTTGCTCGGACATTGGCCTGCCAGGCTTTTGCCTAGACTCAGGGCCTGAGCAGTGAGGCTAGCTTTGTGTGCACCAACCCGGTTGGGAGTTCTGCTGGCCAGCAGAGTGATCAGCACGCAGAAAAGGTCCCTGCAACATACACCCTCAGTACTCCCTGAAGGAGCAAACGGGCACCATCTGGTTCACAGATACAATCTGGGGCAAAGCACACTAAGGCTGCAAGGGCACCCAAGAGGAGGACAGCACATCAGCAATCTGCAACAGGGGAAAACCTGCCATTCAGTGTTGTAGAAATAGCCCTAGAGCCTCTCAGGAGGCTGAAACACCAGTCAGAGACAAGATCAACTAGCTCCAGAGAACAAGATGGCAAAGGGCAAATGCAGGAGCGCTAATAGCAGAAATCTAGGCAATATGGCAGCATCTGAACCAAACTCTCCAACATCAGCAAGTCCTGGTTATGCCAACACACCAGAGAAACAAGATTTGGATTTAAAATCACTGTTCATGATGCTGCTAGAAGAACACAAAAAGGACATAAATGAATCTCTTAAAGAAATACAGGGGAACATGAATAAGCTAGAAACCCGTATAATGGAAACACAAAAATCACTTAAACAAATGCAGGAGAATAACGCCCAAGAGATAGAAGCCAATAAAGAAAAAAGGCAAAAAAAAAAAAAAAACCTTAAAGAAATGCAGGAGAACTTTAGTCAAGAGGCAGAAGTCATGAAAGAGGAAACACAAAAATCTCTTAAAGAATTACAGGAAAACACAAACAAACAAATGATGGAACTGAGCAAAACCATCCTGGATCTAAAAACAGAAGTAGAAACAACTAAGAAATCACAAAGGGAGACAACTTTGGAGATAGAAAACCTTGAGAAGAAATCAGGGGCCATAGATGCAAATATAAACAACAGAATACAAGAGATGGAAGAAAGAATCTCAGATGCTGAAGATACTATAGAAACCGTTGACTCAACTATCAAAGAAAATGCAAAATGCAAAAAGCTTGTATCCCCGAACATCCAGGAAATCCAGGATACAATGAGAAGACTAAACCTAAGGATTATAGGTATAGATGAGAGTGAAGATTTACAACAGAAAGGGCCAGCAAATATCTTCAACAAAATTATGGAAGAAAACTTTCCCAACTTAAGGAGAGAGATGCCTATGAATATACAAGAAGCCTACAGAACTCCAAACAGACTGGACCTGAGCAGAAATACCTCACATCACATAATAATCAAAACCCCAAATGTACTAAACAAAGAAAGAATATTAAAGGCAGTAAGAGAAAAAGGCCAAGTAACATATAAAGGAAGACCCATCAGAATCACACCAGACTTCTCACCAGAGACCATGAAAGCTAGAAGATCCTGGGCAGATCTCATGCAGACTCTAAGAGAACACAAATGTCAGCCAAGACTACTATACCCAGCAAAACTCTCATTCACCATAGATGGAGAAAACAAGATATTCCATGACAAAACCAAATTTACACAATATCTTTCCACAAACCCAGATCTGCAAAGAATAATAGGAGGAAAACTCCAATACAAGGAGGGAAACTACACCCTGGAAAAAGCAAGATAGTTACCTTCCTTAATCAAACCCAAAAGAAGATAACCACTCAAATATAAAAAGAACATAAAAAATGACAGGAAGTAATAATCACTATTCTTTAATATCTCTTAACATCAATGGTCTCAATTCCCCAATAAAAAGACATAGACTAACAGACTGGATAAGGAAACAGGACCCTACAATTTGCTGTATACAGGAGACACACCTCAGTGTCAAAGATAAACACTACCTTAGAGTAAAAGGCTGGAAGACAATCTTACAAGCCAATGGTCACAGGAAACGAGCAGGAGTAGCCATTCTAATATCAGATAAAATTGACCTTCAACCTAAAGTCATCAAAAGAGACACAGAAGGACACTTCTTGCTGGTCAAAGGAAAAATCCACCAAGAAGAACTTTCAATTCTGAACATCTATGCGCCAAATGCAAGGGCACCCTCACTCGTAAAAGAAACTTTACTAAAGCTCAAAGCCCACATTGCACTTAACACAATAATTGTGGGGGAATTCAACACTCCACTCTCCTCAATGGTCCAATCGGGAAAACAGAAACTAAACAGGGACACAGTAAAACAAATTGAAGCTTTGGACCAATTGGATTTGACTGATATTTATAGAACATTTCACCCTAAAGCAAAAGAATATACCTTTTTCTCAGCACCTCATGGTACCTTCTCCAAAATCGACCATATAATTGGACACAAGGCAGACCTCAATAAATATAAGACGATCAAACTAATCCCATGCCTCCTATCCACTATGCCTCCTAAACCACTATGGTGGTTTTCAATAGCAACAAAAACAACAGAAAGCCCACATACACATGGAGGCTGAATAATACTCTACTCAATGACACCTTGGCCAAAGAAGAAATAAAGAAAGAAATCAGAGACTTTTTAGAATTTAATGAAAATGAAGGCACAACATACCCAAATCTTTGGGACACAATGAAAGCAGTGCTAAGAGGAAAACTCATAGCCCTGAGTGCCTCCAAAAAGAAAATGGAGAGAGCATACACTACTAGCAGCTTAACGACACACCTGAAAGTCCTGGAACAAAAAGAAGCCAATTCACCCAGGAGGAGTAGAAGACAGGAAATCATCAAACTCAGGGCTGAAATCAATCAATTGGAAACAAAGAGAACCGTACAAAGAATCAATGAATCCAGGAGCTGGTTCTTTGAGAAAATCAACAAGATAGATTAACCCTTAGCCAGACTAACCAAAGGGCACAGAGAAAGTATCCAAATTAACAAACTTAGAAATGAAAAGGGGGATATAACAACAGAAACTGAGGAAATCCAAAAAAATCATCAGATCCTACTTCAAGGGACTATACTCAACACAACTGGAGAATCTGGAGGAAATGGACATTTTCCTTGATAGATACCAAATACCAAAATTAAATCAGGACCAAATAGATCATCCAAATAGTCCCATAACCCCTAAAGAAATAGAAGGAGTCATGGAAATCTTCCAACCAAAAAAAAGCACAGGACCAGATGGTTTCAGTGCAGAATTCTATCAGACCTTCAAAGAAGACCTAACAACAATACTCTTCAAACTATTCCACAAAATAGAAGCAAAAGGAACACTACCCAATTCCTTCTATGAAGCCACAATTATGCTGATAGCAAAACCACACAAAGATCCAACAAAGAAAGAGAACTTCAGACCAATTTCCCTTATGAACATCGATGCAAAAATACTCAATAAAATTCTTGCCAACGGAATCCAAGAACACATCAAAACGATCATCCACCATGATCAAGTAGGCTTTATCCCAGGGATGCAGGGTTGTTTCAATATACGGAAATCCATCAATGCAATCCACTACATAAACAAACTCAAAGAAAAAAAAACCATATGGTCATTTCATGGGATGCTGAAAAAGCATTTGACAAAATTCAGCATCCTTTTATGCTTAAAGTCTTGGAAAGAACAGGACTTCAAGGCCCATACCTAAACATAGTAAAGGCAATATACAGCAAACTGGTAGCCAGCATCAAACTAAATGGAGAGAAACTTGAAGCAATCCCACTAAAATCAGGGACTAGACAGGGCTGCCCCCTTTCTCCTTATCTTTTCAATATTGTACTTGAGGTACTGGCTCAGGCAATTCGACAACATAAGGAGGTCAAAGGGATACAAATTGGAAAGAAAGAAGTCAAACTATCATTACTTGCAGATGACATGATAGTCTACTGAAGTGACCGAAAAAAACTCCACTAGAGAACTCCTACAGCTGATAAACAACTTCAGCAAAGTGGCAGGTTATAAAATCAACTCAAGCAAATCAGTGTCCTTTCTATACTCAAAGGATAAGCAGGCTGAGAAAGAAATTAGGTTATAAAATCAACTCAAGCAAATCAGCCGCCTTCCTATACTCAAGGGATAAGCAGGCTGAGAAAGAAATTAGGGAAATGACCCCCTTCACAATAGCCACAAACAGTATAAAGTATCTTGGGGTGACTCTTACCAAACATGTGAAAGATCTGTATGACAAGAACTTCAAGACTCTGAAGAAGGAAATGGAAGAAGACCTCAAAAAATGGGAAAACCTCCCATGCTCATGGATCAGCAGGATCAATATAGTTAAAATGGTTATTTTGCCAAACGCAATATACAGATTCAATGCAATATCCATCAAAATCCCAACTCAATTCTTCACAGAGTTAGAAAGAGCAATTCTCAAATTCATCTGGAATAACAAAATACCCAGGATAGCTAAAACTATTCTCAGTAACCAAAGAAATTCTGGGGGAATCAGTATCCCTGACCTCAAGCAATACTACAGAGCAATAGTGTTAAAAACTGCATGATATTGGTACAGTGCCAGGCAGGCAGATCAATGGAACAGGATTGAATATCCAGAAATGAACCCACACACCTATGGCCACTTGATCCTGGACAAATCGGCTGAAAACATCCAATGGAAAAAAGATAGCCTTTTCAACCAATGCTGCTCCTTCAACTGGAGGTCAGCATGCAGAAGAATGCGAATTGATCTATCCTTGTCTCCTTGTACTAAGCTCAAATCCAAATGGATCAAGGACCTCCACATAAAGCCAGACACTCTGAAGCTAATAGAAAAGAAACTGGGGAAGACCCTTGAGGACATCGGTATAGGGAGAAAGTTTCTGAACAGAACACCAATAGCGTATGCTCTAAGATCAAGAATTGACAAATGGGACCTCATAAAATTACAAAGTTTCTGTAAGGCAAAGGACACCATCAAAAGGACAAATCGGCAAACAAAAAATTGGGAAAAGATCTTCACCAATCCTACATCAGATAGAGGGCTAATATCCAATATATATAAAGAACTCAAGAAGTTAGACTCCAGAACACCAAACAACCCTATTAAAAAATGGGGTACAGAGTTAAACAAAGAATTCTCACCTGAAGAACTTCGGATGGCAGAGAAACATCTTAAAATATGCTCAACTTCATTAGTCATTAGGGAAATGCAAATCAAATCAACCCTGAGATTTCATCTTACACCAGTCAGAATGGCTAAGAAAAAAATTCAGGAGACAGCAGGTGTTGGCGAGGATGTGGAGAAAGAGGAACACTCCTCCACTGCTGGTGGGGTTGCAAATTGGTACAACCACTCTCGAAATCAGTCTGGCGGTTCCTCCGAAAACTGGGCACCTCACTTCCAGAAGATCCTGCTATACCGCTCCTGGGCATATACCCAGAGGATTCCCCAGCATGTAATAAGGATACATGCTCTACTATGTTCATAACAGCCCTATTTATAATTGCCAGAAGTTGGAAAGAACCCAGGTATCCCTCAACAGAAGAATGGATGCCAAAAATGTGGTATATCTACACAATGGAGTACTATTCAGCCATTAGAAACAATGAATTCATGAAATTCTTAGGCAAATGGATGGAGCTAGAGAACATCATACTAAGTGAGGTAACCCAGACTCAAAAGGTGAATCATGGTATGCACTCACTAATAAGTGGATATTAACCTAGAAACCTGGAATACCCAAAACATAATCCACACATCAAATGAGGTACCAAAAGAAAGAAGGAATGGCCCCTTTTTCTGGAAAGACTCAGTGAAGCAGTATAGGGCAAAACCAGAACGGGGAAGTGGGAAGGAGTGGGTGGGAGGACAGCGGGAGAGAAGGGGGCTTATGGGACTTTCAGGGAGTGGGGGGCTAGAAAAGGGGAAACCATTGGAAATGTAAATAAAAAATATATCGAATAAAAAGAAAAAGAAAAAATAATGTGATACAGAGCTAAACCAAGAATTCTCGATGGAGAAATATCAAATGGTAGAGAAGCACCTAAAGAAAATGTTCAACATCCTTAATCATCAGGGAAATGCAAATCAAAACAACCCTGAGATTTCACCTCACACCAGTCAGAATGGCTAAGATCAAATACTCAGGTGAAAGCAGATGCTGGCAAGGATATGGAGAAAAAGGAGCACTTCTCCATTGCTGGTGGGATTGCAAGCTGGTACAACCAATGTGGAAATCAGTCTGGCAGTTCCTCAGAAAATGGACATAGTACTACCTGAGGACCCAGCTATTCCACTCCTGGGCATATACCCAAAAGATACTCCAGCCTGTAACAAGGATATGTGCTCCTCTATGTTTATAGCAACCTTATTTATGATAGCCAGAAGCTGGAAAGAACCCAGGTATCTTTCAACAGAGGAATGGATAGAGAAAATATGATAAATTTATACAATGGAGTACTACTCAGCTATTAAAAACAATAACTTCAAAAAATTCTTTTGCAAATGGATGGAAATAGAAAATAATATCATCCCGAGTGAAGTATCTCAGTCACAAAAGAGCACACATGGTATGCACTCATTGATAAGTGTATATTAGCCCCAAAGCTCCGAATACCCAAAATACAATTCCAAGACCACATGAAGCTCAAGAAAAAGAAACACCAAAGTGTGGATGCTTCAGTCCTTAGAAGGGGGAACAAAATACTCACAGGGGGAAAAGCAGAGACAAAGTGTGGTGTAGAGATTGCTTAATTAATTCTGATTAAAGTATCGGACATTCCAATATTTTTACTTAAAAAGCTTATCTTGGTCTCTAAATTGAGGAAAATCCAGTTTACTTAAAGCATACAACATTTTGTAACTATCTCAGAATAATATTGATGATAGCCCTAATCTCCTGGTAAAGAGGCATTTATATTACAATCATTTGTGATATTTTTCTTATTTTTTCATATTCATTTTGTTACCAGAAAAATATGAACTTGTGGGCTTTCTGGAATCTGAAGTGCATTGAACTGATCTTTTTATAAAAGAAAATGACCTTTTTCCTTGACTAGAGTATAGGAGGTTATAAGCAGCTTTGTGAATTGTTAGTCCTCAAAATATTATAGTTCACAGAAGCCAAAACAATACACTTTGAAAATACTAATGTTCCTGCTTTTATAGGACAATATGTCCTGATGTAAGTTGTAAATTGTAAATCTCCCGAGATAAAATTCACTGAATCCACCTCACCTACTAAACATCTCAGTTGAGCACCACTGCTAACTGTCAGGCACCAGCTTTTTCCTCTCGGGATCTCTTTGGCTGTCTAGAGTGGTGGCTATTGCCACTGCCTTGCATCACATTATCCTGGGCAAGAACCTCAACTTAAAATCAGAAATATTGCTTCTACTGAACACACATTGCTTCTATGAACCATTATAAAGCAGAAAAATTCTAAATCAAAACACTGTAGAGGATTGTCCGCAATACACAATACAATGAACCATGTCTGTACATTTGTGATATCCTGGTGATAAAGGGTAGTATGTTAGGGACACATATGGGTTTAAATAGCACTATTGGCTAGGTACTTTGGCAAAAATCCATTGACCTGCTTAAGATTTGTGTTATTCATTGGGAAATGAAAGTATTATATTACTTTTCTCATTGCTCTAACAAAACAGCAATGGTAATAATTCTAGGGAATTATTTTGGCTCCCAATCTGAGTGTATAGTTCATCACGGCAGAGGGTCCATGCAGAAAGAGCTTAAGGCAGCTGGTCAAAGTGCATCTTCAGTCATGAAATTGAGAAAAATAAAATGCTGGGGTTAATCTCAGTTTCTCCTTTTTGTTCAGTCCAGGACTATATCTCAAGAGATGGTGACACCCACATTTAGCATGGGTAATCTTATCTCAATTAACCCACTATAGAAATTCCCTAAGATATGCCCACAGTTCTACATTCTTGCTATAATTCCTCTCAGGAGGCTGCACTACTATCTCACTATAGTCAGAAACCTTACATCAAATGCCTATTTAGAAGGCTGAGCTTATAAACCCATTCACATGGTCAACATTTTCAATAAAAGTACACTGATACTGTTTTATAAGGGAAGTTGTACAGAGATCCAATATCATGTCCTGTTTTGTCTTATCTCTGACCATCATTAGAGTATATTTTGAGAAAGTCAGAGTATGTTATTAATCTTTGATATTCTTCTTGGAAAGACATAGATACCTCAAAACTCACCAGCTGACGTCAGTATGGGTTCATTGCAAGCATCTGTCACATCTACCTAAGAAGTAACATGGAGGCCAGAAAGGCATTTATCAAGAGGTTGTGGACTGAGATAAACATTGAGTCATCCTTTCCTAATCCTGAAAGTTAGGCAGATGAGAGAAAAATGATGATCTGTTGTCTGAGGACTTGCTGACCTTAGACCTTAGAGGGATGCCCTCAATAACCCAGGACAATACGAAACAGTAATGGCAAAGTCTTTTCAGGTAACCTCTGGAGACAATGAATAAGCAAGTAGTGATGTGGGGCACTAGCTCTCCCTACCACAAAAAGAAGCTCTCTAGTTCGCTGCACCACAAAAAAATAATCTCTCTAGCTCTCTAGTGACAATATATGCTTGGAAATATGCTAACCTGCTGGTAAGGTCAGATCTGTGCTTCATGCTCACACCACATTCCCTGTCTAATCTGGCTTCAGCCTTTTCCTATTCATAGATATCATTCCTCAATAAACTTTCCTTGTATCTAGCTTGCCTCCAATTTCAGTGTCCTGGAGAATCCTATTCCATACAGAAGCCAAAGATAAGGTTGGTCAACACCATCTTCCCATCATCAGGATTGTTTCGGGTGGCCAGATAGCCACTGATAGACTAAAGAACGATCAAGCAGGACTGAAAGGAGGCATCTCAGTTGCAAGGCTGGACATGTACTGTTGGAAGCCTGGTTTGAATGGGTAGGCATAAATGTTGAAGA